>NC_138912.1:13613714-13790866 GCF_965231255.1 Vanellus vanellus | reverse complement strand
AGTATGTGTTTTCAGCTTTTCGTTTGTCCATTGCTTCAGCGGTGAAAAAGTGCCTGGATTTTCTGGTCTAGCACCTCAGAACTAGCAATCCCAAGCTTTTACCAGTCATGAATTGGTCCTTCAAAAGTGATGAGTTTGGCAGAGAGAAAATCGGGAAGGTGTTTGGATAATTTCAGTTGTCTTTTCTATATTTCTCTTGATGCTTCTGTGACTGAGGGAAAGGTTGGAAATCATGTTTTTCAAATGGTTCCTCACAGTTAATAAAACTAGAAGCTTTATCTTTAAAGAAAAAAAGGCAAAACCACCAAAATTTTCATAATCTGATTCTAGCACTCTTCTGCTGCGGGCCATTTACGCTTCTAAGAGAGATCTTTATTCATCATTGCAAACGTGGCACATCTTCAGTTGCATTTTGGTCAAACTGGTCTTCCATATAGGTTGTCTGGAAGAAAGCTGGTGGCCTGTTTGTGTGGGGTGTGCACACACTTGTGTGCGTGTTTGAATTTTTGCAGTGGAAGCCCCGCAACAGTTTTGTGGCAGTTATGAGAAGTTCTTCCAGCGTAATAAAATTTCTTTAGGTTCACGTTCAATTGATTTTTATAGGACCATGGGTGGCTATAAAATGAAAGTTAGGGCACAATGCAGTAAAATTTTGATACATCTGAAGTAATTGTGGGTATGATAAAAGGAGGAGCTGAGGCACCAGAATGAAGGCTGATCTTTTTAAGGGAAGGACAATTGATAAAACAAACAACAAAACTTAAAGCTATATAGAAAATCCTTGGGATTCTGTAGTGCAAAAGGAGAAAAACCTGATCCTTCCCACAGCCTTCTACCTTGGGCATCTCACGTCTGCCAGAGGCTCAGTGACCATAAACCATCTGAATGTAAATTTGGTAGCATTTTGCACTTGCAGTGTTCAAGAGATAGCAGCACGTACAAATAACATGTTAGCACAATATACTGTACCCAAGGGACTTTCCTGCCATATAGTAAGAGAACAATAATGTCATCAAAAGTTTTGCTGCCAAACAGTGTTCTGGTTTTGTCCTCTGACTAACACAGTACTTGCTTCAGGCCAGTTGATTTCCTCAGATCTCGGTGCAAGTCCACAAGAGTTACGCACACTTACCCAGCGGCACAAATGTGACAAATCTGAAAGTTCTCTTGCAAAATTGAGTCCGATGTTCCCTAGCCAGATGAGTTGTGTTTTGTTTTGTTTTGTTTTTTTCTCTAGTGACAGCATGGAGAATGTTGCTTTTATTTTTTCTCTGCAGCCTTCCCTTATCTTATTGAATTACGCTGTACCATCACTGTGAACATTGGTTAACTTCAGGAATTAAAATTACATTATAGCAAGTTTGGTGACTTCTTGTTGTCTATAGTTGTTGCCTTGGATCTAGTTTGCTTATTGTTGTTGAGTTTTTGTGTGTTTTTTTTTCTTCACCCTGTTCCTTAAGGTGGATTGAAGGTACCTAGAGTTTGAAATAAATGGGATAAATAGTTTAAATATAGACACCACAGAATATATAAAAATGGAGATAGCTGCTGAGAGAGGTTAGATAAGAGTTCCTTTTTTCTTGCATGATCTGCAATTGCAGATTCATTTATTCCAAAGGTACAATTTTCCACTGTTTGATTGCAGGAACTGGGTGACGGATGAATCAGAGATGACAGTGTAAATGGTGTATGCCCAGCAGCCCTAGGGGATCCCTGAAACATGTGACTTTCTCATTTGGTGATTTTTCTGGCAATGATGCCTCAGTGCAGTGACAGCTTCTGCTACAACTGTCAAGCTAAATTGTTCCTGATGGTGGCTGGCATTTACAGTGATGCCGTTCATTTGGGTTCCTCCTGTAAACATCCGTACGCTGCCCTTCGTGCCAGGGAGTGGGTGGTGGTGTCACTCTCCCCCGCACGTTTGGATCAGGATGAACTGAATGAAGCCCTATGAAGTACAGAGAGGACTGCATCTCTTGCCTTCCCTGAGACCACTTGCTGTTTAGGATGAAGGAAAGGATGCTCCCGTGGAGCTTTCCAGGTTTGAGACTCCTTCCTGCACGTGATCTCTGGCTTGGCTGTCTGTGTGTGTAGAGATCGGTGCCCGTGTAAGCAGGCTCTGCTTTTCCCTTCAATAGTTGCCTATCGTCAATGCATGGCTTGCCAGGGAATCTGGCCAATGGGAACTGTGGCTAACTAGACTTGGTCTGAATTACCTCACAGGTTTTTTAAAAGTGTTATAGTAAGAGCAGTCCTGGAGAACATCTGCAAGCTAGCAGAGCTCCTTGTGGACACCAGACTGGGGAGTAAGAGAGTAAGGCTGAAAGGAACTCTGAATTTCTTTAATATATTATGTGTTAAAGCTCGCGGAGGCAGGTTTGCTTTGGCACTTGAGGTATCCAATGAATCAAGACGTACTGGCCGTTTCAGTTTAAATATTAGTTCTCTTGATTTATTTGTTATAGGACAGGATATGACAACTGTGTGGTAAGGAAAATGGCCTAAACAAATGAATTGTAGAAGATGGTACAAGAGCTAGGGTGTTTAAGTAGGAGATAATATTTTCTGAAGCTGTATCTTCAACACAGAATCACAGAATCACAGAATTATCAGAGTTGGAAGGGACCTCTAGAGATCATCTAGCCCAACTCCCCTGCTAAAGCAGGATTGCCCAGAGCACATTACTCAGGACTGCATCCAGGCGGGTCTTGAAAATCTCCAGAGAAGGGGACTCCACAACCTCCCTGGGCAGCCTGTGCCAGTGCTCTGTCACCCTCACCGTCAAGAAGTGTTTCCGTGTATTTGAACGGAACTTCCTGTGTTCTAACTTGTGCCCATTGCCCCTCGTCCTGTTACTTGGAACCATTGAAAAGAGCCTGGCTCCATCCTCCTTCAACCCACCCTTTAGATACTTGTACGCCAAACACTGTCAGAAGCTGAAATTTTCCACCTCATCTTTACAATCTTTTTACTCATAGAATTTATTTCACAGTTAGAGTTGTCCTGCGGGCAGCATCTGTGTTCTCTTTTTGCGGGACGCAAGACTCCCATTAACTACAGTGAACCTTTCTTTTTGCTGGTTTGGTCCAGTATCTGGCCTTGGTCCCGGGCGTATAGAGCACAGGTGGCGTGTGGGGACCAGAATTGTCCAGAGAGTGACTCAATCCAATCTCCACCCAAGCAGAAATACAAGCTGGGCAGAAAATGGATTGAGAGCAGCACTGAGGAGAAAGACTTGGGAGCGTTGCTTGATGAGAAGCTCAACATGACCCAGCAGTGTGCATCCCAAAAGAAGGATGGCCAGCGGGTTGAGGGAGATGATTCTTTCCCTCTACTTCACCCTCATGAGACCCCACCTGGAGTACTGCATCCAGCTCTGGGGCCCCCAACATAAGAAGGACATGGACCTGCTGGAGCAGGTCCAGAGGAGGGCCACAAAGATTATCAGAGGGCTGGAGCACCTCTGCTGTGAGGACAGGCTTGAGAGAGTTTGGGGTTGTTCAGCCTGGAGAAGAGAAGGCTCCGAAGATACCTTATTGCAGCCCTCCAGTACCTAAAGGAGCCTACTGGAAAGATGGGGAGTGACTCCGACTCTTTATCAGGGCCTGTTGTAATAGGGTGAGGGGTAATGGTTTTAAACTGAAAGAGGGGAGATTTAGAATAGACATTAGGAAACAAAAAATCACTATGAGGGTGGTGAGACACTGGAACAAATTACCCTGGAAAGTTGTGGATGCCCCATCCCTGGAATTGTTTAATACCAATTTGGATGGGGCTTTGAGCAGTCTGGTCTAGTGGGAGGTGTCCCTGCCCATGACAGGAGGGTTGGAACCAGATGATCTTTAAGGTACCATCCAACTCTAACCATTCCATGATTCCTTCCAGTGCAGGACCTGTACACATCCAAATCAGTGCCTGTTCATCCACTGTAGCTTCCCAGAAGCCTTTCAGGATGGCATTGAGGGCACATCCATGACCAAAAGAGTTGGAGGTAGCATAGTGTGTAGTGGCAGACTATAAATGCCTGCTGTAGGGCTCAGGAAGCAGAATCCAGCTATAGTAAATCCAGTGAAATGCCAGTTGTGCCATCCTTCCTGACGTACAGATCTCCTAACAGGCGGAGCTGAGGATATGTCCTTTTGGCCCCTTTGCAGACTACATTGTCATGAGAAGTAATAGACACCAGTGATAAAATGGAAGGTAAATTATTAAAAGTTAGTATTTGCAATGCTTGTATTGAACTGTCTTAGGAAGTGTATTTAGGAAGGGTCTCTAAGGATTAGGAATGTCTGTGTCTGCCTTCTCACCCATGTCAGCCTTCAAAGCTACCCGTTTCCTTGGTGTTATCCCATTTACAAACAGGTAGACAGTTCTGCGCTTCCTTTTTACAATCCCTGGATTGAATTTTACAATTCTGCACATTCAGCTCTCGGAATCTCTCTCTCCTTGGTTCACTCTTGTTATTACCTTCTCCTGACTCCCCTCCAAGTTGTCTGGCACCTGCGCCTGTGATGCGTTTCTTGGTGTATGCATCTTTGCCTCAGAATGAGTGAAACCTATGCCATGGAGAGCAAAGTGCTCAGCTGCTCTGAATGCACAGCACTGCCTTGTGAACCCGCTGGGCTGATGCGCCAATGCCACGGAGCAGAGCAAACCCCTCCAGCTTCACAGCTTCGTTACCGTGTGCGCAGGCAGAGAGGCTGCGATGGTCTCTGGCAGCAGAGAAGGGTGGGATCTGAGGGGGTTTAATTGGATCAGTCTGTATTTATTCAGCGCCCAGCCGCAAACTTCCTCAATCACCAGAAAGTATATCTTTTGTGTAGCTCAACCTTTGCTCGCCCTGATTTTGGGTGCCTGTAGGAAATGTGCTTGGCGCAATGGGCCAGTGCAACGCTGCTGTTTTCTCACTTTTCCTGAGGATGACAAAAGCTACTTGTCAGCTTCTGAAATCTGGTAAAATCCCGGCTGAGTTCCTCTCTTAGCAAAGGTGCAATTTAGTGGCCACTAAACATTTTGCAACAATCCCTTCTTTGCCTCATAAATCCCTGACAGAAGCCATGGCCTCAGGCTGAGGGGGCCCGGTGTCCTTGTAAGGTGAATGGGGTAGAAGAATGCGGACAGTTTGTGAGACTGCTCTGACTTTGTGAAGAAATAGGGTTGCGCACACCTCTGAGAAGCGAGGTGCGGGTCTTAAGGACCTGTGAAGTTTGCTGCTCTTCAACTGGCGAGATGAGAACTGTATGAGGAGGGGGGACACCTACCCTCTGCTGGGGCTGGCCTCAAGTGGGAGCAGCTTTACTTTACAGCATTTTCACCTGTGTGAGCCAGATTGGTTTCAGGTGTGTGTCTGCTCGGTGTCTGCAGGGTGATGGGTCACACAACTTGAGAACTGTCTTGAGTAACCTCCCCTGCCTGTGAAAATGCTGATGAATGGAAAACTGAAGCTGAATTGGGTGGCGGGGTGTGCGTGGGGTGTGTGTATGTGTGTTAAACGACATACGATTTAACCTGGAGCAAAATAGGTTGCTTTAATTTTGCCAAAATGACATGCTTTGCTTGAGCCCAAACCAATATTTATTTCTTTCAAGCCATGTGAATTTTTTCACATGAACAACAATGACAAATCAGAATAAACCACTGTTCTAAGTGCAGTTTTAAACCCTTGTCATTAATGCCCATGTATACACTTTCAGAAGTGTTGTTTTTTCTACATGAAGAAATAACTCAGCAAAATGTTATATGAATTCGGAAGGTGGTTTGGTGGTGTGAAATCTCTTTCTTTAACTAGCCTGGAAAAAAACCTCTTCCATGAAATCCTGTTCCGCGTAATATAGCGGTTACCCTACAGATAGAAGAGAGGAAGAGCCAAGCATGTGATTGTAGCTTTATGTCCCGCTCTGGCTAATGTCTGAGCCTCTTCTGCTTTGCTTGTTGTAGCCTTGTGCTCAATAAACATGAAAGATTGGTCTGTAATAGCAACGAATGTACCCAGACGCTTGCACTGTAATTAAAGGCATATATCACGCAATAAAGCACATTTGAATGAAAAATCTTCCCATTAGACATGCGGTTCCCATTTATTTCCCCTTATTGTTAAACTTTTGGAGTATAAGCATTGATGGAGGCGAAGGAGGGATTTCTCAAGGGCTGCAATGTGGAGCCCCCAGGAGCAAGTAAGATTTTCTTCTTGGGCTGGGAGGGCACAGGGCTCCTCGGCGCAGGGCGTCCCGCGCGGCGCCGTTGGCTACATCCAGGCAGTTGGTGGATTGAGGTAGCAGAGACCTCAGACCAAAAACTGCCTGATGATTTTTAAGCTGAGAAGAAGCTGGGCAAAGGGACCAGACTGGCTTGGAGGGAGAAAACTCAGTAGCTATTAGAGAGGCTTCAGTCCTTTGTCGCTGTTAAAGAGCTGATCCTAGGGAAAAAGGGAGTGAAGCAGCAGCTGGAGGCAACAGAAGCAGCCCTGCAACTCTCCTCCGCCTCTGGCTGAGCTTATTGGATGCCGGTGGAAGAAATGCTGGTAGATGTCTTCTGGTGCACCTTGTAGACCCTAGTAGCGGGAGGCAGCTCTGCCACCTCCATCCTGTTCTGATCCCTTCACAGTCCCAATACTGTCCCTCCCTCTCCCGTTCTGTATCGCTGCCCCTTTCTGTGTCTGGTCTCCCTCTCTGCTCTGCGTCGCTGATGTGGGGAACTGTACCCCTGCAGGGCACGTTGCTTGCCTTGTCTGTTCTGTCTCAATCTGTTCTCAGGCTCTGGAAGTAGGGTTTTTTGCTTTGTGGTTTGTTTGTTTTTTTGTTTTTTTTTTTTTCCCCTTTTATGTCTTTAGTTTTCAATAAGACTTGGTAACAAAACACTCATCGGAAGGAGGTCAGTGGCAACATATTACTCAACTTTAGCCCTCCCCTAGACTCCAGAACTGATTTTGAAGTGGTTAAAATGTCATGAAGAAAGGAGTAAACAAGCAATCAAAAAAGTTAGTCTTCCCTCAAAATGGCATTTCTATTTATAGTACCTTTTGCAAGTTGCTAAAGCTAAATTATTTAGAAATGATTGAAATGTGTTTTGACTGACCGAAGTGAACATGTTTTTTCCCCAGATTTTCAGTTTAAGGAAAAAAAGGTTAAGGTTCTGAGCCACTCCGGCATTTCTGGAGGTGGGGAGAAAATAGTAAAAAGAGAGACTGTTTTTCACCCAGTACTGAAACACGCCTTAACTTCTTTAGTGATACTCACTTATGTCACTGCTCCTGTTGCAGCTGTATGTGGACTTCTTGTTCCACTACAAACCAGTCACGCAGTGGAAAAGCAATAGATATGCTGTGCTCTCAGCAGAAATGGCAAATTTGTGGCTGAGTATGCTCGGTACCAATTAGGCATAAGAGATATCGAAATGTGAAGGGTTTTGAGTGGACTTTTTTTTCCCACTAGCTTAATAAACTTTCCTCTTTTTCTTGGAGGTGAAGTGGAGAAGCAGTCTTGCTTTGAGCATCACATTTAAGCAAACTGCACTGCTGTGAGTGGACCCATCAGATGAAACCATTTCTTTTTTTTTTTTAACTCTAAAACCATAAAACATGACATCAGTGCATTATCTTAACCTACCTGGTTTCTTTATAAGCCAGGGTTGGGTTGAGCTATACAATTACAACATGAAGTCAAACGTTTTCAATGTTTGGGCTTTGTGCAGATGATCTCTGACCAGTTTCTTATAATAGTAGGGAGGAGTTTCAGTTTCTTTTGTCTGAAGACCTACTTTTGCCAGCCAGTATGTGAAATATTTCAGCATTAGATTTTGAAGTGCAGAGCGAACTTCCTAGCTTCTGATACAATTTTTTTTTTTATTCCCCCCACCTCTGTATGAGACTCATGATGGAAATGCAATAGTATTTAATTTCTGTCTAGACCTGTTTCTCATCAAAGAGTCTGTTTCCAGTGCCCCTTCTACTGTGCAACATCTGTAGGGACATGAGCAGCTTTGGTGAGTCTCAGACATGCAGCAGTCTGTGGACAAGTTCTCTTTCCTTGCCTAAGACAATCTGGCTGTACCATGCTAGAGAAGAACCTTGGGCTGTAATGAGGTCTCTTGATGCAGCTTTTAATCACCTGGAAAGGAAATCAAAGCAGAGAGATAAACTGGTCCATTTGTTTTCATTACAATTACTAGTTTTTACAACTCTGTGTAAACAAAGCCCATAAATATGGTGCTGCTAGAATTCTTTCTCCTAAGCTCAGCTCCACCAGCTGTTACACAAATCTTTTGGCTCCAGAAGCAGGATTTATTTTTAGGTTCTGTAGTGTGGAGCTGTCAAGGATGACTTACCTGAATTGTGATTTCCAGCAGCTTGTGGCAAGAGAGCAGGAAGCTCTTCTTTGCCTTCTCTAAAGGTCCAGAAGCACTTCCAAGCTGTAGATCTTGGTTCCTCTGGAGCCCTAGCAAAGCAAGGTGACAAGGACAGGTATTTCCCTGGGGGAGGAGGTGGAAGGAACAAGCACAGATGATATTGTTCTTGAGTTGGTCATCAGCTTGAAGGTGACATTAGCCTTTATGTCCCCTGATGGTAACTGCTTGAAACTCCGGAGGTGTTTCACAAAGGTCCAGACTGAGGGGAGTGGTCATCCTCCCCCTCTACTCTGCCCTGGTGAGGCCGCCTCTGGAGTACTGTGTCCAGCTCTGGGCTCCCCAGTTCAAGAAAGACAGGGATCTGCTGGAGACGGTCCAGCAAAGGGCTACAAAGATGATTAGGGGATTAGAACATCTCTCCTATGAGGAAAGGCTGAGGGACTTGGGTCTTTTTAGTCTAGAGAAAAGAAGATTGAGGGGGGATCTTGTTAATGCTTATAAATACTTAAAGGAAGGGTGCCAGGGGGATGGGACCAGTCTTTTTTTCGGTGGCGCCCAGTGATAGGACAAGAGGTTCCATCTTAACATGAAGAGGAACTTCTTTGCTTTGAGGGTGGCAGAGCACTGGAACAGGCTGCCCAGAGAGGTTGTGGAGTCTCCCACTCTGGAGACGTTCAAAACCCGCCTGGACGCCGTCCTGTGCAACTGCTGTAGGTGACCCTGCTCTGGCGGGGGGGTTGGACTAGATGATCTCCTTAGGTCCCTTCCAACCCCGACCATTTTGTGATTCTGTGAACAGAGGAAGGCCCTGAATCTTTCCTTGAATGCAGCCTTTCCTACTGTGAGTAATAAAGCCCCTTCCATGGCAAGGGTTGCTCCTGAGCCAGTTTCAGCCACCCAACTGAAGCATGTTAGACCTTAGCCTGTCCCTATTATGCTGCAAGTAACATGTCCTGCCTCACAGAGGAACCTAAGAAAGGGGGCAGCATTAACCCCACAGCTTAAATATTATACTGGCTCTGTGAAAGGGGGAGGTATCCATCTGTCCTCAAAAAAGGAGGGATGTCAGATATGCAAGGAAGGTAAGATGGAAGATGTGATATAGAAGTAGGGCGTGTTTCTGTAGTACCAATTGCTGTCTTCCTGGCTACACCAAATCTGTCCTGTCTGTCTTCTTCTCCAATTCTTCTCGATTCTGTCATCTTTCTATTTGTTATGGTTTGAGAGACCCATAACAATTTGTTGTCATTTAGACAATCATTCTATCACCCGATGACCCCTCCCCACCTGGGAAAGGGAAATCGGGAAAAACAAGAAAACCGGAGAGCTGAAGTATAAACAGATTTAATAAAATAAGATTAGATAATTAACATTAACAGCACTAAAGAACTGATATTGATCCCGACACCAATACGGAATATGCAAAGATTATACTCAGCCAGTTATATCAGTAGGAAGCTGTGCACTCCCAGCAGTGGACAGCAAATGTCGGACACTGCGAGCGCTACGGCTTCGGGAGGAAGGGAAGGCCTCAGGGCTCCGGCACCAGGGCACGAAGTTCTCAGGATGGCAGCCATCAAGGGAGAGAGAGACTTCGCAGCAAACTTTCTAATTTATAATGAGTGTGACGTTGATGGTATGAAATAATCCTGTTGGCCAGCTTGGGTCAAGTGCCCGGGTCTCGCTCCTCCTTATCCCTGCACCTGGCTAGCTCAAAAACACTGAGACCTTGAGACCCACACACCATAGCTGGCTGTAAAGTAAATATTTTCACAAATTCAGACACTGGAGTCTTCTGAAAGTGCAGTTTTCCCAAGCATTAGAAGAGAAATTAGTCCTGTGTCTCTCAAACCAGGACACTTTTGTTGCTTTGTTCTGGCAAGGCTTTGCAGTCTACTCTTCTGAAAGCACACCATCCCAGTGCCTGAGGGCAACTGGTGGCTGCAGGATTGTTTTAGGGGGTCTCCACAAGTGGATTTAGCATGTGGGGCTAAAGGAGGAAGGAGGAAACCCACAATTTTACGACATCTGAAATGGAAAAAAACTAGTTAATAAAGGGGAATGGCTTGTGTGTTGTGGGTATTGGTTGGAAATCTTTGGGTCAGTCTTGGCTATTTGAGAGTTTACTCTTCCAACTTGAATTCCTTGGGGATTTGGGGATCTGATTACTGTTTGTATGAATGAGGACTTATAGGGAGATAGTGTTTCAGGGATTCAGCTGGAGCTGAAGGAAAAAGACACTATTTTCAAATGATGAAACAATAAGACAGAATAGAAGAGGGAATACTTTGGCAGATTGGAATTTCTGTGCTAATTCAACAAATGGAGAGCCTGGTGACTAGATAGATCTGAATGTCAGGAGTGGTTGAGTAGGGGTAGGTGTTGTTTTAGAGTTAAAGAAATGAAATTATTACTCATATCCTTTCACTTGCCGGAGCGATTATCTCCTACAGTGCAGACTCATTTGTTTTGTTTTGTTAAGTAAGGGCAACCTTAAATCCATCCTATGCCTAGTTTTAGGTGTGGAAAAAGGATCTTTCTTTGCAGTGGGTGAAGTGGGGACCATCCATTTATTCTATGTGGAATATTGTTCTGAGATCTTGCAAAATGTTTCTCCTGGGGTACTCATCTCCTCAGTGTGCCTTTAGAAAAAATGTTGATGTTGTCATCTCCTGAAACATTTTCACTGTAGTTTGAATTTGTTGCATATGGCTCTCTTCTTCCATGGGATGGGACATCTCTGGCAGTTGTCAGACATGGCTTCTCTGTTCGGTATTCTTAAGACTGAAAAGTATTGTGAGATTTTCCTCCCGTTCATTTTCCTTCTAAGGATGAACTTGCTGACCTGTTAACGATGGCACTGTCTTATCTTTTTGTAATTTCATCTGTAACACGGAACTGCAGAGAAAAGACACGCCTTGCAAATTTCTGAGTGGTTTACAACTTTTTCTCAGTTTCTGAGCCTTTAATTTTTTTTTCCAGTGATTGTGGTCATCGACCCTGCAACAAATTTGCTTTTCTGAGTTACTCTTTGCAGACTGCTTGCATGCAGTCCAATTTCCTATTAAAAATGTTGACCTAATTTGTTTTTCTTCTGTCCTAGTTTGATTTTTTGGCAGGACCCCTCTGCACATCTTGTAGATTTTTTTTTTTCCCACCAACTCTGGCTGAGAAGGTGTTAGTTTGCTTTTGTGCTTTTCTGGGACCAGAGCCATCTTTTCATGCAAGCAATCCAAGCTACTGCTTGGGATCATGCTCTTCTGAGGACACGGCAGGCCAGGCTAATCTGCCCCTCCTCTTCCATCATGTTACCGCGTGTCAGCTGCTGCCCAGTAATTACTGCTGCCCAGTAATTACCACTGGGCCAACTCTCACCCTGCTAGATTAATACGAATACATCTTTCCCTCATCAGCTGGATGTATTGTCTGAGGGAAGTATAATTTTGTGTGTAATAAATGAATTGTTTCTTTAAGTACATATAGTCCAGCTGTTCTTTCTCACTTTATCTGACACCATTATTTGCAAGCTCCAAATTCACTCCAGGGTTGGCTGGCAGACAGGACACTATTGAGATTCTCTCCAGATGTTTGCTCAGGCCAACAGACCTGATTTCATAACAATGAATATTATTTGATTTTATTTGGATATAAGGTTTTCATATATGTTCCCAATGCTCTAATTCTCCTTCTGTGTTTTAGCAAGAAAGTCTATAAATATCAAAGCTCTCTGAGTTTCTTTAATTTGTTGTTTATTGCTTCTCAATCTGTACATGACGTCTTCAGTCTCTTGCTGTGGTAAAGCGTATCCAGACTATTGTACGCTTGGTCTTTCTTCAGCTCGTGCTGAACCTTCAGTCTTCTGCCAGCTTCCCCCATGAAGACCAAGTAGGTCAACTTGACAACAGGGAGCCTAACTTGAAATCCAGCTCAACTAAATCATCTATCTGTAGTGGGGTTATCTCCTTCTGCACTGGTCACTGTGAACTTCTCTTAGTGTCTTGTGAACTTCTTTTCGTCTCTATGGAGAGAAATGGAAGCTTCTAAGGCATGAAAAATAAGCAATTTTAGAACCATATCTTAGTACAGGAATTGTGCTTTAGAAGTGCCTGTTTCGAGCCTGTCTTTAGACAGCTCATTTTTAAATGAGCTTTGGTGACTAGCTCGGATATGGATGACTAACATCAGGGGGTTGAATCTCTTCCAGTGGTTTCCATGTTTTTGCTTTATTCCTCATTCTTCTCCCCTCTCTCCATAAGTGGAGTTTAAGCAGGCCAGTTTCTCATGCTGCTCCAGTTCTGAGAAGCTTGACTTCTGGAGCAAAACCATCCTTTTATATTTTTGTGCTAACTCTCATTGGGAAAACAAACAAAGCGCTCCAAACTAATTACCCCAGCCCCAAACAAGCCAGCAGGATGTGTCACCCTGAGAGTTTGTACTGCGGAATTGCAGCAGCTCAGAGTCATTTTTCGTATGCAGCACTGTGTGTGCCATGCGTGTGTGTATAGTTCCTTCCTTTCCGGCGCTGTAGTTCTGACTGTGTTGCTGCGATGTTGCATGTGTTCATGGCATAGAACTTGTCACCAGGGATAAAGCTCCCTCTTTAAGGGGCTTTCTGCTTATCTCAGAAACAATGCCAGGGTTAAATAAAACATTGCAAGTGTTCTTAGAGTCTGAAGCAGCAGCAGCATTCTGCCTGTGGTATGTAATATCCTTACGATTCAGAGTTGTGCTGAGCAAGATGAGCATGAGTTAAGGTTCTGGCCTGTGGTGAGATAAAGTTGTCAAAGTCTTTCCTCAAACAGATTGTGTGTTCTTGGTAAAACACAGGACTATGTTGGTGGAGGTGGTACGTCCGGTGCTACGATCCTTGAGTGGAGCATTGTGAAGCTGTCTGGATAAACATTTGCTATTTATTTGCTTCTTGATGTACAGCCTTTTTTTTTTTTTTTTTTTTTTTTTTTTTAATGGTAAGTCTAACTAGGCTCCTGAGCACAGGCAGATTTTCCCCAGTGCTCAGTACCCATTTTCAAAGACTGCACCTGTGCTGCTGAGCTGGGGTGACCTCAAAGCCAGGTGAGAAAGCAGAGCTGCTCTTGGATCCTGCTAGGGTGACCAGGCTGATACGTTCAGGGTAATACTTTAGGTGCTTCATCAGGCCTGAAAGCATATATTTTTTGGATGTGCAATGCTGGCCCCTTTACTTTCCGGAATCACATCTGCCCTGTGGCAGTGTCACATGCCAGCTTCGGGCAAGCAGAAATTCTAGGGTCATATACAGCAAAAACCCCTGTTGTCTGCTGCAAGGGTAGATGAGCTTCATAAGCATCGTTAAGATGGGCTCAGTAGGGAATTTGAACATTGTGTGTTTGTTCTCAAAAGCACCTCAGCTTTCAGGAGGATCCTGGAACCTATCTGCTCAAATAGGTGCAGAGGTTGTTGTGATCGACCAAGTGCTCTGACTGTGTTTACTGAGCTGCCTTTATGGTAGACACAGGATTCTGAGTTTATTTTCATGTTTAAACCTGAATTTTGTCACACTTGCCTTGAGTCAGGACTTTGTCCTTCTGGTTTACATCCTGCTTCTGAATTGCTCCGTAGTCAAGTCCTCTGCATGCCACTTTTTTGCTGTGTCAAGGCACAAGATCACCCCATACAAACTCAAAGACTCATATTGGTCTTAATTTTTCATTCATTAGAGTAGGTCAAATAACACAAGGGAGATGCAGAAATGGCATACCTTCCCAGTACACCCCCATAGTACACTGAAGTCCAGCCCGCTTAAACCAGTGTATTGGAGTGCTCTGGGAGGTGGAAATGCCAGAGATTACTTGTCACTAAAGAGCCAGAGCAGAGCTTTAAAAAGGGAAAATCTTGGTACCAAACAAACCTCATTTCTTTCCATCACTTAGTATTCAGCCTTGGGACAAATTAATCTGTATTGAAATCCGCTGTACTTGCCACTAAATTTGTTGTCTCTCCTAAAAGCACCTCTTCTCCCATGAAGGGAGATGAACAGAAATTGTGTGTATATATATATTCAATTTCAACGGATACTAGAAAACTCTTTATTGTATGTTTTATTTAGTAATTCGACATTAACCTTTACATTTGCATCTGTAAGTAATGCTATAAAAGTGAAGTGGGCCAGAGAAACCTTTCAGGAATTTGTTCTGTCATACAGCTTTAAGACTCAATCATCTGGTTAAAATTCAAAGTGGATGCTAGAATAAGTAGGTGAATAAACAAATAAAAGTTCTCAAAATGAGTAATATCCTCCTTATCTCTTTATCTGAAACCACCTAAAGGCTGCAAGTTCAATTTAATCCTTCTATCATCAGTCAGTCTGAGCTTTAATAGAAAGAAAAGGGAAAAAAGTGCTCAGTAGCTGGTCTCTGGTTTTTAACTTGATAGGGAGAAGGATGTTCCCTGAATGAGACACTGTGGGAGAGATGAGTAGTTAGAAAAAGATTGTGCTTCATGCCACTGAGCTGTCTGTAGCTACTGCTGTTATGCAGCTGCAAAAGAAGAGGAAATGCTAGGGGCCAAAGATGAAAGAGAATCTAAGGAAATGGGTGTATTTTGCTTATCCTTTCCTCTCACGGTGACAATAAGGATGCCAGTCCCACTTGCATTTGCTTGTGAACAGGCGTTAACTGAGGCTAAACTGCCTGGAGTCCATGATTTGTACAGCCCCATGGCTCAATCCCCACGTGGGAAATGGGAAGAATAGCCAAGCTGGTTGGTGCAACTGATGCAACTCAGTCCCTGTGCAGAGGTCCTTATAAGTGTAAAACCATGTCAAACGACTCAAGGAATATTGCTGGCAGGCACCGCGCTAACGTCGAGGCAGAGTTGTGGCACTGTAGAGTTTTGACCCTTGGAGTGTGGATTTTCAATTATTGTTTCTAGAAATCCAGATTTTCCTTCAGAACGAAGGATGTGATGCTGTTTGGATAAACATTTGCTATTTACCTTGTTGATGTATGGCCTTGATGTTGACTTCATAAGCCTATCCTTGAATTTGGAGAAGGAGTTTTCTTTTCCTGGGTCCCTTAATTAAAAAGATAAGCAATGCTTTATTTTGTATTTACGGAGAATTCCTTTTGGGGCAGAGGATTCCCTACTGTATTTTTCGGACTATCACTGTGATTGGTTGACCAGAAAAGCAGAGGAAGCCCAGATAATGTGGGCTCTTAGTGCAGTATCTTACTTTATCTAGTGACAGTACCAAAGAAATTGGGCCAAATTGGAATATTCAGACCATGTCTGATCTCCTGAAGAACATGGGGCAGAAGATCTTTCCTGATATTTCTTACCACAAGCCCAGTGATACTGGTTGAAGTGAAGTCTATGTAATCGGAGCCCTTTTTGACATGAAGATTGGAGGATGCCTGCTTCCATCTCATTTCCCCTGATGTGCTTTATTCACTGCCAGCTTCAGCTGTCATTGGCAGAAACTGGATTTCCCGTTGGCATAAATGCAAAGGATTGATTCTTTTGTCTTTACACATACCATTAGATACTTGGTGGGTCTGAATTTCAGGTTTTGAGCTTCCTTTTGCTAGCTATGCAGTGGTTTGGTTGTGTAGTTGAGTACAAACATGGTAAGGATTAATCAGCTGCCTCAGGCTTTGAACACTGCTCAAATAGCCCTTTCCAATCATCTTTGTAAATTGTTCTACGGTCCAGCTCTGACGTGGCTGCTGGATCTTGGTGGTCAAAGATACTGCCCATTCAAGAAACTTTAATATTCAGCGTGAGCACATACAGTTTATCTTCCCAGTCACACTTAGCCATCCATCATAGCTGTGCTGTAGTACACATCGCTAGGTTGTGAACCCTTCTAATCTGAACATGGACCTGCCTCTGATTTGTAAATCCAGTTACTCAAAATCAGATCAAATGCAGAACCTTTACTCAAATTATATAATTTTCCCATTAAGGACCTAAATTTGGATATTACAAACCTTTAAGTTTCTCAGCTCTGTTATCTACCCTCCTTAGCCTGCAATCAACCCTTATTTTATTAAGCCAGAATTTATTTCAGATTAAATTTATTTGAAATCCTGTTCAAAATACTGCCTGTTATTTATTTCTCTGTGTTCTAGTTGTAAAACAGAGTAGTTATTTCTCAAAGTGTGTTTTTTTCCTGAAGAACCAAACTTGCACAAAGTTGGAGAAAAGGAGCTTATGTATGCTTCGGTTATGAGTGGATTGTGGGTAATAAACTAATTATATGGAGAATGGTGTTTGTGGTATTAAGCCGAGTATGTGTGAAGCGAACCTATGTCCAAGACTTAGTGTGGAGTTGCATGGAAATTTGGTTACATTACTTCTGCACCATTTGTTAGCCAGAAAGACTCAAAACGATTGTTAGGTTGAAAATTTGGCTTTCAAGAAGAACCACTTCACTATCTTTAATGTTGAACTAATAGGCAGATTGATTTCTAACTTATCTCAAAATTTAGACCTTGTTCTGAACATAGAAGTTGTAAATTAGGAGCAATTTCCTTTGCTTTCCCACACAGAAGAGAGACATAATCCACACCGTAAAAATGAATCACAGCATGACCTTGAGTATAGAGTCATTACATACCACATCATGGTCATGTTAACTAATCTAATTTGTCTTTAATTCTATTTAATGTTAGGAATTTACATGTCATCAATCACCTGCTTCCTGTTGGGCTGAAAGAGCCAGGGGGACTGCCAGCTTTGTCATATGGCAGCTGAAGTGAATGTGTTGACAGCTGAAATCGGGAAGTACAAAAATGTTTGAGAAGGTTTTGGAAGAGCCAACTGGCTTTTGAGTCCCAGCAGCTTAGTCTGGGTTAAATGTGAGGGGAGGAGATTGCCTTATTAGCCTTCCTGGCAGCAAGGCTGATCCATAACTGTGCAGGACAATCCATTCCTGTTCTTTAATCTGAGCTGATTTTAATACTTTATTTTTGTGGCAGTCCTTCCTCTGCTTCCTCAAAGTTTATACCTTCTCTCTTTGTCTTTCAGCTGTACAGCTCCATGGACTTTGGAAGAAAATGGCAGCTCATGCATGAGCAGGTCACTCCAAACAGGTTTTACTGGTGAGTTATGCCCTCAGGCTTGGATTTGCTTTTGGCAGGTCAAGGAGGGGAGAAGGGCATCTAATTTGAAGGGTTTGGTTGCTTTACCTGAACGCTAGGTATGCCCTTGGTTTTGGTCATCATCAATGTTATATACTCAGTCCATAAACGTTACATACTCAGTCCATAGTACGTATCTTGCAGTGCTATAGCTGAATGTCTCCATATTTCTACCTCTTGTCTGATAACAGTGGTATCTTGCACAGATGAATACAAGTCTCTCATAATTGCAAAACTCCTGCTTCTTTGTTACGTACCCACTTACAGTAACACAGATAAACTGCCCAGTGCTTCAGTGACAAAGCTATGGTCATTAGAACTCCTATTTTTCAACCCTTCTGAGAGCTACTTTAGCCTACAACACAGTCTTTGTGCAGAGCCAGCCCCTCCGACCAGTCTCCTCATGCAACGGTGGGAGAAAGGATGATTCAGACTCTGCTTTGAATCACTCTCTGAGGAGCCAGTTTCTTTCTACTGACTGGTGGGAGCCCAGGATCTGCAAACAGTTTGCTAAAAATCTGCTTTGGGACTGTCTTCCTTTCAATTTCCCAAGCGTCAGCATCCAAAATTGGGAGAGTGTCTTAAAAACAGATGATTAAACAAATTTAGTTCCTGTCTCCAAGCCCCTCCGTTTCAGATGCTGGTTTTCCCAACTTCTCTCCACCATGTGAAGGTCCAAGGATTGAATTTAAAGAGAAAGAGAAAACCCAACAGTAGCCTTCTCTAGTTAAATTGAGGATTTGGGGCTGGAATCAGATTCTTAACACTGTATTACATTCCAGATGATAGCGTGTGTGTGTGAACATGTAGAAGTGCTGATTTACAGAATCTGTGAATAGTTGAAGAAGTGTCTGGGTCTTAAGGCCAAAACAGATGGTACTATTAAAAAAAACAGAGGCTCTTTTTTTGAAAAGTCAAAAATAAAAAGGATTTGGAGGACTTGAGAATTGACTGCCAATTGCAAAGCATGATGTATGTGTCTTAGAGTCAAATTCTCATAGAAATTCTTGGGCATCATTAAAATATCTGGAATCCAGGCCCAAAATATCTGTAGATTGGATTTCCAATATTTCCACACCTTGCAGTGAAGATAGACACCTCACAGGATTTTCAAATTGTCTAGGTCCTTCTGCAAATCTCTATAAACAGCTTTAGACTTTCACATTTAAAACATGAGGTTTTGGCACCAGGTCTGGAGATTTCCCTCAGTGTGCCTGTGGATTTTGGACAGTGCGAGAAGGTTTCTGAACATCTGAGAAAGGAAGCTGTAAGGCTCCTAAGTCACATAGACCAGCAAAACGTACCAAAGATCTAGAACCTTGTCTGACCATGTCACTGTTTCACATTTCCATAGTGAAGGAAAGGTGGTTATGTTCTCCTAGTTCTGGTGGCAGGTGGTTGATTGACCTAACTATCCGAAATCCTTTGGTTTCACTATTCATGCTAGGTGCACGTGGGAAAGGTGAGTGTGGATCCTCTCCAGGTGTATCCTTCTGTGGTGTAGAATAGCTGGTCCTATGGGATAATTGTACCCTAACCTTCAAATAGCACGGCTGAGCTTAGGGGAGAGGCTTTCTTGGAAGATAAAGTGCAAGGGCTGGGCTGACTTGGGAACAAAGCAGAATCTCTTTCTAAATGAGAGGCTCTGCTGTTGGGGTTTATTTTCTACTTTTACATAATAATGGTCAGTGGAAATTGCCTGTTTGTCTTTCTGCATTTGACACCCAAACCTGTAGATTGTTTTCCACAATCTAGCTCATTTTTCATACAATCTGCACAGTTTGAATGCTTCTTTTTAACAGTGCATTATATAAAGCCTCTGTTTCAAGTACCTCTTTCTCTTAAAAAATGTAGAAAAAAATGTAGAAAAAAGTCTTCTATAGTTAAAACTTGTATGGCATAGACCTAGAAATCTTTATTCCACTCTGAAACAGTACAGTCCCATTGACAAACTTTCTGAGAGAGTGAATTAGGTTTTTCCCAGAGTGAGAGAGATTTGAACCAATTCATAGTGCAGAGGTCAGAGATGTTGAAATTTTGGAACATAATAACTCCCTTTAGCTGTCTGATTTCTTCCTCTTTTTTTTTTTTTTTTTTTTTTTTTCTTTCTTTCTTTTTAAAGCTGCAAACTGTGATGACTTACAAGTTCTGGCTTGTAAGACGTGTACAGAAAAAGAAATGCAAGGAGAACACTTTAGCCTCGGGAATTTGGTGATTTCTTTTTATTAGGCTACAAAAGAAGGAGAAAGTGGGTATAGCTGTAAGTTTCAGAGCAACACGAGCCACTACTCTGGAGTTCATTAGCTTATCAAAAACTACATTATCAAACCTCTTAATTAAAACTTCCAGGAGAGGTGAAATAACAACAAAAGGGAGATGTCAAAATCAGAGGTGAGCTGCTTGTTTGTGCTCCTCTTTGTTGTTTATTAGTAGGGGCTCAGGTAAGCATCCTTCATCAAATGGGACAGTCTTCATCTGATTTGAATGCAGCTGGCCTTATCTGGGGCAGCCTTTGCCTAATGTTTTTGCCTTCAAAGCATGACTTGCATCACTCAGACTGCCGTGAACGGGCTTGTGAGGGCTGTAATCTTCACCTGGTTGGTGAG
Organism: Vanellus vanellus; assembly: GCF_965231255.1. NCBI lineage: Eukaryota > Metazoa > Chordata > Aves > Charadriiformes > Charadriidae > Vanellus > Vanellus vanellus. Next base: position 13,770,798 of record NC_138912.1, on the reverse strand, counting down.
ATCAGTCAGCCCGACAGGCAGAGGTCTTATTTTTGTCTCTGAGACCTTTCCAAATAATTATGCCTTCCCTGAGAGCGCTCAGATATAGAGACTTTAAGGCCAGAGAAAATTACAATTGCATCAGAACTCGTAAGGTTGGGGTCTGAATTTTCACTCAGCAGAGTAAGCAAAACCTATCTGATAGTCACAGACACACAGGTCACTGTGCGTTTTTCTGTAGCTCTGGCAAGCAGCTCTGCGGTGGCTCCCCACTGGTCAAACCCAACGCTTTTCCTTAGTTGCAGATGTTGGTGTTAATCACTGGGTTGTAGTTTTATGTTCTCATCCCGTATGGTTGTCACATATCCCGCAGTTTATGGGACATCTCTCATCAGTTCCTGCAGCCAGCTCAAAGTTTGTGCATGAGCTGAGATTCATCTCTGGGCCACTCATAGTTACAAAAACTAGGATTTGAGATCTCTGCTTCTGTAGTAGTGATTCATTTGTTAGCTACACCCACTGATGGCAGTGGCAGAGCTTGAACAGTATGTGTTACTTGATGTGAGTACAGGCATCCAAATTTGGCTCCCACGTGCCTTGGCTTCAGAGATTTTAATAACTTCGGATCCTGTAAGGCTGGAAATAGGAGCTTACGCTACTGTGTTACAGAAATTCCCAGATCACTCATCACTCTGAAATTACTCAAGATAACTGGAACCAGCATGTGTGCAAAGTTTGTTAAAGACCTACTCAATGTTCTTTTAAAACACATTTCTGCAGCTCCCTCTGGGCCCTCTTCATTTTCTCTCACTGTAACTTAGACACCTGTGCTGTCATGTGGAGGGATATAAAAAATACAGTCCATATTTTGTACTGTAGAAATGTTAGGGAAGTTTCCCTGTCTGTAAAACACATGGTGTGTTCTGTGCTGACTAAATGCTGTCTCTGTTCCCATAAGAACTCAAAGGACTTGAATTGTCCTTAAATTGCTTTCCTGCCTCTGCTTTTTCCCGTGGTGGGACAACAGGACTAAGCAAGTGGGCAGGACAGTTTGGTTAATGGAGTGTTCACCGAGCCTTGTTTGGCACTTTGCTGGACCACAGCTTTTCCATGTCATCTTGAGTGACTCAAGCTGACTTTGCCTTGTTACCCCCTAGGTAAGACTGGGATAGGAGAACATTTATTTTCCTTGTTGGATGTAGTGGGTGAAGTACTCAAATATTGTGATGCCAGGTGCTACAGCAGTGGATTAAGAGCACTGAAGGGCACTAGAGAGCTAAAAGATGCTTTAGTGGCATATGAAGTCCTTTTTTAATCTTATGTCTTGATTCTTCAAAATACGGAGTCCCACAAGGTGACCTATCTTTCCTGGCTGATCAGCTAAATGGCTGTGAATATCATCCCCTGTCCATCTGTTTTTGGAGGCCCTGCCTACGTTTGCTGAGCTGACGCAGGGACCACCATCCTGTGCAGAGGACAGAGCTATATTCCTTGGGACACCCATCCCCTTTCTTAGGGTGCGCCCAGGCTGCTATTTGTTGGAGGACTCATTCATGTTTCCTGCCTCCTTTCATTACTGGGGAATCTGTTGCGGTGGATGGGGGACCATTGTGGTGGACCGGTGGACCATTTTCCTTTTTCTTTTTTTTTTTTCTCCCCTGGTACATCTAGACATTTACCCTTTTCTCATTTATTTTTTTTAAACACGCTTTCTGGGACTTTGGGTGATTCTGTCGAAGCCCAGGAGCGGTAACAGTGGGGAAAAACCATTTGTGTGGAAAAGAGGGAGAAATCTGCACAGTATTTCTGGTGGCTGTGGGTATATTTGGAGCACCGAAGTCAGTGCCCAGGATGAGCCCAGTCAGTAAAAGACATGGAAATACACCCTAGTGATGAAAGCTGGACAGAAAACACTGGCGAGGAAGGAGGGGAAAGGCAGCAGGAGGAGGAAAACGGGATGTGCAGTAGCCTGGCTTCAAGGAGCAGCATTTGTATCTGCAAATAGGAAAAACGTGGTGTAAGAAGCAGGTCTCCAATACACTGCTGATTCCCTCACTGAGTCTCCCCAGAATTGTATTTTTTCTCTTTCTGTGATAACCAACTGGATTTCTGGTTGTTTTGGTATCTGTGAATGCCAGCCACAACTGTTTTGAAAACCAGGGATTGAAAATCAGGAGAAGGGAATTGGGGGTTGGAACTCGATGATCTTCAAGGTCCCTTCCAACCTAAGCCATGCTATGATTCTAAGGGAGCAGGCTGTGCTTTCACTGGGAGAAGGGAGGAGGCTCTGCATCCACTTCGGCTGTGCTTTGGAGTTACGGCTTTTCTGTCACAGTTGTTTGAGGCATGAGCCAGCAAATTTTGTCTCTTGAGGGCAAGGTTTTCAGTCTTTTTTGTCATGACTTTGGATAGGAAGAGTGATAAAATTTAGTCAGTGTATTTCTATTTATTTGCAGCTTGAATTTCATGAACACTATAGCAGAGGCTCGTTTGGATATCTGAGAGTAATGTAGCAGAAGATAAGGGATTTACCTCAATGTTTTCAAAGGTTATGATCTGGGTTTGGATCTGCAGTTGGGCAGGGGTTTGTGTCTGTTTTTATTTCCTCGTCTCTGTGATAACACTGATATTTCCTAATCCCAGTGCCAATTTGGGTCTACACAGACTGTTTCAGCAGCGGTTCCAGAAGTGACCTTTGGATAGAGCTAAGGTTTCCTTTACTTGACTAGTTTGCCAGCAATGAAACAGTTAGTCAAATATGTGCCTGTCTCTCCTGTAAATCCCACTAATCATTAACTACCAGATGGTGTCATTGCATAGTGCTGGGGAAACATCGCCTGATTTTTTTACAGCCAAGTTTAGTGTTAAGAAAACATAGTCTTGTAAATGTCAAATTGACTATTAAGTAATCCTGCATTAGCGGTTTTCAGCATTGAAACCCTACCGTACATGGAGCTGTGGATAAAAGGAGAAATTCCAGTTTGGCAGCCATGGATAACACCGCCTATAGCATCATGGAGAAATGTACCCAGTGGCTGTTCACATAGACTGCACATGAACAGCTCAACAGGGACCAATTACTGGAGGCTCCCGTGGGCTAATGACCCATTTGCCTGTGTTAAGGGACTTGCTTCCCACCCCCTCTGGGTGAGAACACCTGGGAAAGGTTTTTTCTCCCGGAGGTTAATGCTAACATAAATCTGGAATGTGTTACTGGAGCCACCACGACCGTGAACTCTACTAGGCTGGGGACAAAATTGTCAGACTCTAGCCTCAAGCTCTGTAATAGCAGTTCAGGAGAGATGAGACCTTCTTAAAAGGTCTTGACATATATCTAAAGATTTCTTTGCAAGGTCACATTAGTTAACTAAAGATCACAACCCTATGGTGATAATAAGACCAATTTTATTTTCCTTTTCACTGAAAAGATGGGCAAGGGGGGGAACTGTGAGGTTGGGGATTTTCTTTTAATTTTGTGTGCCTGCAATTAAATCAAGTTGGCACTATAGATAATTAACGTTTCCAAACATTAGGTCATAGCTGACTAGCTTGTGATTACACAGTAACTCGGTGGCAGAGATAGAAATGGAACCTAGATATAGAGTTGGATACTTTTTATTGGCTGAAATAGTGTTTATTTTTGTTGGAAAAGTTTCAAGGCGATAAAGATATTTTAGAATTCATGTCAACATTATAAAAATATTTCTCTCAAAAAAATTAAACAAAGGAACATCCTGAAATTATTTTTTTTTTGGAAGTTTTTTGAAGTGATTTTTAAATTTGAATAAAATCTCATTTTGCAAAATACAAGCTTTTAAATTTAAAGTAGGGAAAGAGTGCAGTCTGAAACAAAGTGTCTGGATAAAGCCAGTGTAGAGTGATCCCGATTCCTATTCCCATTTTGGCCTTTTGCGATGCAGAGCGGATATTAGTCCCTAATTTCCAAGTTAGATGTTCAATGAGCTTATCATGTACTTCTTCAGAACTGTGATCAGTAGCTTACAAGAGTGATCAACAAAGTTTGAGAAACCTTTGTAAATTTTATATTTTGCTTTTGTCCATGAGCATATTTTTTCCTAAACTTAATCCTATCCTGGTTTTCAGCTATAGATTGCTAAGTGTTCTTCCAGGAGCATTGTGATAGATTTCATGGATCTCTAAGAGTATAAAATCCTAAATGACCCTAAGGAAAGGAAAGTAAAATCCTGTACTTTCTGTCTCTGGGAAGCCCTGCAGGACTGTTTTATAGAGGCTGCATAGACCCTTCCTGTTCTATTCTATTTGTGCCTGTGGTTAGTGTAATATTCAGACTGCCATTCCCATTTTTGAGCACCGTCCATTATTTTTTTTAAACTAATTTATGAGGGATTGATACAAATAGTTGGATCTGGGAAAGCATCCTTGTAGAAGGTGGTGCAAACCCCTAGTAGGCTACTGGAGGAGTATTATAGAATATTTTCTAGTTTACCTGGGTCTAGAAGCAAAGATATTTGGGTTTCTGCTGTATATTTACACTTTATGATGACTAACGACTTTTTATTACAAAGCAAATTTGATACAAACAGTCTCTTTACTATGAATTTAAGCTCTAAATACTAGCTGATGCATTGGAAGAACTCCTAAAGGATGAGCATTGCTTGACTTTGCTGTTGTGTGATGCTCCTGTCCTTACTGTCTGTTTTCCTAGGAAAATAATTATTTGATTTTTTTTTTTTTTTTTTAGAGTCCTGTGGATGCCATGCTATTGGGCTCCCTGGGCTCAAAGCTCTTTTAGCAAGAAACAAAGAAAAGCATGCTGACTACAAGGATTGTGTGTGATCATGAAGGAAAATAATTTAAAATACTTTAAATTCTCCTTTTAAAACCCATGAGCTACATAATAAATGAACCACAAGAAGACAGCCCCATGATAGCAAACTCCCAATTCCCATACCATCTCTGAAATTCTGGCTGCTATCACAGCCAGAGTGAGTTCTTTCAATGAGTGGTGTATACCCTCAGAGAGGGCAATTTTGGAAGAAGTCACCTTTGAGGAACTTTTCTTTCTAACCTCCCTTTGCTTGAGAAACACAGCATATCTTGCAGAAGGAAGGATTACGCCTTCTCCACTAATGTAACTATGGGTGGATGTCCTTACATAAATACTATCTGGCTTTTAGAATTTGTGATTTGTTGTGATTTTAGTACAATTTGTGATGTTAGCCATATTTATGACTTTAATGTACTGTGGCTGGCAGTGATTCTTTTTTTTTTTTTTTTTAAGACTGGAAAAGTAAGGGCTGAAATATTTCTGTTCATTGGTTTTAAATTTAATGCTTACCACTAAATGTCACGTATCGTACTGCAGTGAGGGCTTTCAGCCATCAAAAAGCCTTTTGCTTTGGTGTCTCGTCTGTCAGGTTTCTTTATGTCCCAGGAGCCAGTCTCTTCTCTTCCTTCCCCCATTGCTAATCTTGGATCACTTTGTAATCCCGCCCCCGCTCTCTTGCGACTAAGTGTCTGAGACTGGAGCAGACCGGATAAACCATTAGTAAGAAAGATCTAAGGAGGAATTTGTTGAATGTTTCTCCCAATTAAAGTTGATCCCTGGACTGGATCCCAATGCAATGTCTGTCTGGACAACGCATGGTGGAAGGATCTGTTTCCTTCTCGTGCGACAAGGTACCAGGTAAGATGTCCAGACTTCATCGCTGTGTTTCACAGGCCAATGTGGGAACCTGAAATGCTGTACCGCAGACTCTCGCAGCCGGCCTGGGCTGACTTCACTCTGTCTCTCCCTGGTGCACGTGAACTCAAACACAAATTAATTTCAGCCTGTCAGTAACAGTCCCAGAGTAATTCTTTGTGATACTTTGTAGGAAGCAGTGATGAAAACCAGCCCTCTAATTAATATATTGAATAATGCATCTCTCTGAGGCGTTATGGGGATCTCCCGTACTGTCAGAGCTTGGCAAAGCTAATCAAAAACTAGGCTGCGGGGCTGACAGTAGTATCGTGTTTTGCATGCTCTGGTTAGCAAGGATTATTCTCCTACTTTTTTTTTTTGGTGGTGGTGGGGGGATTTGGCTTAGGTGTTGCCCTTTGTTCTATACCACACTGATCTCTCTGTTTCTGGGCAAATGGGTGAATTTTCAGCATGGGAGAGAGCCCCTCTTGTTTTCAGATGACTGGAAGAAAAACATTTGGGAGTTGTTTTAAAAATCACCACTGTTCTGGGAAGTTCGGAAATGACCTTTTCAGATACTCTGATTATGGGCGTAATTTTCGAGCCATTTTCATTCAGTGGCAAAACACCTGCCGGCATCAGGGAGCGAGCATCTTTCCTGGACCCAGGCTCTCCTCTGCCCCAGACCTCATCCCAAAGAGCCCACTTGGATTTCAAGAGACGCACCTTTGTGGGAGTTATTACAGCTGTTATTTCTTTACTGCAGCTGGGGCTGGAAGCTTTCTTGCATTGGAGAAGGTTGCAATCTGATGGAGAATTTATCCTCAGTAAGTACATCAATATTTTCAGGGACCATTTTTGCTTGAAACTAGATTTTCAGTCATACCTCAAAGCTCTTCAGGTAGATTGTCTCAAGAAGAATCAGGAAGGACCCAGGTAAATTCCAGTTCATTTCTCTGAACTGACTTCAGCCTCTGAACCTTTGGAAGTTTGCCTGCCATTAAGTTGAACAAAAACAGTTGTTTTATTTAACAGAAGGAGCTAAACCCATGCTGTGCAGAAAGAACAGTCTTATCATGGCAAAACAGACAAGATGTTTCTGCATTCATTTAAACGTGAGCCATTTGTGTCGCTCAATAACATCCATTAAAGATAAGGAGGTCCCTCTTTTTGCCTTCTGCCTGTTGGAAATTAACAAACTCTCTTAAAACGACAATTCATCAGCAGTTATATGAGGCAGAATTCATTCTCGGCAAGAGAAGAAATTGAAACTCCCATCCTTTCGTTCCCTGGCATTCCCCTGAGCCTCCTCTGTAGAATGAGATGAGTTTAATTCTGCTATTGTTAAGCATAGTGAGCATGAAGCTACATGAGAACGTAAGAGCGGGAAGGAGTATCTTATTAGCTGCACTACAGGTTCTTTTAAATAATGTTGATTCAGTAACTTGTCTCTTGCTGATCATATGCAGAACAAGGATGAGAAGCCAGTGAGTGAGGCTGTTTTACTTGCATATTTGTAGTGAGCTAATTGGAATAGGAGATAGCAGTGGTTATCATAGCTCTGTAATTATCTCACAGATAATTGTCCTCCATTGGGCACAAGGCAATAAAAATGGGATGTAGACACATTTCCATGTTTAGTGGAATATCAGAAGTTCTGCAGCTGAGTTTAAGAGAGAAACATACTGACCTGTGACTGCCAGCAAGGACCGAGGAAATAATAAATAATACCTGTAGACTTCAGAGCTGATTTCAGTAGATCTGGGGTTTCTCCTGTAGGAGGAAATCCTGCTTTTTATTGGAAAAAATAAAGAAAAACAAACCAAAAACCTGCCAGGTTTTTGGCCAGAGGGTACAGAAAGGTTCTTAGGCTTTGCTCACAATATTTTTGGTTTTCAGGGTTTGATTGAAAATCTTTGAGGGAAGGAGACATGTTCCATTATAATATTGATTTTAGGGCCAATCTGTAATAGTGACTCCCTAAAGCCATTTCTAGATCTGCTGTAGTTTCTCCAGAATTCTTTTTTTTCTTTCTACAAATCATTAGATTTGAACAGTATGTTGACACTTTGGAATTTGCCTCGAGGCTAGAAAACAGCAGAGTATTACTTTTCATTTGGCCTTGTACTTTTCTTTCCTTTTATTGCTCATCTCTAACAACAGATTAAGAACCCAACAAAGAGAAGCTCTTGATTTACCTACAGCTTGACCTCACATCTTTACTTCTTGACGTGTGGGTAGCACAAACTCCTGTTGCAGCGTTCTGCCCTGAGCATTTGTACTTGAACAGGGTAATGCTTTGGGGATGGCGACACTTTGGGATCCTGCCGTTGTGAAGAGCTGGGAGTGTGTCTAGTGCTCAGCTCCCTGGGCAGCCCTGTCTGCTTGTTGTTTGCGCATCCATCTAACTTGAAGCAAAGGAACCACAAAAGCTCCGTGGTTTCTGTGGTCTCTCCTGCTACAGTGCCTCTCTTCCACTGATGGAGGGACCTGCAAGTGGCTGTGGCCATTTCATTCATCTCACCTTTATTGTCTCTGTGAGGATGTGTCTGTTTGGAATGCAAACCTGTCTTGTCATGAGACACATGGTGATCTGCAGACCTCGTGTCGCTGTTGCTTCTACCCATCATAGCCACGCAGACTTGCTATTTCTACAGACAGAGCCTGTCTTTGCATATCTGTCTGCTGCCAGAATCCTTTTTGTTTCTGGCTTCTTTGTCTTTTCCTCTTGTGGATGTTGGGACAAATGAGCATCTCGCTCTCAGCAGCTAATTGAGTGTGATTTTTTGGGGGCGAGGAGACACGTGGATGCATTTATGCTTGCTGGTCCGGAACAGAGTAGTTTATTCTTGTCTTTCTCCTCCTTCCCTTTCTTCTTCTTACCTCACCCCACCCTCTCTTCCTTTCCTGGCTGATGGTTAAAAGTCAAAGAATGAAATAAGCCCTTTGTTCTCTTCAGGTTAACATCTGAAATGCAGAGAAACAACTGTCACAAAAGGTTTGTGACAGAAATGTAGTTTTTCACATTGCCTTTCTCCAAAAATGCATAAACTGAACCACAAGCTTATTTCCAGAATGTTAGATGTTATCCCAGGGTGATTCTTCATAATATCCTGCAACGGGGCATGTGGAGACTCGTCCTTCCTTAATTAATACAATGTACAATGCCCAGAGGCATATGGGGCTCATCAGCATGTCCTATACATTTTCCCTGTGCCAAGTTTCATACTGGCATCCCCTCTTTGGACAATTTAAGTTTTATTTTTATTCATCTGCTGCTGCATTCATTATTAAATGATGCTTTCTCTCTGAACCTTTTCAGAGGCAGTGTATTCTGCCTAGGACTCTCTTAATAGCTGAATCACTGAGCCTTAGCGTTTCAGGCGTGTCATATTTGCAGACAGAAAATGTTAATACAAATGAGGGCAATTAAACACACAGTGAACTGAGAATCCTTCTTTTGGGGTAAAACATTGCTTGAACGGGTCATGTTTAAGATGCTTTTGCTAGGAGACAAACTCAGAGGAATATTATGAGTCTTCTAGACATTCCCTTCCGGGGAGGGAAGCAGCGACTCCACTGAAGTCCTCGGCTGCAGGACTGACAGGCTGAGCTGGTGGCTTTGTTCGGCATGTACTTGGCTTTTCAAAAGCGGTCAGAAACAGGGCTGATCCGTCTTTCCTGAAAAACCAAAGCAATAACCTATAGCAATTCCCTATCTACAGGACTTACAAAGAAGGGTAGCCAAGCACTGGGCAAACATTAATTAACTGGGCTTCATAATATAGTAGGCACTAAACTAATTTCAAACCAAATGCAGGGAAAGAGATGAAAGCCACTCAATATGTCAGTGATCAGTTTTGGAAGAGAAACAAAAACTCTGTGCTTGAATTTCACAGATCTGCGCAAATCGTAGCTGGCTAGAAAATGTCATTTCCCCAATTTGTTTATTTTTTCCAAAAAGCTGAAAAAAACATACACGACATCACCATCACCCCTCACAAACTGTTCTACTCCCAATTTTTCCATTGTGAAACAAAGATTTTTGGTTAAGTAGAACAAACAATTCCTCCGGACTGTGGATCCCCCCACCCCCAATAATTTGGCTTATATTTTGACCACCAAAATGACTTTCGTACACAGTAATTTCTGCATTTCAGATTTCCACTTCTATTTTCCTGTTTTTTCCTCTCTTATTCCAAAAAAGGGGGATGGAAAAAAAGAGGGATGAAAAAAGGATAAGAAAGGAGACAAAGCTAAAGGTTTGTAATTTTTTGGTGTTTCAAAAAATGTAGTTTTATTCTTGTTTCCTCAAAGGACTTGGAATTTAGAATATTAATAATAAAAATAAAAGAGTGTCCTGCAAAAAGTGTCCCTTTCTTCAGAAAGCTAAATAGAATCAAACCCTTCTATTGGAATATATTTCAAACTTGTCCACCGTGAAGTTTGCAGACCTCTAATCCCATGGTAAATCCCCTCTCTAGAAATGCCTTCCTCAAAGCATCACTGTCTGCGTTGGATGCACGTGGGACAGAGAGCTGATGGTATATCATGCGCTGAAGCTTTGAGACATCTTCAAGGCGATAACGTCTTAACTTGATGAGCTGATGCTTCATTACTTCCACCGTATCCGGACGCTGGTGGTACTAGGACTTGGCAAAAAAAGCCTTCGTATTCAATTAGGATAAGCCCCCAGGGCTGCTGTTAGATAGCCCGGATCAGCTGTAGCCTGGTGAGTCAGGAGAAGTGGCTGCATGGGAGTTGCTTACTTAGTTCGTAAGTAAGTCGCAGGACGGTGACTGCACCTGGGAGCACACCCGCTACGAGTGCCAGCTTGACGGAGCTGACAGATCTGCTCCCTGCATGAGTCTCAGTCCCCATGAGAAGTTATTTCAGGCAGCACTGGGAAATTAAGATGCCACCTCCATCCAGCACGTGCCCTGCCTGTGCTGCTGGCCCTTTCCAACCTTGACAGGGCTGTGAGTAAGGATCTCCACCCTTCTACCCACACGCTTATTTGAGTTGATTTCACAAAAATTTGGTTATGTTTATTGGGGTTTATAGTATAGGATGGGGAAGAAATGCCAGAGAACTTTAAAGGACTAAGATGAGACCTAGACATAGAATTATATGTACTTTCTTAGTTTTTGGTATTAGCATACAGGGAAAAGAAAAAAGCATGAATCAACAGCAGCTTTGTTCTGTTGAATATGCTTTAAAAGTGTTCTCAGGTTCAGTGGCATTTCTCTCCCATTGCTGTTAATTTCTGTAATATAAAGGGTCACCATTTATGTACTGCGAAGAGAAAAAAAGTATTTCTGTGTGCAGCAGAGCCTGCAGTCTTGTGTGGATTCTCTAGTGATTGGTGACATGATTGAGCCTAAATGTCAGCTTTTCCCTCGAGGAGAGGATTGATTTGGACCTCCTTCCTCTTCCTGGCCTGCTATATCCATGAAACAACAGTGTGTAGCAAATTTGTAGTTCTGGGACCCATAATCTACTGAATTTACAGGTAATTTACAGGTTTAGACATTCAGCAGGTTGTGGGGATGAGACGCAGGTAGGCAGATACATGTATGCGTATGTGGAAGCACATGCAGATGCTGTGAACACTTTAAGTTTTGTTTCCTTTGAGATACCAGGCAGAACACCTCCTTAAAATTCATTGGGACCTTTTTCAAAAGGATTGGCTTTGCTGAAAAGAAATTAGCTGAGAATAAACACTTGACAATTTTTTTGCCATCTTGCAAGCTAAGTCTCACAACAATTACTTCTGCCGATGTCCAGATTTGTAGCATCACTGAAATTAGCACTGGAAAAGACGTAGAAAGCTCCAGGGACCTAGCTAAGACACTTTCTTACAGTATCTTCCTGCCCAGCTTTTTTTCTAAGCTTAATTTGAAATATGCTGTGCAAGGAGGTTTTGTCCATAACTCTTCAGAGACCTCATCACATCCTACCCCATCCAGCAGCATCTCCCGCTGTTCAGCCACAGAGGATGATACTGTATTTATGTGTTTAATAAATATATTCTTTCCTCCAACAGCTCAACATTTGTGTCTGTTCTTAACTAGGGTAGTTTATGGTGTGTTGTTGGCCTGGGGTGTATGCAGCTTGTGTGCATATTGGTTGTTACATGCACGGAGTTAATGCCTGGGGGAGCTAGTTCTAGACTTGACTGCAGTAAATAACAGATGAATGCACAGAATCCCCTTGACCGTCTGAAGGTAACTGCAGTTATTGATACCTCGACAAACGTGATGCCATATCAGATGGAGAAGATAGCCTCTTGGCCCATGTTGGAAAGGTATGTATAATTTAGAAATGGTGCTATGTGAAAAGATCCAGATCAGCTGAGCAGGAATTGTATGGAGCAGTTTCTGCTTCCATCTGCCCCTATAGACGTGGTCCTTCTGTTGCACGGATGAGTTAGTCCTGTGCACTGCTTGCCTGGTGCCACACAGAAGTGCTTATTCACTTCTGGGGCAGAATACATTTAATATTGCAGCAGACTAATTGGCAGCATCCACTAATTTGACTGCAGTTGCCTGCAGCAAGAGGATGTTTTTCCCCCTTTACATATTATTGCACAATAAATGTGCCTTGTTCCTTCCCATTTCCAGCCCTTATCTACTGCACAACATCCTGCTAAGTAGTCTCCATCTGTTTCCTCCGTCTCTTTACACGAGCAGTGACAATTGCCTTCAGTCTGACATCCCAACCTGCAAAAATGAGTTTTTAAGTCAGCATCTTGGGAAAGCCTCAATCCGTTGTAAAAGTTTTGATTTTGTTTTCAAAGCCAGAGCTGGTGAATGCCATCTTCACTGCTCAGAAACCAGGCACACCCCTGGCAAAAAGCTCAGTCCAGTAGATTCCAGACCAAGTTTGAAAGGCTGATATCCGTGACCTGATTTTTTACCTTGTTGTAAATCCTTAACACAAATGTTGCTCCTGTCTAGTGATACCCACTCCCACCTGCCAAGCTAAAGGGTCCAGGAGATGGAGGAATAGAGCATCTCTTATTCTCTGTTGATGGTTTAGGGAGGAAGGATCAATAGCAGGCAGTACAAATTGCTCAGCATTTTTGATCTAAGATGCTAGAGTAGCTAAATGTCAATGCTGTCTTTTGTCATTAAATGCCTGATGTCTGGAAAATGGGTAGAAAAAAATGCAAAAATGGTTTATTTCATGGAAAGGCAGTAGAGTTGTAGAAAGAGTGAGCTGAAGTGTGCGGTAGGCAGGTAACCCAGAGAGTCTGTGTATTTCTTCTTCCCTTTCTTTGCATATGCTAGCATTTTTCATTTTGAACTACACAGAGTCTTATATGGAAGTATTTCAGGAATAGCTACTTACAACGCAGAATACTATGTTTTCCTTGCCCTTCTTGCTTGCTCTCTCTCCCGGTCAGAGAGGAAATATTAGCGGAGTGGCCCAGTAAACGTGCATCCATGCACAACGCTTTTCCCTCCAGAAGCGATAAGGATCTTGCCAGGATCCTACCCATGCTTCAGCTTTCAAGAACACACAATCCTCTTCTGAAAAGAAGGGAGGAAAGGTCTCGTGAAAACCAAGAGCTACCATGAAAACAAAAGAGAAAAGCAGCAGCAGAAGATAGAGAAAAAGTAGTAACCATTGCTTCCTTCCTAATGGGATTAAGAGGTAGTTTGAATTCTTAATTGGCCAATGATCCTGTGCCAGCTGCAATACTGGCTGCAGGCTCCGCATTTCGAAAACTGCCTTTTCAGCAGTAAGGGAGTGTGTCAGCAGGAAAAAAAAAAAATGACCTTTCCTGTCACTTCTGCCTGCATCCTCTCAGCATTTTCTCATCTGAGTGGTGATAAATGAAATGGGATGGTGGAGGATGTTGAGTTAGCAGAGTTTCTCACAGCAAGAGTGCCCTTTTTTCCTCCCCACGGCCATCCAAGGCACATGGGTGCATTTTGTGGACCTTGGTTTAGTTTTTGCTCTCTGGAGTTTGTGCGCATATGAAACACAGAGCTGAGCTGTGCGTGGAGCCTGAGGTGTGACCATGTGGCAGGTTTTTAAGCTGAGCTTCGGATTCTGAGTGGTGTTGAATACTCTTGTCTTTGTAAGCCTCTGAAATAGAGCTGTTTGCCAGTCAGAGCACCATGAAACCCTCTCCCAGCCTCCCCACTCTGTGGCCTCCACTCGGTTGTAGAGTACATGCAAGGGAAACGGTAAGTCAGGGGATGCTGACATCTGTCCTCATCAAACTTTGGATGTTCAAATAGTTTTGAGCAGTGCATACTCCAAATGTTCTTCAGAGAGATAATGTATGAGAAAATGTAAAGCTGTGAAGGTCTCTCTTCTTGTTTTGTTGCTGCTTTTGTATTGCCAAACCCAAGAGGTTGTTGTAAGTGAATTCTCAAGACCAGAGAAATTGCTACATGGGGTAAAGGCAGAGTGTTACAGTCCGTGTGTGCGTTTTTGCAGCTGTGCTCCAGGACCTGCGTTCACGTCTTGTTCTTTCCACTGCCTGACTTTTTTGCATTCTTCGTGTAAAGCTTCTCCAGACAAATGATGAGAGACCATTTACTGAAAATACCCATATTCAGGAGTCAGAGCACTGCAAAGCAAAGCTGTGCTCTTTGCCGGTGGGAAGAGACGTGAGGTAAGGCATGAAGAAACAGCATTGATTGAGGATTTGTTTTGCAATCTGAGTCTCTGATAGAAGAGAGCGACTTGGTTTGGGAGAAGGAAGGATGACCGAAGCATTACTTTACAGGCTTGTTATCTGCCTGCAGATAACAGGAGCTTGTCTTGCTTTTGGGTTGCAGGAGATTGCTTTGTGAGCTTTTCCACTTGAAGTACGGTATTCAGCGAGCAGAGGAGTACTAGGGGAGTGCTGTATGCTGGTCCTTTTTTCACCGTCATAGTTCTGAAAAGAACTATCAGGCTTGTCAGAACTAATTACGGAAACAAGTAGATGGCACTGGGAGAGAACTTCAAGCTAGAATGACGTGTTTCAGGAGACTCTTGTCATCCCCTGGTGCCCCCATAATAGGCATTATAGGTGGAGTCAATCCACAGAGCTTGTGTATGCAAACACACAACGATAATGAGTATTTGGGGTTTTGCTTGGAAATGCTTAGGTTCTTTGAATTACGGTCCCTTTTAAAGTGGGTATTGTTGCGGCAGGCCTTCTACTGATGTGTCTTATTCCCTGGGCCAGGAGTAGGTTTGCCCCATTGCTGCGGGGGGAGGCACAGTGCCCCCTCCATGTGGAGGGGAGGGAGGCAGGAGGTGTCGTGGGGAGCAGGTGGGGCAGCCAGGCATTACGGTGTCAGCGCACAGCAAACGGCTCTGGGTAGAAGGCTGGCCTCTGGCTTCCAGAGGGAAGCCTGGAGAGCGCAGCCTCCAGGGCGAAGGCTGGATTTCAGTAAGCAGCCTGTTGGGAAGGGCTGCGGGGCAGGTCCCTGGCGTGTTCCCGATCTGTACCTGTGCTGAAAGTGCTGAAATTACCACTCCATTTGATAAAGTTGTGATGGATAGACATGTTGGTAAGCACGTACCTCTGTCCCAACTGGCATGTCATAGGCAAGGGTCATGACTGCTGAACAGCTGAAATTAAAGCATTTAGGGCTACTTATGGGAAAAAGGCAGAAAACTTCTGCTGTGGACTGGAAAGATATGTGCGCTTTCTATATATATACTGGGAAATAATGTTGCTGCACACCGTAATGTTTTTCACTGACATTTTAAGGAATTTCTGTTTGTCCTACTGTCACTTTTAACTGTGTCCAGATATTCAGAAGATTTGACCCCAATAATTACAAGGTCACAGTGACTCAGGCCCGTTCTGGCATCCTTACCGGTAACAAACGGCATTTTCTTCTTTGTGGGATCACCCTGAAACTGATGGTAGCGATTAAGGAGCGGACTATTTCACACTGGGAGTAGAATGATGAAAGCTCTGCCTGTGCGGCTTTGTTTTGTTGTGTTGGGCTTTTTTGGCCACAATTCACAGTGCGTTGTGAATGGACTCGCTATTGATGCGGTGCTCTAGTTAACAAGCAGTGCCAGTTTCAGTTCCCTACGCAGTGGGTCATAATGTAGTTGCTTTGGCATTTGCAGCACTGGCTGATCTTAGCTGAACTCCGGCACATTTCTATCTTTGTCATTGCTTGAATTGTTATGTTTATTGTGAGATCGGCAAAAATGTATCAGAGCATCTGTATTTTGTTTTTTTGTTTGTTCTTTTTTTCTTTTTTTTTTTTTTGTTTTAAAATGTTTTAGCTGTTGATGCCCCAAGGATGAAAGCAGCAAAAGATTGTGATAAAAGTGTTTCAGAACGTTAGGGAATTGTGAACGTTGGCTGGCTCAGAGGGAATCTTATTATTTACAATCTACTGTATCAAATTCAGCTTCCACCAAATTAGAAACTGATTTTTGTCGTTGTCCCTTTTTAATCTAACCCCTTGGTTAACTCAGGAGAAGCAGCTCCATAAATCACGTGGACATCTATGGATTTTTTTTTTCCCTTGCTAGCCATTGCTAGGACTAAATGTTCATCTCTCAGTGATTCTTATCAGCCGGGACACTAATAATAACATTTCTGTTCTGGGCTTGACTTTCCCTCTGCCAGGAGGAAAACTATCCTTGTAATGTGCTTTGCAAAACATTTTTAGGGAGGAAAATAACAATGCACAGGAAGATTTGACTTGAGGTTCTTGGGTTTCAACCAATGATGTTAAAGCAACTCATCACACCTTGTTTCATGATTATCAAGGACCATGGCATGGGATCATGGGGTGAATAATAAATACTTTCTCATGTTTTTTCTATCAGAACTTCACCATACATATGTGCATCATTTTCTTTCTTTTGAAGATGGGGAAACTGAGGTAAACAATAACAAGATTACCCAGCAAACCAGGAGCAGATCAGGAAACTCAGTCTCTCATGTCACTGTTCAGCCAAGTAAACCCCCTTTTTTACTTGCTGTCTATAAGCACGAGGCTGCCGTGCTCTCGTCTTTCCTTCAGCATTAAAACAGAGCTCTGTTTTTACCGGATCTTGGAACCAGCTTGCTTTGCCACACAAGAATGATCGTTGTAGCCTTGGTCTCGTAGACAAGGGATAGGCAAGTTCACTGCCCGGTGCCTGGGAAGGTATCTATCTTAAAGGTTGGTATATGGCCTCTGGCAGCGGGCTGTGTAGAAACACAAAGGAGACAAGTTGGTAGGAGGGAGGGACCTGCAGGCCAGGTGTCACAAGGTAGCCTTGAACTGGTTTTGATTTTCCTCACTGACCTGGTTTGAGGCAAAACTGAACCAGATCAGATGGGATCTGTTGGTCCCATCTGGGGCTCCCCAGGTCCCCAGTAGCGGATTTTGGCCTAAACCACGACACTCATCCTCTCTCTGTCGGATTGCAGCCTTTTATCTCTAACAGCTACCTTCTTTCTCTCTGTCTGTCTGTCTGTCTCTCTCTCTCCCCCCAGGTCGGTGACCGGTTTGGATAAAGAACCTGACCTTGTGCACATGGAAGCCCGGACGGCCGATGGACGTGAGTGCCCACAGCCAATGCTGAAAAAGTGGTCTTTGAGTCAGGAATGGAGTGGGAATGGAACTTCACTTTACTCATTTTCTCTCCCCGTTTACATTTTAATTGACAGGAAGGGTGTGGAACTTTTTCCACCACTCTCTTCAAAGCGTGTTAGGTGTTTCTCACAGGGATGGTAGTGTATCTGCTCCTGGGGTGGAGCCAGCTTTACTCCAGCTCAGTGCTACACAGCAATGGGACATGTGTCCCTTTTACACTACAGTGTAGAAGGCAACATAGGACTGAGGCTGTAGAGTTTCCTCCCCTTTCTGGGAGGAAAAGGCCCCTTTTTTGTTGGTTGCAAACTTTTCACTGTTCCAGTCAAGTGTTGCGTAGGCCCGATGCTGTGCGAACAAGCTCCTGTCTATCAAGGTGGCTTCTCTGAGGCTGCGGATCTTCTAAAATCACGCGTTGGCCTCCCACTGCTATTTAGTGATGGCAGCTGAATAAATAACCAGGCAATAAAAGCTCAAGGGTGACAGCTGTTTGTTGAATATGTGGAAAAAGCAAAACAGGCCGGCAGGTGGGTGGGCAAGGTAGGGAGGCTTCTTCAGTGCCTTTGCTGCTGTGTGTTGCAGGGATGCTGGGAGAAGTGGCCAAAAGCAAGTAAAAAAAAAAACCCAAGCAAGTAAGCAAACAAACTGCTGATAGAGTTTGTTTTTAAACTAAGTTTAAACTTGCTCACCCAGCTATTTGAATATTGGATGTGTCAAGGATGTAGATGCTTCATTTGAAAGATGTCTCCCCAGTTCGCGGACAACTCTCTTCCTTCAGGTCTTGTTTGCTCGGGGCTTTGCTGTTTGTTCTTGTTTTAATGTATCAATTCAGCATTTTGAAATTGGCAGTTGATGGTACTGAGGTTTCACTGAAAGTCAGACCGGTAGTGTCAGCAAAACAGGCCTGCCACAAGCCACCGTCCCAGCAGACAGCAGGCACAGGCGAGACCCAGCGGGCGGTGCTGGCCCTGCTGGCATGTCCCGCTGGGGGACGGCACCAAAGTGACTCCTCTCCCAGCCAAGCACAGCACAAAAGAACCGCGTTGCTCCAATTAGAGGTTTTAAGGCTTAAACCTATATCAGTTTGTGTTACAAAACATCAGCTGCCTCAAAGCTGTAGCCTCACCTGGTGTGAAATGGTACAGGTCTGTGTACTTGGGAATGGGAGGCTGAACTTTTCTCCTAGTTGGCTGCGTAATCAAAATGGGCCTTCGTGTTCTCAGTGAAATGGCTGAGGCACTTACACCTGCTGGAAAATGGGTCCCTGCAGTTATTTCCTCTTGATCAGAAAGTTTCTGATGGAAGTTTTGCTCAGTAGTGGGGAGGAGGGGAGGAAGAAAGGTGGGGGGAGCTTTTTTAATGCCTCTTAGGTCAGTCTGGGGGCTCAGTCACTTATTTGATGCATTAACAGACACAGATTTGAGTATTCCCATTGCTCAGTTCAATTCAGGGACAAGGATCCATGCCTTCAATGTCCCCAGCCACTTGAAAAGTGCATGATTCCTCTAGAGGGGGCACTTGTCTTTCTTCTTCTGTTTTCCTCTATGCTTTTTATTAAAAAAAAAAAAAAAGGGAAGGGGGGAGGGAAGTGGTATTTAGGATGAGATTCCTGAACGTGATGATTTTTTTCTTTTTTTTTTCTTTTAGCAGTAATGGGACTCAAGAACCTATCTAATACTGATTCAGACACAGGAGCCTAAAACATGCTCTGTGGCTGGGAACAGGTGGTGGGACATGCTCAGAGTCTCATTCATCCATAAATGAGTCAAGGCTGTCAATAAGCTCGTGGTACTGGGAGGTGGGAGTCCTGTTCACCGCTCCGGTGTCTGTCCTCCAAGACATCTTGCCCCATGGTTTTGTCTGTCCGGCCATTAGGAATGGTAGGGTCTGTGAAAATATGTCTGCCCCAGTGTCCAGTCTCCCTAAATATTTGCAAGGTGTTGCTAATTCCAATGCCTAGCTGATAAATCTGTTCCTGTCTTTTGTAGCAGATGAAGTTTTTCACATTTTTTTCGACATCTTGGCAGAGCTATTGTTGCTGAATAATAATCCGGGCTTGCATTTTTAAATTATAAAAACATGTAGGAGCCTTGGGCACTGTACCTCCTGCCTGGGTGTAATAGGCAGCAACAAGGACAGGGTTGGATGCAAGAGAACTATTACAAATATACTGACACAAATACCCACCAGCACTCCTGGGAAAGATATATTAAACTTTCTGATGTTCAGTGAGATAATCTTCTCCCCACTCACAGATATGGTGCAATAAACAGTACTTTAATTAAAGGGAAAAGAGGGGGGGAAAACCTAACCAGAAAGATAAAACAGGGTAACTAATTCCTTGGGAATAATTTACAGTTCTCTCTACGTTTCTAGATCCTCTTTTCCTTTGGGGGAAAAATTGTCAAGGCCAGCTAGTTTTTTCTCCCTCCCGTGGTAACCTTCACTGGCAGTTTATGATTTTAAGTCTCGCCTGGCGCTGGGTCCTGACTTAAGCTGAGCCGATCTGCCAATGCAACTTGTCTCCATCAATGGCCCTTCTCCCCTTAGCCATGCTGACCAGCCATACTCGCTTTTGGCTGGCTTGTTAACGCTTCCAAGGAAGAGCAGCTCCTGCTGTCCTGCCTTTCTGTAAGTGACAGTAAGCTGCACGTAGGTCTGCCTTTTGCAGCCTTCGGCACAGTGACATGTTTGACTGTTTCAGTGTCTCCCTTCAGGGACCCGCATCTTTGGGTGTTAACCACCAGAGAGAGCCTCTTCTGCTCCTGCTTCCCACCAAAGTTGTCACGACTGGTGGGCAAAGAAGAGACTTAGTAGCTTGGCTTATTTCAGCAGTTTATCACTGCAAATTTCAAGAAGTTGCTTCAGTTTTTTCACTTCTAAAAAGGGTAAAAACACACTCCAAATTCTCAAGACGGGAGACTGTTAATTAGCAGTGGGGAGGTGTTTTGAGCTACTCAACTGGAAAATGGCTGCACATCTGAGAAAGCCATTCCCTAATCCGAAGTGAGATAAGTTGGTGGGAAGGGTTTGTATGTGGACGCTGGGATTTGAGCTGCAGAAAACCTTCCAGGCTGCTTGGTGTCCATATTGCCTCATTCACAGATGGGCTGAGAAAGTAGCTGGATGTTGGGTTACAAGCACGAGAAGTTTTTGAGGCAGTCTAGGAAATAGGGAGCTCTTCTCAGCTCCTTTTGCAGTTGAACATAATAAAAAGAATCCAAAACCCCCTAAAACCCAAACCCCCTAATTCTGGTGTTGTATGGGATGATATATAAATTGGAAATAATCCCTAGATATAGAGGCAAAGCTTCCTTAAGGCACGCATCTCCCAGTGAAAGGTAAGTAAGGCTTTAAAGGCATAGATGGGCACATGCCACCTGCCCCTCTGGGTGGCTGTCGTTTTTCTTTTTGGCTGTGCAAAATAGGGCTGAAAAATCAACTCCCTTCAGAGAAGAGGGAGCTAACAGCTTGGAAGTTGGGATGCCCCCTTCTGTCTTAATTGACATTTTTGTTGAGGGGCTCTGTATTTTCTATATAGGGGAAGATGTGCTCTGCAAATGGGACCATAGCTCGTGAAGGGATCGTACCCTTCAAGATGCTTGAGCAGGGACATGGGGTTGTTTCTTGCTTCCGGTCACACACAAATGTGAACTGTGTGTTTTCACCTGATTTTAAAATATATTTTAAAGGGAATTATTTCTTACTTTTTGTGGGGCAGCAGGAAGCAAGGCAAGACTTGAACTTATTTTTGTGTCCAAAGGCAGACAGGTGTGAAGATATTTTTTTTTTTTTGTCTGTCTTTTCTTTCATAGGCCCTGTGTTGTAAAATCTATGAAAATAAATAAACGAGAGACTAAATAGAAAATGGGTAGTGAGCTACCCCCCTTCTCCACCACCAGCTTCTTGTGAATATTAATCAGGTGCCATTCTTTAAGCATATATGATTGCTGGTGTAACACGCTCAAAATGACACATTTCCCAACAGGTGGGAAGCTAGTTGTCATGTCAACACTTGTGATTTATTTGCATTTATTTGTGACAGGTTTTTATTCCTCTTCCCATTCTGTCACTCAGCAGCAGCAAATTATCCCCTTTTTGGAGGGATAAGAATATCCAGGCGACTGCGTGGGAGAACATACTGGAGGGAATGAGCTTCTAAAAATATAGCTCCTGACCTCTCCTCCTTGTTCTGCTTAATTTTAGTGCTACCTCAAAGAACAAGTCAAGGCTGCTGAGCACTTTGGGTAGCATGGCAGTATATAAGACCCTCTTGTTTTCTGAGAATTTGCTTTTATCCGTGGCAAAGATGTCTTGGATTCCACATTGAGGAATAGTAGCTCTGGACCAAGTTTGTATGTGTCAGTTGATGAAGAACCTTAATTTATCACAGCTGAGACTCCGACCTCTCTGCTGCTACTGGTATTTTATGCTGGGAGAAAGCTCAACTGCGATACTCCAGTTATTTGGCGCTATTGCTAGGTCAGATATTTTTCACCATACGCTTTAATTACCTCCAGATACTCTGAACTGGCAACAGCAACACTTTCTGCTGCTTTAGCATCATCAGTGGGACTACATTTTAATTGCTGCGCCAGACCTATTCAACTGCTCCGAATCAGCCACTTTGTTCTTATTAACCTGCTGTTCCCAGTGCCTCAACCCAGAACCAGGTCTCTGCAGCCTTTAAACATGGACCTTCAGTCATGCCACCGACATGAACCTTTATTAGATTAAAGTTTGGTTGTAGTTTGTGACTTTTTTTAGACAATATCTTTTTAAAAATTATTATTCTTGTTATCAGCACTTCTGTCTTGCATTCGATTTGCATTCTTAAGAGTCTGTTGGTGGGACAAAGCTATGGAAGGGGGAACTGCCAGTTTGTGAATTTTGTCTTTGAGTCTGGGAACATGGTTAGCTGAGTGTCAGAGGATTTCAGTCATGCCCCCCAGTGCTTTCCACTGAACCACGTTTTGCTGTCACCAGAAAGACACAGACTAAGGACAATAGCAGGTTTTATGGGATGGAGAATCCTATAAGCAGCTTTGCTAGGCTAGTTACTGTCCTTCTAAACTTCCCTTTTATCCTTTTGGGCTCAGTTTGACAAGATCCTTGTTAATAGGTGCGGCTGTGAACTAAAATCACTGCACCAGGCTCACCCCAGCCCTTATGAACTCACTGTTTTCTTCCTTGATGGTCTGTGCTCACCCTTTGTAGAAAAGCAAACAAGTGCATGAATCTAAGAAGCCTGTAGAAGTGCCGCAGTGTAAAAGATATGACCCTTTTATCACTGCAGCCGTCATCTTAGTTGTATTTTCATTTTCTCCCTAATTTGCAGTTTTCAGAAGAACAGTTGAAAGGCAGAGATGGCATATTTAGATTACATACATCCAGAGACACAGTGCTTTGATTGTTCTGTCTTATGAGATCCTTTCTTAGCCTGAGTGAAGTAACGCTTAATCCCCTATAACCCCTGCCGACTTGCTGGAGGTGAGCACGTCTCTTCTTGCCACTCTGAGCAACTTTCTGTATGTCTGCCTTTGCCTTATGTCTTCTTCATGTTCTTCTCCCAGTCCTGTTCCTTCTTTCGAGCAATGCCAAGGACTGACAAGGCATCCCATTAGTGTGATGGTCTTTTCATCTTCTCTCTAGGCAGAAGCATTTGATGACTCTTGCAGTGCGTATAACTACCGTTGGGACTCTTCAGCTGGTTGTGCTATTTCATGTCCATGGCGTTTTCATACCTAGACTATGTTGGCTCTAAAGACTTAGTTTGGGGAGATGCTTGTCATTTTCACAGCAAAATAAATTAAACTTACAAGTGCTAGTTTGGACTTTTTTTCCTCCTTGTGTGTTACTACCACAATTAAAACCAGTCATCAAGGCTTGGGTATTTCAGGGGAGGATGGGGATATAATTCCCAGCAGGGTAGTGAAATTGATAAATTCGACCTGGGGCCTTCTGCAATCTTCTTCTGCTCCATATGGTCTCATCATCAGTTTTTTGATGCATTTATGATTGGTACCCTCCACTTATGGTTTGAATTCAGTCGCCTGAGGGCTATCTGCACAACAGCGAAGGGAATGGTGGGTGTAGAACTGTGATGAATTCATGACTCCAGAGAGCAGTTACAGTTTTAAAGGCCGGAGGTAAATCATGCAATAACGTCTAGGTAGTTGGAGATGAGGTTAAGACTTCCCTTCAGAGACCTTCTTTCAAGCTGCTGGTGACATTTTCAGACAACAGGCTCCCGTCCGGGCATTTCTCATGTGCACGTATTCTCCCATTACAGACACCCACTATTTGACTTGTCGGATCCAGGAGTGCTCGGAGACCAAAAGGAGTGGGCCATTTTCGCGCTCCATTGACATCAGTTCCCTTGTTGTTCAGGATGAATATATCTTCATCCAGGTATGTTGGCTTGATACAAACGTGATGTGAATTCTGCCTGTGCGAAGTATTTGTTCTGTGCAAGAAAGGAGGTGTATTCTTAGGACACGTACATGGGACCAGAAGTCATAAAAGCTGGAAGTCTGTATCTGCCTGCTATAAATTGGTGATGCCAGACCGCAAAGTCTGGGATAAAACAGTTGATCTCTCTGCTCATCACTTGTCTCATGGTGAATCTGATGTATTTTGAAAGTTCGTTCATCAATAATCATAAGGGTCCGTGGGTTTCACAGAAGCTCTAACTTGCTATTGTTGTGGCTACTTGGATAATACAAAGAAGCTAGTGATGAACTGGAGAGAACAGAGAAGAATGAAGGAAAGGTGTGAGTGATCATTTTAACAAATGGAAAGATTTATGCTGATTTGACAGTCAAGTAATGCTAATGGAGCGAACAAAGATCTGCAGTAGGAGGCAAAATAGCAGTGAGATGGGAAAAAATTGTTACAGGGCAACTTTAAAGTGGAAGATGGTTGTAAATGTTGCAGCTAGTTGATGATGATTTTGGAGATGAGGAGAAAGTGACAGAAATTGAATGAGGAACTGCTTGTTTTTGAGATATTCTGAGAATACATGGGCTGGATGGAACAAGGCCATCTCTCCCCGTTTCATACCTGTGGAAGTGTGAGAATGAATAGTACGCTATGGAAGAACACTTCCTCAAGATGTGCCATTTGGGTGAAAAGTGGGAGCCAGGCTGCAGCGAGTGATTCCAGGTCATAGAAAGCTCAGGAGCCACAGAGATTACAGACATGATGATGTTAACTGCTTGTCACTGGTGCCGAAGAGAGGGGATGAGATGAGACGAGACGAGATGGAGCTTGGATCCAGGTGGTACAGAAAAGACATATGCTTCCCTTTTTGAGCAAGACTGTGTTATGTTAAGCTCCTGATTTACTTCCTTGGGGGAACATTTTTCTTGAATGTGTCCAAATTAGAAGTTCTGCTCTGTTTATTGTGGATTTTTCTTAGACTTGGGAGTTTAGGTGGGAAAGCTGATAATTCCGTGCTGAGACTAGGTGGAGGACTGGATCCCCATGACCTGGGAGGACTGCAATGTGGAAACTGCATGCGCTTGAGTAACATTGGCAGACTTCTCCTGGGAGTAGGGGAGTCTGCTGCTCTGGAGATGACTGATTGCTATGGCAGCCACAGCTCCCCTCATTCCCCCACGAAACCCAGCCTGTTACCGCTTTGGTGTCATGGGGACACCGCTGCTAGAAGACACTGAGAATGTAGCTGGTGCAACTTAGTAAGTAATGATTTCACTAGAGGCAATGGCTTTCCAATCAGGAAATGCTCTGCTCTCCGAGGAGTGTTTTATAGAAGCTCTCTTCATCTGTCGGTGTATGTCTGTGGCTGAGGGTATTGTGGAACATACAATTCTTTCAGGCTCGCGTGAGGCCTTACAGACGCTTCTCATTCCACAGCTCCCACCTGTGTGCAAACAAGGCTGCTCTGTTTAGACACTTGGGCTCGCAGTGAGGGTATCCACCTGGTGTGCGCATTCCTCTGCCTCAAATTAGCAGTGAGTGGCACAAGCTAATAGCTGCTAATTGCCTCAAATTAAAAAAAAAAAAAAAAAAAGTGTGTGTTTGTGTGTATACAGACACATGCATGTATGTCTATGTAATACTTCAAGTGCCTTGACTATCCTTTGCAATGCTTTATTATAGCTTAATGGGTGTTTGAAGTCAAAATCATATACCCACACTTTTAAAAAAATGTTATATGTACACACTGAATATTTCTGCTGCTTTGGGCAACAGACTCTCCCTTACACACGTTGCCTATCGCTTTCCCTCTTTTTTGTATCACACTTGCACGGTTTCTGAGCGCCCAGCAGCCTGTCGTAAGTGGCTGCAGAAACGGGGCACGGATTGAGCGCGGGCAGTGCTCGCGTAACACACGGCCGCTTCAGATGCTCAGCGCACACCTCTCTGAGCTGAAGGGGTGTTAAATCCAGCGTGTCCAGCATACGGTCGACGGGCTAGGCAGGGTGTTTGCTCGGTACATATGTAGGAGTGCTGATATGTCCTGGATGTATTAGTCTCACAAGCCATGTGATGTAGCTGCCTATTATGGGATGTGTCAGATTGACTGTGTGTGCAATGTCTCATGCATACCATTCTGTCTGGATAATCTTGGACAGAAATACAGGAGCCAGCTCTTTTGAATTTCAAATATTAGAGAGAGATGAATAAATAAATATCAAATTAAATGTTAAGAACCTGGTGAGGTTTAATAGCTGCCTAAAGGATGGGTGCATGAGTTCTGATCCACCGGTGCTGGAACAAATCAGAAGTAATGTCTTGGAGTAGACAGAGGAACTCATTTCTTTTAACTTTTGTCATGAAAACAGTAGATTTTTAGTCTAAAGCAGTAGTCTGTGTTCCTCTAAAGTAAGTGGAGAGATCAAAACCTTCAGGGGCAATTTATCTTCTCGTATTGCACCTATTGCAGAATGAGATATGCCTCT
This sequence comes from Vanellus vanellus, assembly GCF_965231255.1. Taxonomy (NCBI): domain Eukaryota; kingdom Metazoa; phylum Chordata; class Aves; order Charadriiformes; family Charadriidae; genus Vanellus; species Vanellus vanellus. The sequence goes on along the minus strand of NC_138912.1, from coordinate 13,744,666 downwards.
CTGAATATGGCTTTCTCATTAATATTAGAAGGATCTTAAGTACAGCTTAGAGAAGACTCCTAACTTTTTGACAGCTAAAATTAGGGAAGATGAATGCCAGCTATTGATATCAACATTTTAGATTATCTGCATACAGTTATTTGCTAGTGAATATCCATTCTAGTCAAGTTGATGAACAGGCCTGTAGTGTAAGATTCTTGGGAAGCATTAACCTGTGTAACTGAGCACTCAAAGCAAATGTGATGCTATGGTGCATAATGGAAAGGGGAAAGAAGAATACGGAAAATGTTATAGTGGCATTATAAATCAATGATTCCTTATCATGTGGAATGCTGTTGTGCAGCACTTCTGAAAGGATCCTGCAGAATTGCAGTGCAAGGAAAGAAAATTAGAATGATCCGATACTTGAAAAAAAACTTGTTCATGAAGAGCGTTTGAAAGGACTCGGACTGGTTACCAGGCAAAGGAGATAAATAACATAGCACATGATGAAAAATGTAAAAGGTAATGAAGAAGGAAGAAATTGCTACTAAGAGAGAGTAGGGAAGAATTCTTATGAATAAAGCAGTAGGTGATCCCTGAATTTATTGATTGACTTTCTGTTTGATTGATCAGTAGTTAAAGGATGCCTAGCACATCACTAAGATTAGATAATTCTGCATAAATTGATACATTAAGAGAAAATCCTGCCCTCTCTTGTGGGTATGAGTTTTCGTTCAGTTCGCAGGATTGGTCTGATGTAGCCACAAGCCAGTATCATTATCTCCTTTCGTGGTTAATACTTAAAATTCTTACAGCTTGAAAAGCAGGTAATTTATTTGTGAGAAAACCTTGGAATATGTCTGAATTTATTTACTATACCAAAAAGGAGCTAATTTGATGAGCAACTTTGCCATTAAGATCAGTGTCAGTCGTGGAGCCCATACTTTCTCTACAGCTGTAATATGCCATTCTCTACAGCTGTACCACACTTTTCCTTATTGGTGCCTTTTAGTACTTGCTACTGAGATAGCATCACTTTCTAAACTTAGGTGCAGAGACAACCTGCAGCTGCCTATAAGATTTGACTTCCTGACAATTACCTGAACTGCTATGGTGTTCTCATGTTCAGAGCCTACATTGTAAGATCCAGGGGTCAAGGATACCACAACAGATAGGCTTTTGTTTTATGTGTGAATCTAGTGTATTGATATTTTGGAGAGTTTCTATGGTAAAAATAAATCACAGTGAGAATCCTCAGGAAAACATTTTTCAAGCAAGTCTTGTATCAGGGTTTCTAATGCAATTGCTCAGGTTGCTGAAAAGAGTCTAAAACGCAACCGGCTTTAATGAAAATGGGGATTATTTTTTAGGAAATTCTGTTTTGAGTGAGAAAGCATTGTTTGGAGAAAAACTTGTTATTTTCTTATAAGTAAACAAGTAACATCGGTGCAATATTCTTAGTACTTAGTTCTTTAAAGACTAAAGAGAAGAGCAGGAATGATCTGTGTAGGTTTCCTTGCCCACAGATGAAACCTTTCCACTGAAAATGCAGGAAATCATGAGCAAATGTCATCACTTATTGCAGGGAGTGAGGACAGTCTGGGCCAAAAAAATCTCAGTACAGTGTTGCTTATTTGTGGTGGTCTGCGAACTCCTAAGGGGGTACGAAAACAGCAGTGTGTTCGTTGGAAATCGGCTTTGTTCTGGGACAGTGGTTTCTGTAGAAAGCAATGTTCTTCTGGGCAGACGTACAGCTGCCACAGGGAGCTAATTATTGCTAAGTTAAAGTAGTTGTTCCCAGTTACCCAAAGGTTATGTGCAAGCTATCTGAGGTGCAATAGCTCAGTGGTTCTGCTGGGTGGCTGGATTCTGGTGTTGGACCAGCCTGGCTGCTAGCGGGGATGGATGACATTCCCAGCGCACTGGTGCAGACCCATGTAAGGACTGTATTTTCACGCAGAACCCTAGGTATCAGGAGAGGGACAAGAATAATGATGAAACTCTTCAGAATGTGTGGCGTGAAGACTGCTGGCAGTACTGCTGTTATAGCACTGGTGGCCCAAGGATGTAAGTGAGACAAAGTTTACAGGGAGAGGTAGTATTTTTTATGAATTAATAGAGTTAGAAAAGGGACAGATAAGCTTTTCGGCACACTCAAGATTCTAAGGAACTTGAGTAAGGATTTGGTCTCTGAAAATTGTCCTTTCTTTTTTTTCCCTCAGTTATAGAGGTAGGTCTCATAAAATACATTTTCTCCCTCTATTAATCTTGTTGGTTTTCCTTGTGTAAATCCTTCAGTGTGTGGCTTTCCTCCCAGACGTCATACCAGTCTAGTTCAGCATCCAGTTAACACTGTCCCTATTCCTCCCTTAAGCTTCTGTCTCTGTCAGTGCTTGGAGACCCTCAGGGTAAGTTTGGCCTTCTTGATTTGAACTGGCTGTAAGTCAGTGCAGAGATGTGTGGATGGGTGATCAATACTATCTTGATTGGGCTTTGTCTTTATTTTTCTTTGGGATGTTGCAGACTCTGCTATCCCAACAAAGCGCAGCTGAAGTCGCTCAGAATTTCAGCACTTTCCATGGCAATGACAAAGCTCCTGGGCATGGAAGACTTCTCTGAGATTTAGAAGCTGATACCTGGTTTGACTTTGGGGATGACACCTGTTTTCTTTAATATGCCAACAAATGCCTTTGGCGATGAACACTCTCAGATCTGCCTTTGGCTGATGGTCTCACCTCATAAGGACAAGGAATGTCACCTGCAAGCTCTGACTGAAAAGCGCTGGCTGTTTGCTTCAGACCCTGCTCCGTTTCCACTGTAAATGGGAAGTTCTTTGTGCCATTTACCAGAGAGGCATACTGAGAGACAGTACGTTATCACTTTCCAAGGCTTTTAAATAGTGGGAATGTGGGTGCCCTTTTCCTTTTCCACTCCCACGGCATAATTTATCAAGGTGTTTAACTGCAGACTGGAATTCATAAGAGGGTCTTCTCTCTCACCTGGCCCTCCTGCCATTTCTCCTCTTGGGAAGTTTTCTTGGCAGCTTTCTATGCTGTTTCATTTGTGATTCGGTCTCCTGGGAAGCCTGGGAACTGCACAGCTCTCTCTTGACTCCGGATTCCTTCAGGTCAGGTTGTGCTGGAACGTATGATGGTCCCATGTCCAAATAGCTAAGCTGCTCTGGTGATTGCCCGTTGTCTTTGAGGTTGATGTGATGAAGAAAGGAAGGAAGGAGTGTGAGGGGAGGTGGGGAGAGAGAGAGAGTCTTGGCTCTGGTTTATAATCCTCCTGAATGAGATGGAGTCTTGATGGCATTGCCATTTAGGGGCAGCGGATGGTGATTACTCCCAGCCTGCACACGCAGCAGTGTGGGAGCAGCTGCAGTTCTTATAGATGGCAGGAATTCCATGTGGAAAGTGGAAAGTTTAAGTCAAAATGTTCTTTGATACCAATCATGTGCCTAGCTCTCTTTCATCCTCTGAAGTAATTTTGTACTTAGCAGAATTCGGCTTAATTCACAGTGGCACAGCAGGGCAGCATCTCAGCCTGCTCACTAGTGTGAGTGAGAATAAGCAAAACCAGAATTTCTCCAGATGTTATGTGATGCAGCTAAGTGGGACTCTTACAACACACATCTGAATAATTCCTCTGGCTCAGAGAAGCAAACACTTCTGCCAAAATCCGTTGAACCAATTCAGCTGCCTTTTGCATCAGAAAGTCTCCTTAAAACATACACAGATGTCAGTATTCACCTACAATCACTGATAGCTTCTTATAGAACTGATGGATAATATTGCCTTTTTTGAATGCCTGGAGTCTCACCAGAGCGTGTCCAAAAATTTCAGCTCAAGTCATTTGATGGAAAATGGCTTTTGTAGAAAATGCCTTTTTTAAAAAATCTGAATAAAATTCCGTTTTTATCAAAGTAGATATGTTTATGAGAATGTTTTTTTCATGCTTAGTAAAAAGAAAAATATTTATTATTTATAGCCTTAGAACTGGGGTGGGAGGACATCTCTCTTTGAGGTTTTATAGAGGGGAAAAGAGAGTTCCTAATTCTGTAAGCTGAATTTGGCTAAGCTTAGCTCAGAGAAGTAGTTTATTACTATTACTGGGCGTAACTGTGTTTTTTTAGGAAAACTAGGAAGAGCTTATGTTTAGTAGCGCATGAGCGTATGTCTCAGGTTTATTGGGTATTTAAGGCTAGGCTAAATGAGCATATTTGCTGAATCGAAGTCAGTTATCAGGTGAGTAGACTTCAACCAGCAGTCACAGCTGAGATTATGCCAATTCATATGGATTCCTGACCTCAGTTCTCAAGCTGTCAATTTAATAACTTAAATAAGTCATGAATTTCCCCAGGAAGAAAGAAAGGAAAAGGGTGTTGTGGTTTTTTTTTTTAAATGTGAAACTTCTCAGCAGTGAAACAAGATAAGGAGGGGAGAAATTAAACTTTGATTTCCTGGTCTAGAGCCTTCTCTTTATTTTCATAGAAGCTAAATACACCATGTTCAAATATAAATGTCTTTCCTTCATTTTTTAACTAGGAGCCAAAGGTCTTAACAGAAATCAATCCATGCAATTTATTTTTAACTTCACCCTGCTTAGCTACGATTGATTTTTATCTTTGCGATCGATGGTAGAGAAAACGGCTTGGCGGGACAATGGAGCACTCTTCAACTTGTAGGGTTTGGTCTTTGAGTCTTTTATTGAAGAAATCATTAAAAGCTTATTATGAAACTAATAGGATGAAGACGTTTAAATGATGAACATGATTACACCTGTTTTACTGGTGAATAATGCCTGCTACAGCTGATCTTCTCTTGCCCCTATTTAAAATGCTGGACAGCACTCCAGTGGGGGAAATTAATCCATACAGATGAAAGAAAGTGCATCCCAGGTGCTAGTTAAAAGCTCTTATAGCAAGACCGGCAGTAAGTAGTTAGCTACTTTCCTATTCACTGCTGGGTGCTTTTCATCCAGTTCTAGCACTGTTTCATCTTTGCTGTGCCAAATATTAGATTTGGAACTTGAACCAAAATATCTGTTGATAAAAAAATGATTAACGTGGTCGTTTATTTATTTATTTATATTTTGTTTCTAGAGCTTTTTGTGCTGTACTTCCCTTTATCACTCTCTCCCCTCCCTCACATTGTCTGATTTATCAGCAGCATCTGCAGTTGAAGAGGTAAAAGATTACCTTGGCAGATTCGTATGTTTCCTCTGAAATCCTTCAAACGAAGATTTAATGTGTACAGTTATGCTGGTTTCTGTGTGGGTAATGTGCATTTGCAGCTGTAACATGGCTCATGGTTTGGTGTAACTGTGCACATTTTCTGCAGGAATTGCTTCTAAAACAATTCCAGTATTTTCATGGAAGATGACTCTGTCCTGTAGCTGTGCCATCATAGCTCTGAGGGGAGAGGGAAGTGAACAGGGACTGGGCCAGGATAATAAATGTTCCTTTGTCTTAGCAGATTTTCACTGTTGGATCTGACACTGTAAAAAGTGGCATGTTTTCAAAACCTGCTGAATTTACCAGGCAGCTTGAGGGTGCTTTGCACACAGAAACACTAATCTGTATGTCTCTGGAGCACAGGGAAACATATCTCCTCACGCTCAGGTAATTGCATATTGCTTTAATGACTGTGCAGAAGGTATGATATTAATGAAAACCACGCGGAGATATTTCAGACTAGATGGTAGCTGTCATGATGTGATTTGTGCTCGGGCAGTGGAGAGCCTCAGTACACAGAAATATCTGGAAGATGGTTTGTCCTGGCCATGGTGGATAATCAAGAAGGAAGAAAATTACACTAGGCTCACGCAGATGTGTTCTTCCTCATCTTCTGAATCTCTTGGGACTGGCATTGGGGTTAGGTTTGGGAGAGGAGGAGTTCTTTGAGCAGCAGGAGGCAGTTGGGGTCTTGCTTAGCCCAGGATCGTTTCAAAGACTTAGTATTTCCATGTTTCTTACAGCAATGCTTGCCCTACTTTAGAAATTATGCATCCCAGCTTCAGCTAGCCAGGAGGATGAGAAGGAAGCCTGGTACACTGTGGTCTGCAGCTCCTGATGTCGTCTAGGGTGTCTTCATATTCTGGGACTTCCTAACTCACTCTGCTTGCTTTCCAAACTCTGTTACACATGTGTTTTTTTGGTTAAGCAGAGCATCTATCTAAATAAAAAAAAAAAAAAAAAAGAAAGGAAGGAAGAAAGAAAAAAAGAAAAATAAAGACTGTCCTTAAGAATCATATTAAATCATTAACATGAGAAATGTCTTTGTGTGTTTCTAGGCATGTCACAGAAGTTATTGAGATGAATGGATTCCATGGCAGTTTTTCTATAATTCTCTGCATCCTTGTGAAATATTTGTTCTTGAAATATTTGTTTTCTGTGTTTGATGAGCCCTGTCCCATTGCAGGTCAGGACGGGGGATGAGGAAAACTTTCAGGGTTTTTAAAGAGAAACTTCTCATGTTTCTATTAAGTGCCAACTGATGTGAGACCAGACTTTTGTCTTGTAACAAAATGTGGAAGTATTAAGGAAAGTAGTAGATCATGAATGGAGGGAGGAAGAAAGAACACAGGTTAGGAAAGACAGATGTGTTTAATGACAAACACGTTTGTCCAAAGGAATCATTTCCACTGGCCAGAAGCCCAATTAAACACATAAAATAGAAAACCAGAAAATCAGATTAATGAGCCAGTCATTAGCAAAGGAGGAGGAAAAAGACAAACCCAGCTAATTCTGTACTGAGCATGACAGATGAGCTCACAGCAAATAATTGGGTGACATTCATCAAATGTGAACTAAAAGGAGGCATTAGAGGGCAAAACACTATGATAATCTCTGGGATTTACAGTGTTAGAGAATTTGCTCATAGGAAAAGGAAAAGTTCATCAAAATAAATTAAGTTGGGCCTTCCAAAATTCATTCTCTACCACAGTGCTTGCCAAAATTTTATTGAAGGCTTGATCATTTTTTGGAACTGTTGTAACTGTGCATGTAAATCATGCAAAGATGAGGTCCTGGCTGGGAAAAGCTGCACGCAACTCTTGCCAACAGAATTGTGGGTGGCTTCCTATTTACTGGCTCAGAAAGACCACAGACCACAAAGATTCCTGTTTCTAAACCATTGTCAGGGTGACCTAGTCCAGGTAGAGGACTGAAAGGGAGTTTAGGTAATGTGTAATGAACATGAACAGTGTTTGAATCCTACCTTTCTACCTTTCTGAAAAAAATCCAAATCAAAAAACCTCCAGGTACTAGTTTGCAGTGGCATAAGACCAAAAAACTATGTAAAATCTTTTGAGTGTGGCAGACTTGGACTAGATCCTGTCTTGGCACTGAGGAGGGAATTTATTCACCCCTTGATATTTCTGCCACTCTATTCTCATGTGATTAACTTGAAGATTGTTGGGCTGTTCCCAGTGTTAATTAGTCATCACAGCGTTTATGAAGTATGTAAATATTCATGTCTACATCTTAAAGACGAGTCGATGACCATGTCTCAGCCCATCAGAAGACGTGAATATTGACACCAGGGTCCTTACCAAGTAGTCACTGGACACATTCGGTCCTATGCGGACTCTGCTACAAATAATGATCTGGGGCTGAAATCAGGAGTGGTGTAAAATGAAGTCTTGTGGCACAGTTATGCTATTTGAGAATTTGGATCTTCCACTGGAGGTCAGAAATATCACCAAGAGAAGAGGGGATATTTAAGTATTCTCTGTGGTATTTAGGTAGTATGACCTAGAAGCGTGGAATCCTTTGGGCAATGCTTGTCTTAGTGTAGAAGCCTGTCCTATTCCTAAACCTTCCTTTCTTTCCAGTTCTTCAAACTGTCAATAGAAAAGCCTTATCTTGAGTTGATTAGATATCAAATTTCATGACGGGTAGTATCATGTCCTTTAAATGACAGCTTCTCTAGGGAATAAAGCCACTATCTAGAGGTGATATCATTACTGAGAATATAATTGATGCTATAGCAATATTCCATGTAAGCTCATTCTGAAATATCACTGTCAGATCAAAGGGAGTATATATAGGAGAGAATTTAGGACCTTTCTGTTAGCTTTATTGGAAACTTAAGAACCCAACAAATGACATTCCGTATAATAGAGAAGAGCTTTGTGTATTGTTTTATCTTAAAACCTGCAAGACTGCCCAAACAGCAGAATATAGCAAAGTCACTGATGTAAGCCATGTTGTAGCGAGGTCTGAAATGGTGCCAGAAACAACACCCACAGCAAGAGTAAGTGACTACTGACAGGTTTAAAATCCCATATTTTACAAATTATCAGGGGTAGATCTCATTGATGCATGGTGTTTATGTGTAGCCTTTACAGTTCGTTCAGTCCATAAAACCGCAGATTTGGATGTCTATCAGTTACCCCCCCCCATCCTCTTTCAGAGATAGTATGATTTCAGAGAAACCACTTTTATAATGACAAAGAGAATCTAACAGCTTAGCTCCAGCTTTCCAAGAGCGCATTCGTTGCGTTTACTGTGTGCATTAAACGGTGCTAGTGTGGTTCTCTCCTCTTAGTGACTGTTAAAGGCTGTTGGAAGACAACCCTGGCCCCAAGTGACTTATAGTGCAAACAGACAAGACTGAGAAGCAGCAGAGAAAAGAGGCATTATCTCCGTCTTACAGGAGAGGAACAGAACCACAGAGACTTTGAATGACTTGCCCAAGGTAGTTGTGCTGGAACCACATGATGAAACTAGAACATCTTCCTTCTTCCACTCAAGACCTTAAACTTTTCCTTTTTCTTGAGATGTTAAAATCATGCTCGATTTGAAGCATGAGAGACAAAATGGGAAGTTCAATAACACAGCTTAAATAAATAATGCTCCAACCCTCTCAAGTCTGGGATTTCTTTGGAGTTACGCAGATGCTTTTAGGGACGGATGTGCAGGTCATAGAAAAGATACCAAAAAGAAAGGTTGTCAAAACCTCTTAGAAGAGTCAGCATGGGTGTCTTGGAAGGGTCATCATTCACTTTCTTTGGTGTTTCCACAGGTGACAGCTGGTGGAAGAGCAAATTACTATGTGTCATACAGACGGGAGCCTTTTGCACAGATAAAATTGCCCAAATACTCTCTTCCTAAGGTGAGTGCACCATTTATGAACACAGACATGTAATAACTTGAATAGCACAGCCTACCTAGTGGTGAACCTCAGTGGGGTTCCTCTCTGGGGAGCTCCATTTGTTGTACTTCTTGAATGATCTTTCTTAAACATGGATTTGGGATCTTTACCTCTCCCTGCCTTTGATTAGTGAGCATTTCAGGGAGAACAGTTTCTTTTTTCCTTTGTAAAGAGCAAATAGGAATGAAGAGTTACCTCAGAAAATAGAGCTCAGACTGACTTCTCCTTGACCAATCTTCTATGAACACCTTTCCCTAGTCCTACTCTGTTCTCTGTTAATGATTTCTCTATAAGCCTGGCCGTGACACTGAGGGTCCTGGAGAATGGTTAGGATGCTGAGCCCTACTGCCGTCTCCATACAACGAGAGAAGCATAGGGTATGTCAGCTCCACTGTCCCCATCCTATGGCTGAATGTTGCCAAGAAGTCATAGAGGTGGAGTTGGCTCCCTAAAAGTTGTGTCTTATCAATGCGTTGGACACACAGAACAGAATCACAGAATGGTCAGGGTTGGAAGGGACCTCTGGAGATCATCTAGTCCAACCCCCCTGCCAGAGCAGGGTCACATACAGCGGGTTGCGCAGGACGGCGTCCAGGTGGATTTTGAATATCTCCAGTGTGAGAGACTCCACAACCTCTCTGGGCAGCCTCTTCCAGTACTCTGCTGTGTGAACCACTGTGTGATGCTGCTTAGGAGATCACTGGGATGGCCTAAGATTAACACTGACTGGCAAAGCTGGGAGGGAGGGAAGTTAGTACTTCTCATACCGCTGTGCCTGGATTTATCTTTTTAGGCCTTAGCTTTGCACTACGGTGCAAGTCTCAGCAAGGAGAATACGTCCCTAGAATTGTACTCAAATTCCATCGGGTAGTCATTGCTTGGGATTGCATAGAACATAAGGGATCAGCCTTTCCAGTGCCTTGTTTGGGTACAAGTTTCTGGGTAGCCTAACGGGTAGTTGAGACCACTGCTGCTCTTTGGAGCCTCAGAATGGCTGTTGAGTCTACTGTCATAGAGGGCTCATAATCATCAGTAATGGCCTTCCCCTTCCTTCCACAAGTGAAAATTTTGGTGGCATAATTGTCAGATAGTTGGCTAGATTTGCATTGTGGGCTGGATCTACTCTTCTGATTGCCTCTGGGATATCTGCAGTCTAGCAGATATCGCATATTTGCTCTACCTTGTACCTGAAAACTTAATAGTTATGAGGAATTTGGATCTTGAACTCCCAATGTTGCACCTCAACTCCTTCCCATTTGGGTTGATCCAGAGCCTATTGACAGCTGCATAACACAGATATAGTTTCTTTTGTTTGTCATTCCATGGTGGTGGTGTGGGTTTCAGAATGTCTGACCACACACCAACTCATGGAAACACTTCTGCCATTTTTCAGGAGAAAAACATTATTTATGCTCTCACCTTATGGATTGGCCTTGAAAGCTACCCCTCATTAATAAGACAAGTGGATAGAGAGAATGACTGCCCTATGATTGTCCTGCTTTATTGATTGATTCTGTCACAGGTTGCTGGCCTGTTATAAGACAGATTTGTTGGTGGCCCTGGTTTGGAATTGGTGCGTAGTATAAAATCAGGGATACTTTTGTCATTTAAAAATCAAAAGTACTTTTAAGCTAGGTGTCATGGCAAAGTCTTTTAGCCATGTAAAGGAAACTTGTTTATGCTGCCTTTAGTCATTAGAACATTTTTGCTGTACTGTAATAACTGTCCTGTCAGCTGTAGATTAATGAACTCTGCTGGAGTTGTACATATGTGAGGCTGGCGATAGGGTAATGCAATATTTCCACTGCAACTGGTCAAAACAGATTGAAGTCATTGGGTATTTTGCGTTATTTTCACACTGCTGGAATAGGTTGGGTATGCACTTAATCTTTAAGGAATTTGAGCTGTTGGGCAAGAACAAACTTCCTGATTTAGTCTTCCTTCATTGAGGGAAATGGCAAATCTCCCGTTGATTGCACTCACTGGTACAGAATTAGGCCACCAAACCTATTTTCTCCCTGTCCCATGCTGACAGGCTTTGCTAGGTCTGTTAGGAATACCCCTATCTAATCAACCCCAACTTTTCATCTAGATACCTCACACAGAAGATTAGGTTGCCTGCTAGGTGGGATGGGGATATTGAGCTGATCTTCCCCCAGATATTGTTCCCAAAAATCAGGTCACTCCATCCTTTGGGAGACTTCCAGAATTATGGTTTCTTGATGCAGAAACAGTGCGAGAAATTAATCAAGGCTCCTTGGCACCCTGGGGAAATTTTAAATAGCTACAAATAGATAAATGAAGTCCCACATAACCACAGCAATTTTGCTTCTAGCTGAACCAGTGTTAGTTTGTTCAACAATGGTGGCAAGGATGAAGTGCTTCAATACTCATTGCCACCCTGGAAATCATTTCCGTCAACCTGCTTTAAAAGAATACTGAGAAAATGCACTGTCAGATCTCTTTGATATTAAAACTGAACAGGGAAACCCTTGCTGGACCTTCATATCTTGGTCAGCAGCAGAAATCCAACAAAGGTTAGTGGGTGGATTTTTTGATAGCCTGTATATAGTGGGATAATAGACCTCAGACAAACTCTAAATAGAAAAGTATGTTATTAAAAATCACTGCCAGCATTAGATCAAACTCAACCCTATAGCTCAGCTTCAAATAAATATGAAATCCCAGTTCTTTTGAACCTGGTTCTTTACCTGTTGGAAGTACAAGACCATTAGTTCAGCATGTGGATGGAAACTGTCACTGCTTTTAGCCTGGTGCTACACCACACTTAGTGACTATGAGGACTCCAGGCTCCAAGGTTGTGAATCTTCCACGAGTGATAAAACTGACTTTCAATTTTATAAATAAAAAATGAATCTGGATGAAATTCCTTGAAGCTACCAAAAATGAAGAAAGCAAAAACCTTTTGCCCAGCTGGTGATTAAAAAAAATGAAATGCAGAAAAGTCACAATGGTGGTAATTTATTGGCCGGCTCTAACAGAAAATTGTTTAACATACCTATAATTCATGCTCCATCTCCATTCTTTCATAAGTCATGGTAATTACTACATGTCCCAAAGGGCAAAGAAATACAGAGATCCTCAGTAATAGGCCTTTTGTCTTCTTTTAACAGGACATGCATATTATCAGCACAGATGAGAATCAGGTGTTTGCAGCTGTTCAAGAGTGGAACCAGAACGATACGTACAACCTGTATATCTCCGACACCCGAGGGGTGTACTTCACCCTGGCCTTGGAAAACGTGAAAAGCAGTCGAGGACTGGAGGGGAATATCATCATTGACCTTTATGAGGTATGTAGTAAAGATCACCCTACAAAGAACAGCAACTGCTTGCTAGTTCAGGCCAATGTAAATCTCTTACCAGCCTTCCAGGATCTTGATTTGTTTTGGGATCAGCCCAGAGGCATTTACTGGATTTGATGCTGTGCTGACTCGTGTGGGAATAGGTGCAGTGCCTTCTGCTATAGGTGTGATGACTGGTTGCTTTTGAGTCAATGAGTGGTTAGCTATGTGGCATTTCCAAAAGGGAAATCCATCATCCCCCCTCATCCTAATCTGGGCATCTAGAGAAGGATCCAAAATACTGTTTTTCCCCTTGAACAGCTAGAGACACCTGCTCACAGGTAGGGAATATGGACTCCACCTTTGTGAGCTCTGAGCAGTTTATGAATTAAAAGCAAAAGTTTATAGGTGCTATTTGTCCGGAGATAATAGCTGGATAACTTCTACCCTCAATCATCTTCCATTCTCATTCTTCTGCCAGGCCTTTCAGCCTTGGCCAACAACAGTCTATTCAGAGTAGTTGTTCCGGTTCCTTGTTTCTTCAGAGCATTCTGGTTTTGGTGTGTCATAACTCATTAGATGGAAGAACTGCTGACGTTCAGGGCTCAGTGCTTTGCCAGCAAAAAGCAACTAATTGGTAATACTAATGGTAATGGTTGCAGGCTGACTTGAGATAGTTTTTCCGTTAAATGGAGAAATGTGTTTTCAGTTACATATAGAAGTTAGGATTATACATTTATTTGTTTCAGCCAGAATAATGCCCACTTAACAACATCATCAATTTGTTTATAAAAATCCAGGTAGTTTAAGGCAATGAGAGAAAACTCAAAAATAATGCATGGATTGGTATACAAGACAGGCTTTACATTTTATTTTCACATAGTTAAATACATTTTCTTGCCTCTGAAAAAAGATGTATTTCTATATCATGATGAACCAGCTAAAATAAACATGTATTATCTCCTGTTCCTTGGCAAACTCGGCACTCCCAAGCTGTGTATCACAGACTCTTTGCTGTTAAATGCTGATAGAGATTTTCAAACTCATTCAAAGGGCAGCGTCACTTTAGAGTAGAAGGATTTGCATCCTGGCTGTTGCCGTGCAGTTGCAGATTTGCAGCAAGTTCCTTCTTCTTGTCTCACTTTCACAGCTGTGCAACAGAGACCAGACTCAACAAAAAATCTTCTTGGGGACATTTTGACAGGACCATATTCTGCTGGCATGGGTTTTACTGACAAAACTCAAAACATTTGGAACAACTGGGTTGATTTTGACAGAAGTTGGGAGTGGAAGGAAAGTGAAGAACTAAAGTTTTCAAAACATCAGTGTTTCAGCATATTCAGGATTTCCACCTTTTGCATAACAGAAAAAAAAAAAAAAAGACCAACATAAAAAAGATCCCACACTGCTTCTGAGGGGACCTGCTGTCTCCCATGTTATGGCAATCTGGGGAAGGATTTGGGCAGACCACATCCCCAGGCTCACAGAGCTCATGTGTGACACAGTGCATGCTGTACCTTCAAGCTCACCATCAGCCTGTCTGCAAGCACTCAAGGAAATCCAGAAGTGGGCTGTTTCCTAGGGATTTGCTCTGTGAACATCCATGTCTTTTTCTTCCAGAGACAGAGACTGCACGAGGCCTTTCAGCTGCGAAGGCATCATTAAGATGTACTTGTAATTCCATTCACAGTCTTCTAAAGTGGGTTTGAGATGACTTGTTTTTTTCAGACCTCCCACTCCTGAGAGTGCTCAGATGGGCCTTACTCTTGGCCTGTTCTTCCGATGTATTTTTTTCATCTCTCTCCATTTTTCCTAGGTAGCAGGGATCAAAGGCATATTCCTGGCTAACAGGAAGGTAGATGACCAAATCAAGACTTTCATTACCTACAACAAGGGCAGAGACTGGCGTTTGCTGCAGGCACCGGACACTGATCTAAGAGGGGACCCTCTAGTTTGCCAGTTGGTGAGTGGCAGACCTTTTCCAAAACACAGTTGACATCTTCAGAGCTGCTCATTTCAGTCACTGGGTTAACAAAACATCCAGTGGGTAGGAAGGATTCTTGCCAGTCAGAGAAGTGCAGAGTCCAGGTGCTCCAAAACAGGGCACAGTTTACAGATGAGAACCTCGGGTTGGGCTTACTGCCATAATTCAACAACATTCAGTGAATAGCCATTTTACAGTAGGCTGTAGCTCCTGTGTTTCAAAGGAGTTGTATTTCTCTGAGGTTCTACTGGTTAATCTCTCTCCCTGTGTTTTTTTCTGTGGACCTGCTGAACATTAATTGAATTAAGTAGATTTCTTTTTCTATAGCTTCATAGATTTTTTAAGGGAAAATTCTGACCATCTTTCTTGGCCTTTTTTATGGAACTTAAGTTAGAGAAAGAAAGTTTCTGGGAAAAAGTGCTCTAGATCAGATCGTTGGTAAAAACAAATGCAGACATGCTTGCTTGTAATGCAGCGTTCCTGCTTCTCTTGCTCTCAGCTACTTTTATGGTGCTTATACAGAAAATGAACATATGTTGCTATTTGTAACAGTGCTGAGAGCAGAGGGGTCATTTTCAGAAGGATCAGAGCATCTGCGTGCAGTTGCCAAGGGTTCTTCTGATATTTAACTTGTATATTAAAGCTTCTGCCTTTTGTTTGTTTCCTGTCAACAGCCCTTTTGCTCATTGCACTTACATCTGCAACTCTCGGAGAATCCGTATACTTCAGGAAGCATTTCCAGCAAAGATACAGCTCCTGGGCTGCTGGTGGCAACAGGTAAGAACATAAGTGCTTCTCACCGCTCACCCGTGCCTCACTGGGAGCTTGAGAGTGTACGAGATGTTTCCTGTTGATGTAAAAGCTTTCAGCTCTGTTTCAGCAAGTGCTAAGCTAATTCACACTAACTCCCATTTGCTGTGGGCTAGGAGAAGGAATGTGTCCCCTGACTTGAAAAAAGATGATGACTGTCACGTATTTGTTGCTCTGCAATAACCCGTATGCTGATCTAAGCCCACACTGGCAAGGGATTATTACCAAGCGGCATTACTAACTCCTCTCGCTTTACATCGTTACTACCACTCATGTAGGTGCCTACCTATTTGCTGGTGTTACCGTGAATACGAATAAGGCCTGTAATCATGGCTACACTCCTGGGATGTGTCAATACATTCCACCTTTTGAGTAGCAAGCACAGAGTTGTCACAAAACCTGCCGGGTGAAGCCTGAACTTCCTAAGTGCCTGTCTTGTGTATGGTACCTACTTTCAACATTGTGTTTCTCCAAGACTGGCAGCACTTCTTCAACACTGCATGGATGGTTCATTGTTATTGTTGGTTGTTCTGCAAAATAGTGCTTTGACAGGTTGCGCTGTTTTAATGGTGACCTGCTACAATGCTTCACGGTGGCAATGGCTGACCCACTGTAATTAATCTGACGACAATTACAGGCCCTGTGTGCACACAGCATGCGATCTGGTCAGGATGGATGGGGCTACCGACCACACCCAGCACCCCCACACCTCTGTGGGAGCTACTGGGCTAACAGAGCGCTTTCTGAGTGGCTGGTGCTATTGAAAGCTGGCCTCTGAAGTATGTAGGCTGTCCTGCCTTTTCACAGGGAGGCTCCTACATGTGCTCAAATACATCCAAATAGCTTAACCATTCTTTCTAAGGCTCGTTTTATCTCCGTTGTCTTGTTCAGCCTAGCAGTGGCTTGCAAGTGTGTCATGTTATCATATTGCCTATATGAATTTACACTGTTTCTTCCAGCCGTTTCCATTCTCATGTCCTTCTGTGCTTCTATGTGTCTGCCAGACTAAGCCAGAACCTGAGAGACAAGTTCCCTTCATGACATCTTTATCTCAACAAGGGAAACACCATGTGATTTCCAGTTCACTGATCCAGGCCAAATGGGGCGAGATAATTTAGTTTAAACCTACAGATCTTCCTATGCATAGCCAAGTGGAGTCACCACTCCTGGCAGGTCACATTTGCTAGATGGATGCTTAGGAGCAAGCCCTACTCATGATGCTGTGATTGCAGAGCCTTTTTTCTTTAACCTTTTAGGAAGCAAATGGACGCAGCAGGACAGTGAGAGTCTAAGCATTGATCTAAATTGTTAGTAAATGAGGTTCTTTCCAAGCTGCCAGTGCATGGGATGAATGCTTTCCCAGCCTAACAATTAACCTTTAAAAGGCAGAATATAATTTCTGCCTTACTGCTTTGTACAATAAAAAGCTTAACCTGTTGGGAATATACACATCTGTTTCCACTAACTGGTTTCACAACAACAGGAACGTCTCACCACATTGGCGAATGTGTTTCAGGATAAGCATTGCATCTTATTCTCACAGGCACTGGCTGCTCAAACTCTGTGTTTTACTCTTCGAGTTTCCCATCATTGCTGGAAATGTACCCCTGTAAATCAGACTCTTGATGCGAGGGCAGAGGTTAGGTTCTTGCAAAGGGAAGAATTATGTTTTAGTATCTAATTGCACAGCTGCCAAATCTTGACTTGTTTGGGAGTTAGTTATGTTTGGTGGGATTTGAATCCATGTACCTGAAAGAAACTAGATGGAGAGAATGATGAAAATAATGGAACAGATTTGCACAGAAAAACAGACAGATATATGTGATAGCAACAGAATCTCACCTTTGTACTCTGTTTCCTTACCGCAATCTGGAAATCCCTGTTTGGAAAGTCAGTTTTCCAGTTTTGATATTTAAAATGTGATGATAGAAATCTTACGCTTTTGCCTTTAAGTCAGTTCCTAATTCTTGAGTACTTCCACTCATGATAAGATACTGGGCTAAACAGACCTTTGGACTGACACAGTAGATTTATACTTGTGAACCTGGTTGTCTATAGACTGTCCTTCTACATGGTTGCCCACAGCAGGTTTTTCTTGTACCTTCATGTAAAGCAGTTGGTCATTCTTGCTGATGTCAGGGAAGAGGTTTAGGTAGATGGACAGTGTGACATTTCCTACATCCTGAACACTGATGGGAAAGCCTTCCTTGAATTATCCTGCCTCCCTGAGCCAGAAATTTTATTTTTTGAAAGACCATTGTCGCAACAACATGGCTAGTTGGATTCCATGATGGTGACAGGAGTGTGTCAGCCTGCATCTGGGTTTTAATTTCTCATTTTCCAGCATTAAATGTCAGAAATTCAATTAACATTTTCAGTAGTGTGTTTTTATTATGCTCTTGTTGATGCTACAGATGTGTAAGAGTGCCACCTCTCCCTTTGCTATTTTTGAAGAAAAAATATTAGTTCTCCCTTCCTTCCATGGAAATGACACCTGCTTTAAAAACAGTCTCATTTGGAAGGTATAAAAGTGGCTCACTGGGTAAAGAATTCATGGGCTTTGAATAAAAAAGTCGTGGGTTTGACCACAATATGGTGATTGTGAGCCATTAGCATTGGGAGGACTTCTGATGGAGTATCTGTCACTATTACAACCACCTCGTCCTATGGGACAGATGTTCACACCACCAGAATCTCACCTAGCATTGATTGAAGGTACTGTTGACAGACCAGCAGAAGAAAACAGTTCCTGGGTGGCTGTGGTAGCTTTTCCCTGAGCCCCTGGGTGCTTTGGGAAGTGGGGACGCGAGAACAAATTAATTTAGAACAGACCTATGTTGTTCAGTGATCCTGGTGCTTGTGGAAATTTTAACTCTGGAAGCAGAAGCAAGATGCTGACCTCAGGGCAGTGTGGAGAATAAGCTAGTAAGGTCTATTTGGAGCATGTGTACATTTTTCAGATATCAGATATCTCTTTCTTGCAACTACTGGTGGATGCTGAGAAGCTCCAGAGGGCTGGGGACTTAGTCCAAGTTCATTATTTACTCTGTATTAAGATCTATCACTGTAAGATATGAGGTTCTCTCTGCTGTCCCAGATGAGGGACCTTGGAAAAAATACTGTTTCAACCTCTGAAGTGGTGTCTCCAAATGGTATTCTGCTGTGCTTTCTCTATAGATGGTTGAGGTCGATATTTGAGCTTTTCTTTACGTGGCTTTCCTGTGTGGCTTATCCATTCCCTAATGCATGGTGAAGGCAGAGTACTTTACCCTGTAGGGCTGTCAGCAGAACAGTTTCCTTCATAAAGGAAATTACAAGATTAAAATTAAGAACTGTACCAAGTAACCAGTAAGTTTAAACTCACAATTTGAGACAGCTAGGCCAATGAAAACCATCAATGTTGTCTAGAATGCTGCTCAGTCTGGTCTCTACCTCTCTGCTGCAAAGTCATTTGACCCACCTTAATTCTCTGAACTGTTTCTGCCCTCAGGTGAGGTTCATACCTAAACAAACTAGATTTCCTTCAAATGGAATTTATGTTTCATTACATCACAGTCCTTATTAATTGTAAACGGTTAGGAAACCTAGGAGGAAGCGTTGTTTATTTGACTGGAGGTTCTGAGGTCAGTTGTGCGTTTGAGTATTTTTACAGAATCTTGAGTAGACTTTCTAGACCCTTAATCATGGGCTTCAGTGGGGCCTGGGTTTCACCTCTGAATTCAGCCATATAACTTCCCGTTGTGTGCTTTCCTTTACACAACAAGTAGAGGTAGAGGTAATTGCCTTACCCTTGACAAAGACCGGCAGATCACAGAGTTGCAACTCACCGACCAGAGCACAAAGACTACAAGTTCGGAGAAAAATGCATATGGAATGAAATATCTGGTAGCCAGGGATAGTGACCACTAACAGATAGCAATGCTATCTGTTGGGAAAATAAGCTGACAATACTGTTTCTCCCCAGTGTGAATTTTCAAATGGCTCAGCTTTTGTAAGTGACTCTTGCTACCTCAGCATGGGGGTGTTTGCAGATGTGAATAGATTCAAGAACAATAAAAAAAAAAAGCACTGGTCAGGCCAAGTAATTTCGGTTTCTTGGAAAAATGCAGTTTTGTGTTCACCCATACAAGAATGTCTGACACTTGCTTGTGTTGCAGGCAATATTGGCTCTGAGCTTTCCTACACTGATGTTGGTGTGTTCATCTCTTCTGATGGTGGAAATTCCTGGAGACAGGTATGTTTTGCAGAGTAAAGGAAAGCATGGAGCCTTTTGCTGTTCTTCTTCTGAATCTTCCTTTCCCAGTGAGGTGGAGCACTCATGAAGTACCTAATTTGTTTGCAGATCTTCGAGGAGGAATACAATGTGTGGTTTCTGGACTGGGGAGGGGCACTAGTGGCTATGAAACGGACATCAGTGCCCATCCGGCACATGTGGTAAGGAAAATTGTTACTTTGAGAAGGCTTCCCAATGGGGATAAGCCAACAGTTGTGCTAATGTCTTGCATCACCTGGTCAACACCTGCTAGTGTCTACAAAATGAACAAATGAGATCGTTCTTATCTGCATTTTACCATCTTTTGGGGTTTTGTTGATTAGTATAATGATTATTGTACCATTTTATAAATATAACGACTATATACGTAATCACACCCATATATGAATTACTGTTTGCACTAGTAGTGTACTATGAGACTTCAGGTGGGGTTTCTTTCCTACGGACACATATATACTGAGTAAGAAGTCATCCTTTGTGCTTCAGGTAATTTGGAGAGGATGTGCCGCTCAATCCTGCATTTTGTTTACAGAATTTAGTATTAAACTGGTAAGACAGATAAAGGGAGGGAGCAGAGAGAGAAGTAGGTGTTGATAAGGACCACAGAGATATGTTGCTAACGTCCTTGTCTCCTATAGGATTCCACTATCAATTTCCAGAGATACAGTGGTGGCAACTGAATAGAGTTGGAGGTGAAATAGGGCAAAATGATTTCTCAGTTGAAGATACTGTTTTGCTATAAACGGGTTATAACAATCTAAGCACTGAAGATACTGCTCAAAATTATCCTCTTCCTAGCCTTCGCCCCTCTCACTCCTGCACCAGCTAAGCATTGGAGAGAGGCATTCTGAAATTTAGAACTAACCTTGTTTACAGAAAATGTGTGTGTTGGCACCACCTTCAGTCTCTGGGCTTGAGTGAGAGGGGTGTGGCTCATGAACTGACCTACCCAGCTTCTAATGTTGTTTAGAAGAGAATTAGTTAGAAATAGTCTTCAGAGACAAGATTTGTATTCCTGTCTGCAAGACTGAGTAGTGTCTCAGCTTGATGGTGCTAAGCATATGTCTATCTCATGCTCTTCATGCAGAACAGGAAATGTGGCCTTCAGTCAAATAGAAAAAGAAAGCAATGGTGTTTGGCAGCAGTGATGAGGTGTTAAGGTCTCCTCTACCTGAGTCATTATTGTACAAAATCCTTCAGTTAAATTACAGTCATTCGGAAGCCTGAGACCTCAAGACAGTCTGTCTTTACCCATCACAAGCTAATGTTCCACAGATGTACCTTAAGAACATTAATGGCTACTTTTTCAATATGAAAAGCCTCTGGACTTTATATTCCTACCTGGCAGATGATAACTCTGGGATGACTGCAACATAGATTTCTATTAAAGTTTGAATATGTTGCATTTGACCATATTTCTTTACTACCTGAGCTAAAGAAATGACTGCTTTAGTTTTGGTGTGATAGTGGATTGTTAACCACAGGATGTATTGGCTTGTATTCCTATGGCTTTGTAATTTTTCTAGGATAGAGGAATCAAGTGTTCTCTAAGAGGTCTGTGCCTCTGTGTGGGATTACAAGCGTGTCATGCTCTGCAAAAAGAGAGTTGTGATCTTTGTCTTACTTTCTAGTGTTCAGGAAACAGACTGTTTGTTTTATCATAAGCAAGCTTGTTGCAGTCATAACTTAATATACGTAGCCATACTGAGTCAGGGCCAGGGATTAGTCTAGGCCAGCATCTTCTTGCCAACAGCCTCCATAACTGGACGTATAGAAGACAGTAGTAGCAGGGCAGACCTATAATGATGGTTCCATCAGACTCCACCTTTCTGTCTGTAGATAGAATGTGGTGGTGCGCGACTAGAAACATTTTGCCTCTGATAGGTAACTCAGTAGCCATGACTATACCTGAAGTGCCCTCAGGAAAGAGGACATCAAGACCATGTTGAAGTCTTTAGACCAAACCGAGTATGGGCCAAGGCAGAAGTGTGTGTTAGCCAAGGGTAGGTGTCACCAGCAGTTGGTACATCAAGCTGTGGCGAGTCGAGCTATGGAAGAGTGAAAGGTGAACCACTTATTGCAAGAGTTGTAAGTCATGTATTAACCATTTGTTACTGTATTATTCAATCCCAGTGTAACTGTTTTAATTGTTTCTTACCTTGTGAAGGCTCTTTGGACATAAAAAGCACATTACATACGATTTCCTGTACTTAGACGTTGGGAAAGCTTTGGTCACAGGTTGACTGTCCATAGGAACTGAGACCCCAGTTCACCTTTGTTTGCTTTGCAGAGGTTCCTTTCAGGTATTCTCCCTTTCCACTAAGTCTCATGAAATGGCATGTGCAGTATTATGAGTGCCCCACCCACTCCATTAAATGCGTAGTGATTTAGAGCTGTTATCAATAAGCTTCAACAGGTTTCCTCCAAAATTGTACCCTTAGGGACTTTGGAATTTCCTTCATATTGCCTCAGTAGGCACCTGTTTTATGAGCAGGAGTAGAACAGATTAAAGGGTACACATATATCTATTAGTTCCCAAGCTGAGACATTGTACAATAAGTTTCATCCTGGAGAAAAGAGAGGCGGATAATTGAAAAGCCGAGAGAACTTTAGCTAAGCTAATGAAGCATGCTGTTGCCCAGAAACTGAAATGCTATTTAGATAGATAAGCATGCAAGCAGAACAGCATACAAATGCACAGGTGTATGAGAAGATACATACATTTAAATAAATAGATTTAGGGCAGATAAGCTTTTTGTATGCTGTTGTACTCTCAGCTTTCTGTCTTTGGTCTATAGTCAGCTTCCTATTCCGGCAGATATGCATTGTGAGTCAGGTGAAGGTGTTTTGCTAGGTGCTGTGAGAGGCAGATACTTAGGGAACGGTGACTGCAAGCCTTGGCTTTGCACACTAGAGATCTGAGGTTGGTATATCCCATTGTTTGTAATACATATTACACCGGCCTCTTGGTCCTTTGGTGGCATCTCAGATACTGTCCCTGATGCTACCTACTTGGAGTGGGGTGGATTCAGTTTTCAGCAAGACCCTCTCATACAAATCCAGGTGCTCAGATGCACGTACATACACACACACACACACACACACACATGCACATTCCCCCTCCCTCCCCAAACTTTCCTTGCCTGGAAAATAAGGCAAACTTCTTTTTTTACGCTCACTTTAAAATGAGAAGTGTTTCCTGCTATTCAAAGAAGTTTGTGCCATGACTTTCTCTTCGGTAATGTCCATCGAGTGTAATCTGTCAGCCTTCACAGCCCAGGTACCTTGCAGAATTACAGAGAATTCTGTAATGACCCTTCTGGGAGAGGACCAAATGATTTTATAGCCAATAAACCTTTGTGCTTCGCTGTTTGTTCTTTCTTTGCTGGTATAAATTGGAGCTGAAATTCTGGGCAGAAACTGCAGGAGCGGTTGTGTGGAGAGTCTGGGGGCAGAGAGAAATCAGGTTGCTTTCAGAACTGTTTATGGGCATCAGGTCTGGGAGCTGGACGCTGACAGCCTGCAGGTCGCCTGTCTTTCCTGCTGCAGTAGCAGCTGGGTGTGCACAAACTCCTCTGGCTGTTTTCTGCACTGTTGTGGGCACAGGCGACCAGGGTGACATGAGGGTTGGTAGCTCCCTGAGGGCTGGGAAGGTGGGAGCCAACCGAGGTCCCTGGGACAGCAGGATCTCACAGCCAGGGCCCACCCCACCACCCCAGCTGGGAGCAGGTCAGCCAGGGGCAGCCCCAGCCCTGGGCAGCAGGCAGCTCACTGGGGACAGGGACGGGCTGAGGCCAGGCTGGGACATCGGCCTACGTGTCAGGCCCATGGCCGGGCAGGGCTGTGGCAGAGCCGGAGCCTGGCACTCCTGTGGTGTCAGCGGGGCTCCTGGGCCATGGATGGGGTGAGGGTGGAGATCATTAGGGAGGCTGGGAAGGGGTGCTAAGGCAGAGGCCACCAGAGTCCTGACCCAGTCTGTCTACTGGTGTGCTCAGGTAGACTGTTCATTCACTTACTCCTTTGCAGTTGTCAGAGCTAGGGAGGTTGCTGGGGTGTAGCTGAGAGCAGGGTTGGCTGACCCTCCTCTGCTAATCTGAAAGGCTGTTGTACTGACTCAAATTCAACCAAGACCCTGTCAGCTGGGTTAGGATACATGTGCTCTTTGATAAAAACAGAAAGGCGCACGGTGATTGTGGGTAGGGGCAGATGATCAAAAGCCACTGAATTACCCTGGTTTGTCACCGACAGTGTGATACTCATCCTCTAAGAAAGGAAATGCTTTAATTTTAACCAGCATACAACTTTGCTTTGCAACTGTAACAGGCAAAGAGCACCCAGGCTAAACACTGACTGTGGCTCAGTTTGGCCTCCTTCCTCCACCTCTCTGTAAAATGGAGACCCCTCTGAGATGGCATGCAAAGAAGTGTTAATAGGGCTAGAGGGATTGTAGCTAATGCCACACATGGGTCAAAATGTCCAGTGGTGTTGACAGCAATTTTCAGGCATTCAGGCCAGGGCTGCTTATGCTCTGAGTGATGCCTCATGTGAGGTGCTATTGCAGATCCAGAAACAGGACTTGGCAATGCCCCTTGATCCCTTGAGGTCTGATGTACAGCTGGATCAAGTATATCCATGTCCTTATTGCCAGTGTTTATACTTTATAAAGCTTTGATCTTTCAAAATACACCTAAAGCATGAATTAGTGGGCTGGGAAATGGCAAAGATTGGTGCTTGTCTATAAATTCAGCTGCTGGAGCTTGCAGACCTTACCCAACATTTAATTACTGCAATTGCTCTAGAGAAAGTCTTTTTATGTGTATAAATCTTGTCTGCTTCTATCCCAGGGTGAGTTTTGATGAAGGAAGATCCTGGAGTAAATACAGTTTCACATCAACACCACTTTTTGTGGATGGATCCCTTGTAGACCCTGGCATAGAGACCCAGATAATGACGTAAGTATAGCAGCTCTTAACTTTTTAAAAATGTGATGGTGGAAGGGGCGCATGGAGATCTCCAAGTGCATGGTGAGCCTCATGGTGTACAGTGCAGCATTGTGTAGCTACACACGTGGTGTTGCATGAAGGCATCTGCTGTTTTTTGTTTTTGCTGATGGTCACAGTCCCAGGTGGAGTGTCCATGCATCATGCGGCAAACTCTTCCCAGTAGTGGCAGGAGTTATAACAAGAGATGGTCCCAACCTATAGCTTGGGAATTCAGACAGGACAGCAGGAAAATGTGCTTCTCTGGTGAGTGGTGTATCCCTGGTCATGTTACAGAGAAGTTGTGGTGTCACCATCCCTGGAAGTTTTCAAGCCTTGGATAGAGGAAGCCACACCTGCCCTGATCTATAGTTGGCGACAGCCTGTCTTGGAGTACGAGCTTGGACTAATGATGTGCAGAAGTCCCTTCTCATAAATACTGCTGTGATCGTGTTCCTTGGATCTGATGGCCCAGGAACAGCAGTGCTCTTCAGAGGCCAGAGCTCTGTATTGTTGCACCTAATGTCAGTTCTGCGCTTGCTCCAGTTCTGCAGCTTGACTGTCCTTTCATTCATATCCAGATTGCTGCTGGGTATGAATAACCCCGAACCTTGTTGCTTGCTATCTGCATTGTGGGGTGTGCATCTGGTTTCAGCTCAAGCTAAAGGTGTGTTCTCAGTGTGCATATGCAGAGCCGAGCTCAGAATAACCTTCCTGGTCTGGGGTATAGTATGCTATGATTCACCCATACCATGGACAGAAGATCCTGGGCTGGCACTGAAGGTGCTTGGACCTTCCTCCTCCCAAGAGTGCTGAAGTGCTGGGTAAGGCTGTTGGAATTGGTGGAATTATGTTGGCCCAAGAACAAGCCAGGATCGGCGCTTAACAACCCTGGGAGAGAGGGAACTTTTTAAGTTCAAAGGCATCTTCAAAGAGTTACCCAATCTCTTGCAGGAAGCAGATCAGAGCACTTTGTTCTGGGATTCTGAACAAAGCAAGGACTAGATGCACTGCTTTCCTTGCTGGCAGAGATGCCTTCTTACCTGTACTTTGATCTGCCTGGAATAGCTTTCTGAAAAGGATCAGAAAGCAAGGTGGCTAAGATGCCTTAGACTGAGGCACGCCTGTGAAGCATGTCTGCAGTGGCATGAAGGAGTGCCTTTGGTTAATCCCATCAGATGCTGTTGCTCAACTCAGGGCCAGGAGATATGCTATAAATTTCACCTTGCAGTTGGTTTGCTTTTCCTGCTTTCTGTACCCGCACCTGAAGTTCTTGCAGATTTTTGCTACTTGCAAGAGAAGAGATTCAGGCCCAGTATATTTTCTTCTAGGCTTCAGTCCATCTGCCTACTTATGTGGCAGAAATGTGTGGGTGGATCTCATTGCTGGTGTCACAGGTAGTGACAGACTGAGAGTAGACTGCTGGGTATGCCTGTCATCAGTTTCTGAGGAAGCTTGGATCAGATAGCAGTTGTGTGTCTTGGGCAATTATGCTAGTGATTTGAATTTATTCCAACTGGGTTGCGTGATTTGTGTTGGTATGCCTTTCAGAAACCAGGCCTACGTCCCACGTCAGCCTTTCACAAACAAACGACTGTGTGGTGAGGAGCAGTCTGTACTTGCAGTTGAGCTCACCTTAGCTGCTGGAAAGGGGCTGGGGGAAAATCAAAGCAAAGGGTCATTTGAACTGGCTTCTTTAGTATCTATGCCATGACAGAAGTGTGTTGGTGCTGTAGTCTTGGGAGGATCGGGGAGGTGTAGCCAACTCCTGTATAGCCCATCTGTATCTCCTGTGCTAAAGTGTTCTAGGAAAGCCAGGCTAAATAATTATGGTTATCCTTTATGCCTATAAAGCATAGGATTGGCACTCCAGTGTGTTTCCCAAACAGTGCTGGGACAGAGGCAGGCAGCCTCCGTGGCTATGTCACAGACGGCTGTACAGATTTTATCGGAGTATAGGTGGTATCAATTCTGGTAGGGTTGCTAGTATTTCCTTTACTCCAAAACTTTGGCTTTTTCTTCATAAAAGTGGAGTACTTCTTTGTGTAGAATATATCTGTGCATCTGCTGCCTTGCTATCTGCAAATATTGCCCCTATTTTTGCAAAAAGCAAAGCACAACAGCATATGATATACCTGTGAGCCTTTTCACAAGACTGCTGTGAGCATCCTGTTGGGGAAATATATGCCAATCCCCAGCTAAAGATTAAAGCCTGCGTTCTGTTCACTCTACGTATTTTTCTCCAAATGCAGCAATAATGTGTCACTTTCTCTGTTGGTTAATATGGTGTTTTTCTGTGAAATTCTTTGTGCAATGCACAATATGTATCGCTTTCCAGCCACACACACACACAGACACATGCACACCCACACGTGCAGAGAGACACGTCTGAGCTCAAATGAATCTGTACATCAGCACCTTCATTGAAATCAATGGAACCAATCAGTTTCAACTAGCTGTGGGTTTAGCCCATTTACTTTATAAATCGATGCAGTTTTCTTTTGAGATGAAAGATGCGTTTTAAATCTAAGGTTATTGTTACTTATAACTCAGTAGTCTTCTGATGGAGAATGTAGGAAGTGAGTTACCCTGCTGAATATTGTATATCAGCTTTGCTGAGAGCTGGCTCTTTTTCTTTTGAAATCTTTGCAGGTGTATTATTATTATTATTGCTATGGTTATTGGTATTGTTTTTATTACTACTGTCATCATTAGCAATTTTTAAAAGTATTCTTAATAGTTTGTAAAAGCCGTACAAAGAAATTTCACGGGATACTTGCCATAAATGTTTAGAGAAATTCCTATCAACAGTTTTAAAGGAACTGAGGAGGAAAGAGCCCATTTATAAAGCCCGTATGCAAACCATTTCTATGCAAATCACTAAGGTATTTTTCATAATGAGTATTTTAGTGAACTCATATATAAGGGCAGCGTAGGATCACGCTGAGCTTGTGGAAGCTTTGGCTGAGAAGAAATTAATGCTACTGGCCATCCTCTGAACCAAGATAAAACACAGTGGTTGGAGGTACATGGAATATTGTTTGCGGGTAGAAATCCCAATGATTTCAAGAAGTGGATGACAGGAGCACAACGGTTTGGGATTAGCATCCCCCAGCTGACAATGGGATCAGTGGGAGCAGAAGTGGTGCTGAGGCAGAGAGACCACGACAGTGCTCATATTTGTGTACCGCCAAACTGCGTAGGTTAGTGGCTTTTAAAGATTTGTCTTTCATCCTGGAAAATGCAAAATATTTCATCTAGTAGTCTCAGCTGATTTCTGTTAGAGAAAATTTCTTCTATTGATTTGCGTCAAAGTGGTCTGTGTTCAACTACTTCCAAAAAATAATATTCCGAGGGGAGTGTGTGTTAAATAGTCATTATACTCCAACTATTATTAACATATTGCATTATTAACAACATTATCGTAGTACTACCTTATTAAAATCGGTATATCAGTAGAATGACTATTATTCCCAACCTTCATTTTGTGGCGTATCCTGTGAGGGGCTCTCTGGGCTCTAGGAAGTAGCAAAAGTTTTACCAAAGAATTTTAATACCGTTTCATGGCTGTTATGTGAGCAGTTGCAGTATCTGTCTGTATTGTATGAGCATCCTAGGCTTTTTGGACCTTCTGTGCTTTGTGCTGTGTATACATGTCCTAAGACAGTCCTAAAGAACTCACCAGTATGGTAAAACCTGTAGATTTGCATGCAGGGGCATTGTATGATCTTGAGTATCTTAGTGTACTTGGAATTGGGAGCTGCTTGTAGTGGGGAATTGGACAAGATGTCTGTTGGACAGAGGTCTGCTCCAACCTAAATTATTCTATAATTTTGTTATTTCATACACCTATGAGGATACAAGAATGAATTATTTCCTTACAAGCATAGCTGAGTGGGATCTCCTAAGAATGTAGTTTTGTGACACACAGAGAAGTACCACGAGACTGTGTGAGCTGGTCTAACTTGAAACTACTGCCTAACCAAGGTGAATCCACTCGCCCTTTCTTCGTTCCCGACTGATCATCCACTTCTGCAGTTCCTTTCGCTGTTGCTTTGACACTCATCTCATCTGACAAGATGGTCAGTTCAGCTCCCTTAGTGTCACAGCACTTTGAGATGTGTACCAAAGCACACTGCAGTGTTTGGTGCAGGTGTGACAAAAGCAGCTGCAGAAAACAAAGGATCCTTTAGGAAAATAACTCAAATGAGTAAGGGCGATGGGTTAGGCACATTCCTCGGTGACCCAGTGAGTGCCTAGAAAGCACTAGTCTTTTTGAAATCTACAGTTTTCTAACTTCTGTCCTGTAGCCCTCACTGGCAATCAGTATATCTTTTAATGATTTCACGTTCTAATGGGTCAGATCTAACATTTCTGTGTTGACAAACCATAGGCACAGCATGTTACTTGCCTGAGGTTGTCCACCAGGGGAAAGGACTCAGATTGTATTTCCCTTCCAGTTTATTTTGATATACCCAAACAGAGCAGTATTTGCTCGAGAGACTTGCTAGTCTGTACCATTCAAATCAGAGACAAGATGTTTTTGTGGGCCCAAAGAAGGGCTTCATGTTGTTCCAGCTCTGACTCATAATTATTACCCCTGCCACTTCATCTCCTGTGCTAAGCATCTCTCCAAACATACCTAAAGAGAAATAACCTTTTTGCTTCACAGCGCTGCAGAGCTTTGCTATCATTTTAGTAGAGTCATTATACATGTGTGCGTGCAGACACTCATTTATAGATGGGGATCATTAAGTTTGTCTGTGCTGATAAATATATTTTTATGCAGACACACCCACGTGTGTGTATATAAATATATGTGCTTCTGTGTGTGTATACTTAATGATCCATATATATCTGTGTATGCATCATTGAGCATTAACATTTTCAGTGAGAGGATTTAATACAAGCTGGTCTGCCAACATCGCTGTGACTGCTGCCCTTGGCTATGTGTATGTTAGAAAATGTTCCTGGTTGTAAATGAATAGGTTATGAGCCCTGGCCCTTTCTAACACCTTCTCGTTTACATGGCCATGCGGCTTTACCAGAGATGAAGTGGGAGCATTTTTTTTCCAGGAGACCCATAAAATTACTGGCAATCCATCACTGGGTGGCAGAAGAGTGGGGAAGAATGAATAAGTAATTGAGAAATGTTGGAAAAGGTGAGATGGAGCCAGGAGAGGTTTGGGGTGAGAAAGAGAGCATTAAGAGCACAACCATATGGAGTCAGACCAGAGGTCCCTCTAGCTCAGTTCCATGCTCCAACAGTGAGGATGATAAAATTAGATATTAAAAAAATATTACGATTCCCTTGTATACTTTTCTCATTTACAGAAACTTGCAAATAAGGGACTTTCTTGGCCAAACTTGGTATTCGTTGTATTTCTCAGACATTGATGATTTTTTCTATTTTTTGAGTTTATTTTTCCCCTAAATCCCTTTAAAAATTTAGCAGTCATATTATCATGTGGCCAGGAGTTCCATGAGTTAACTCTTATTCTGAAGACCTGACTGACTTGTGGAAGACATCAGCAAAGTTATGTACAGGTATGAAGGCAACGTGGACAGATTCTGATTAGCACTCATCAGAGATTCAGCAGATTGAGTATGAGAGAGGGGCAACAGCTCACAGGTCCAGGCTCCCACTGAGTTCAAAATTACATGGGAGCCAAAAGTCATTTTCCTGTCACTTTCTGATAAGGTGATTATCATCTCTCCTCTTTAAGCAAGGCAATGTTCACTGCCTTCTGCTCAAGTCTTGCTGTCACATTTAAAAGCTGATAGGGGAAAGAAAATTACAAGCTGACACAATGTCCTTGGAGATTTCTGCCCCTTTGCTCAGGGGTAGGGAGCTGTGGATCTGCCACCTCTGCGTGGCTGTGCTGAGAAAAGTCAGGAGAAAACAAGAGATGTGATAGAAAATAGTGCCTTTGCTGGGATGTGGTTAGAGGAGATGGCCTTCTCCCTGCTGGACCAGCCTTCGCCATCCATAGCTGGCACCCCTGCTAGCAATCACAGCAAACGAGAGAAGAGGTAAGTGGATGGCAGAGACACCAATAAATTGTTTTTCCTAGAAGGAATTGAGGTTCTTGTCCAACACGCATAAAGAAAAGACACAGACGCAGTGTTCCTCAATTCCTGTGGCCCAGCAGAGGCCTTCAAACTCTCCTGCCATCACTCTGGTCTCTTCACTTCGCTCTGCTTGAGAAAAAAAGAAGGAAGCTGTTTGAAAAAAGGACAGATTTTCTTCTGCAGCTGCTACTGCTGAGCTCAACAGAGGATTGGGTGAAGAGGGAATCTGGAGGAAAGATTTCACCAGAGATCTGTAGAAATCTAAATCCAACTTGCAGCTTCCAGTGCAGAAAACAACAGAAGGGATCTGTACGGGGGCTGTTGTGATGAAGGACTCTGACCTCTATCCTTGTTTATCTTCACTTCTTTTGGGAACCAGGGCTGACCAGCCAGCCTGTGCTCTCAGGCCTACCAGAACTGTGGGGTTTTGAAAGACTGGAGGGCAGGTTTCAAAACTTTCAAAACCGATTTTATCTAAGTTGCGTGATTACCATTAAACACCTAGAAAGGACCGGTAGGTTTTAATTGTTATCCCCATTGTGGTTTTATCTCACATTTCAGTTTTGCTTTCTTTTTATGTTTATTGCAATATCTGTTTGTGGTGCGACCAGCTTTATAGTTTTTACTGCAAGGCTCTGATGTGTCCTTGTGAGTTGCACTGTCCTCACTCATGGGGCTGTGCAAACTGCAGTGCGTAAACCTACATAAGGACTTTTCAGAATAGGGTCCATGAAATTAAAATGAATCTGTGAAAATAATGACTGCACACAGAAAGAAAAGTAAAATTTAGAACCTGATCTGAGAACAAAAATTACAAATATAATTACAAAGTTACGAAACCAAAATGATTGAGAGGATATTGGCATTTGCTATAGTGAGCTGCATTTCTGTATCATCTGGTCTAATTTCAAAACCTTCTGGAAGGAATGAATAGCTGTGACTTTGCAAGAAAATGATCAATCTGCTAATACCATCAAGTGACTTTACAATGGGCAAGAAAATGTGTGTTATAGGAATTCCCATTTTATCCCAGCAGATAAGTTTATACCCTGGAGTAAGACAGTTGATTACCCATATCATTATCTTCGTTTTCAAGACTTAAAAACATTATTAATGATTGCAGATTAATCAGTGTCACTTCCTCCTCCCACCTCCCTCCCTGCCAGAGGAGTAGTCTGTTTGTTAGCCTTTGGATTGCTGCAGGGATTCACCTAAACGGCCCAGAGAGGCACAATATTGATTGTGCTGCCGATATTTACAGTATGAGCTGAGGTCTTTCCGTGGCACCTGAATAGACAAATCAGGTGATGAGAACATCTGCTTAGAGTAATCTTTCTCAGACAGCACCGTGTGATTTATTTGGCCTTAGGAAGAGGATGTCTGTGACCTGATATCAGTTCCCAGCAGTTGCGCCATGTACTCGGAAGATTCCTGGCAGAAGCCATAACACATGGAGAAGGCATTGAGCTCTGTGGCATGTATTTGTCTGTCTTTGGCTTTCTGGGGCGGCAAGCATTACTCTCATTGGAGTCAAGTGCTATTTATGGACAGTAGATCAAATATTATGCTAAAGAAATCAACATTGTTACTTGTATTCCGCAGGTAGGGAAATTGAGGCAGAACAAGGGACATGCCCCTGGTCGGTCACTCAGCAGGCTGTCATGGGGAGACAGCTTGGTGTTAAATCAGGTCTCCTGAGTCCCAGATGAGTACCCCACTGTGCAGTCTTTTCCTGTTCCTTGGGGAAAGAGTTGCTGAGCCGTGTCTATAATGCTCAGACAAGGTGGATAGAGAGGTAAGCATGTGCAGGGAGGAGGACTAGAAAAAGGTGTGCTGACTGGAGGCTTTTATTCACTGAACTGAATTAAAACAGCCCTTACAGAAGAAGTCAGAATGAGCAGCAGGCTGATACATGATTTCTTTTCACTAAGTAAAAGGACAAAGTTTGCCTAATGACAATACAACCCAGATATTCTCATCTCTAGAGGTCAATGTGCTTTGTTTCTTGTGCTTTTAAGTAAGGACAGGTGGATTATAGATCCTGTTCTGTCCTCCTCCTAGCAGCTGGGCTGTACAAAGCACTCAGGCCTGATGTGGGGTGCACAGCTGGGTATGCGGTGCTGTGCACGCATGTATTCCCCAAGAGTCTTTTGCCTTTCATTTAGAGCAAGCCACAGAATAGTCCAGTGCCCTGATCCCACCGGCCCTTGGGGGATTGGGAAACCATATGGCCTCAGCACCTTTTCAGCTCAGCCTGGCCCTCATCCTGCCCGGGTCAGAGGGTCGTGCAGCACACCAGCTTCTCTGGGAGCTGGGAAGGGTCAGCGCTGGGTTGGCCGCAGAGTTCACTCTAACAGATTTTTCGTCACTGGGTTGCAGTGAGTGGTGGAGAGCAGGTCTCCAGAGCAGCCATACTATAGTCTGAGGCATCTCACATAGTTCAGGTAGTGCTACAAGCCTTTATTCCTAAGGAGAGCTTGTCCTCATATAGGTCATTGTATGTGCTTTCCTTGTTTCGTGATCCCTTTGACCCAAACCTTCCCCCACTATAACCAGTCAGCCACCTTGTCATGCTG
This sequence comes from Vanellus vanellus, assembly GCF_965231255.1. Taxonomy (NCBI): domain Eukaryota; kingdom Metazoa; phylum Chordata; class Aves; order Charadriiformes; family Charadriidae; genus Vanellus; species Vanellus vanellus. The sequence continues at coordinate 13,711,527 of NC_138912.1, read as the reverse complement.
TTGCCCAGACAGGTACAGATCTCATACCCTCTTCTGAGCCACCTTCTCTCCGATACCCTGTGCCAGGCAAAGCTTGTCACCCTGCTCCACTGCAAACTGCCCCTGTCACGTATGCTTGGAGCGTACATGTTCTGAGCAATGGCTTCCACATTTGTGTTGGACATCTCTGGTTGGAAATCTGCTGATTCATAGGATGAAAGATTGAAATGACTGAACATGCCGTGTCATCCAGCTTCTGGCAAAGGGGCAGCACCTGTCTCTGGGACTGTAGACCCATTAGTGGAGGAAAATGCTCAGATTGCTGATACCTGCCAGTATCTTTTCTAGAAGAGGGAGGGAGCATCTTCAGGTTTCACAGCTGTCAGAAACTGGTTGTCTTTCATGAGTGCTTCGAAGAAGAGAGAGAGCACTTCTGAAAAACAGCATTAAAAATTAACGTGCTTTCCCATCCCCCTTCCCAGGTGTCTCACACTCCCTTTCATGTTGCTGGGATTTCTTTTGAAGCAATTGTCATGTAAAGTGGTTTGGGAACATTGGCAATAAATTTTTTAGAGACCGGATTTCAAAAGGTTTGGTTTGTCATTCAGTAAGTTCTAATTTTGATAGCACTTTGTATTTAAAAAATAAAAAAAAAAAAAAAGAAAAAGAATCCCTGTCTCCCCCATTGCCTTATGCAGAATTTGTGCAGCATTTGTGCAGCTAATGGAGAAATCAAGCCCAAACTGTAGGGCTGCTTTGCAATTATACGTTCTGCAGATTACTTAATAATTGCACTTGGCATTACTTGCTATCTAAAAGATCATGCTGTACCATGTCATTTGCAGTGGTTTTCCTCTTCTCCTGGCACTTTAAAGGAAGTGCCCATTGAGCTGATGACTAATCCCAGGGCTGTTTTCCAAAGCTGAGGGAAAAGGGTCTGCTGCGATTGTGCTGTAGGATTTTTATTGCAAGATTTTAGGTTTTCTCTGTGTTCGCAGAAACTCTTCCCCTGCCCCATCTCCTCTCTCCCTCCTGACCTGGAATCTGGCAGTGGTGCAGCTTTCCATGACCAGTTCAATAGGGATTGCTAGTCAATGAATCTGGCCGACACCTTGAATTTCTCTTCTGTGGAAAATCTCCATGTCATGATATTCAGGTTCACTTGGAAGTTGAAATAAACCACTTCCTTCAGATTTCATCTGCATGAAAAATTCTGTGAAATTCTCATTTGACTCTTCCCCTTGGGAAACAGAACACAGACCAAGATTTTCTTGAACAAATTTGTCATCGTGCAAGCTGCTGTCTGCTGTTGGTATATTCTTGGTAGTTTCACTGCTGCCGTTGTTTCTCCCTCTGAATAGTAGTATTAGAACAAGGCCTTGTATCTGAGATGGTCTAAGGGAATTACACTAACTTGCACCGGCTGGAAATCTAGATCCAGATGGATAGTATATTTTATTTGGAAGGAAATGCATCTCTTCTTTCTAGGAAAAATTTCCATTTTTCTTACTTTATCCACAGGCAGAAGTACAGCAGCCCTGAATCATCACCCAGTTGCCCTCAGGCTACTGTTCCTAGTTAACAGGTCAGCCAAAAGCAACTGAATTAAAAGCTCCTAAGTGGCTTTTAAAGACCATATTTATTGTTTAGGAAAAAAATTAGACAGTGGTTTTTGTTGGCAATTACATGCCTTTCCGGTGTCATCTTTCATTTTTTATGTTTCCTTTGTTTCCAGTCTCTTGCTCCCTGCATCATCTTACCAGTCATGAGACAGTATAACTCTCCCTCTCCCTCTTCCATTCTCCCTAATTGCTGATCTGTGTCTCTTTCAATTAGGTTCTGCTTCCTTGTCTCAGTCCCTTTCCATCCAATTTCCATGTAACTAGTGACCTCCTTTAACGCTAATTCCATCTAAACCCTAATAAAAAACAATTGGGAGGTTACACAGCCCATTTGGTTTTCTCTAAAGGCATGATTTATGTTTAATTCATGGCAAAATAGCTCATCTCTCACTCCCCATTCATAAAACCTAACCCGGCCAGCACAATTTGCAACTATTCCATTCCTGCATGCGTGTTTTTGGTCCTAACACCTCGGCCTGCACATCGGAGCTAGTCTTGCTGTACTGCTGCTTTCTTACACACAGATGGCTTCACATCCAGATTTCATAACAGGCGCTCTTTTTGTGTGAAGTTGTCAGCATTTTCTTCTATTGTCTCAAAAGCTATAAATGTCAACAAGCGATGGAGGTACATTTATGTAGCAGGTCCTTCTGTAAGTGTGTGCACTGAGCCAGGATCTCTAGCATAGGCTCACCCTTTTCCCAGGTGATGTAGGACCAGGGTAGCCTGGTTAGCGGGGAGAAAAATCCAAACTAAATCGAGGCAATTATGCAAGTGAGAGAGAGAACCTTGTGCAGGGACACAGTCAATTCTCAGCTAGGGCTAATATGTTTAGCTGGATCTTAACTCTTTCTGCTAGGCCATCCCCCCACCTCTGGTCTATGTTACCCAGCACCCTGGATCAGAAGAAATGGCAGCAAACCGTTTGTGTTGCCTCCATATATTTACGCCACGCTGATACTGAATTATTCAGTTCTCTTGGAGCATGGTGCACTGGGGTGTAAAGTACAATAACCAACAGCAAACCCCAACTCGGGTCAGGCGAGGATCCTTAGCTCCATCTCAGTGCTGGTTGTATAAGTGCCAGAATAGGTCTTGCAGAAAAGCTTTACTCTCCAAGCTTACCTAGACCCATAGGAATGGAAATGCAGAACACCAGACATACACAGGCTTTACCTGGCAACCACTCAGGTCCACATCTACGCAGCATGCTGAAAAATTAAATGGCTTTAGAGTTCATGAGAGCAGACCGACCAAATTTGAGTGTCTCTGGTCCTTGACTTTTGCACTGATGGGTCCAAGCTGATGCTGCATGGAACTAACCTGGGTGACTATGAGTCAGCCCATCTGATACCTATCCAACCAGTTTGTAGAGAGGAATTCTCCAGTCTGCGCTATGCCACTACACTGAGGGTGGCATCGACCAAGCTGGTCCACACTGGTGATATTTGGTGGGAAGGGAGATTCGCCTTGGATACCTGATTAGGTGTTAAAATTGCAGCAGTAGCAACATGTGCTTCTTTTTGCTGGATGTCAAAGAGAGAATGAGCACCTTCAGTTGTGGTGGACTGACCACTCGGTGCACCTGTAGCTGCCGGGCATCCCCTTGTTTTGGTGAGAGAACTTCAGCCCCTCCAGGGCACTAGGAAAAAAAAAAACAAAACAACAAAGACTTGTTTCCCTGAGAGGATGTGGTTCTTCCAGATTGTGCTTCATATCACTTCTTGGTTTCGCCCATTAAGTAACTACTGGCACTACCTGTTAGAGGCACAGATGTAAAAAATGAGGGATTGTAATTGAAATCAGACGGCAATCTTGCTTGGCTTTCTCCCTCTCTACATTCCTATAACTACAGCATAGATCCAGGACAACTGAAGCATTTACTGACTGATGTGGGTGATTTTACTATTGGGGATTTTTTGCTTGCTAAGACACTTCCTCAGCAAGTGTTTTTCTTTTACAATAAAAAGGCGGGGGGGGGGGGGGGAAGCAAGGTTGGTTTCACACTTTCCCAAGTGAAACAGACAATTTGTGATGACACTGCAATTAGCTTTTCTTTCAGTATTATCAAGTAAAGTATATATTTGGCTCTCTTTCTATCTAGTTTTCTGATGATCCATCCATCTTATCTGCTTGTGTAGTTCATCTCAAAAGGTGCTGTCTATTAAGTAGATTATATTTTTTGCTTTTATTTTATTTTTAGGTATTCAAAATGCTTAAAACTTAAACAGACTATTCTGTAGGACCTAATCTTGTTAAAATCTGACTTCAGAGGCCCCCAGGGTACATTGTAAGAAGCAAAATGAGGTACCTTTTCATCTCCTCACCTTGTTGATGTCCAGTAAAGGAAAAATGCTTTAGAAAGGAGGGTGTGTTTGATGTTTTATGTAGTGAAAACGACCTTATCAGCCGCTTCCTTCCTTTGTATCTTCAGTCATCTGTCTCACTGACAGGCACAGCTGAGGATAGGAGGTGTTACCAGAGACTTTGACCATTATCTCCCATTACCCGCAAAGGAGCTAGGCTGACGAGTGAAGATAAAAGTCCTCCATCTATATCCAGACCAGACCAGCCAAGTACAGGCAGCTTCAATGCATGCTTGCTCCATGTAATATCCTGCCAGTTTACTTCAGAAATGATAGAAGGGGACTTGATTTAGGCATGAGAAGACATTTCCATTTCCATGCTTGGACAGCTCGTCTGAAACTGCCAGAAGGGATAGATCCAGGTGGATACAGCTGATGCCTTTCCTATGAGAAATACAGGAGCTATTACTTGAGATGATCTATTTCTCACACCCTAGGCAGGGACAGAGATTGAAAGTATGGACAAGAGGTGGATGAATTGTTATCTTGTGATCCTCAGTTCATTCTGTTGACCTGTCAGGAATGAGCAATGTTGAATTACGTAAAAAGCACAAGTACCAACAATGCAAGGAATGATAAGGCAAAAGCAATGCAATTTGACAAGAGAACACTGTATAAATGTTAAAAGCCTTTTAAATTGTTTCTGTACAAGGTTATCCAGTCAGTATATACTGCATTTGTAAGTTATTGTGTATTTAAAAAATTAATGAAAGTTATAATTATAGCAGTATTACCAACAACCTTTTCTAAAATGACTGAATCATGAATCTGTAAGCATTTCAGAATTGATTTCCAGGTTCCTAATATTTTTTCTGCAAATAAATGACATCCAGCCCTGGAAATAGAAGCCTTGCCTTGTTTCTTTAAAGAATGGATTGGGAAGCATTTTCTGGTTTCCTAGCAATGGTTTCAAATAGAGCAGTTGAGAAGATGCTGTCCTATTAGCTAAGATTTTATGTGGAGTTTTAACTGCTTACTCTGAGGGACAGAACAAAATCTATCCTGTCTAAAGCCTGTAAATTACCATTCCATGGCTTAGGTTGGAGAATCTTTGTTAAATTGAGCTTAGTCAGAAAACTGACTCTGTCTAAATGCCATCTGGGCTCTTGTATTTATTGCTTCTCAAGGACTTCCAGATCAGACTGCTTAGATGGAAAAAATCAAAACATACTTTTTGTGTTGGCTTCCCAGAGTTGGACCTTGAAAACCCAGCTCTCTCCTTTTGTCTTCTACCCTTGCAAGAAGCAATTAAGAGCATTCAGTTAGACCACGGTAGACAAAGTTATTGATGCAAAATTCATAGTACTTTATGTCTCCTTTTCCCTTGTATCATCTTGATAGTTTAGCTATGTTTATTAAAAAAAAAATAATCCACCTTCCTAATTTAGTGACCAGACAAAGTAAATGAGAAACAAAGGCACATGGGAATTGGATAACAGATTTAATCTTCAAAGTAATGTGAGGACTCACCAGTTGAGTAAGGAAAATAGACTCCCACCAATCTCTTTTTCCATCTCTTTCCTTGGGACTTGTTTTGTCTAGCCTCAGTGGGTACAGAAATCCAGATGCACTTAATGCTAAGCACTTATCAATACCTGAACACTAGCATTTTAAGACTCTTTGCTGCCTGCCCAGCCCTCTCTGTTGCACCACCCCAAAACAGATATGGTGGGCAGAGGTGATGTGCATGCACCTTAGTCACCATGGAAAGATACCCAGTGATGTAGTTCACAAAACTGATGAAAGCAGGGTTCAGCTGCAATACCTGATTTTGCTCAGTCAGAGTTTATTCCCTGTGATGGTTTGTTTAGCACATTTTTAATTCCACAAAAAAATGAGGGTTTTCACCACTTCCCGAGGAACAACGTTTCAGAGTCCAGTGGAGCCCCACAGATAACGTAGCACTCTTTTCCATTCCTTACACTTGCTTACTTGTATAGAAGTTTCAAATGCACAACTGAGTCATCTTGAAATGTGCCATAACCTTCATCATGTTGGCTGGTCAATCAAAAAGTGCTGTAGTGTAGGTGTCTGGGTTGCATTTATTATTGGTGAGCAGCGCTCACAGGATGCAGCTGCTTGCTAGCTTCTCTGCGTATGAGAAGCTCTTAGCTCTGAAGGCTGCACCACAATGTTTGATGAAGCTTAAGAAGCATTTTATTAGCAAGAGGGGGAAAAGTTACTACTTTAGGAATCAGGTGACCCAGAGCCATCTCTGCAGCACAGAGGAAAACATCCCTCTCTGTTCGCACTCCTCTAATTACATTTAGTGTAGTATTGTTTCCATCTAAATTATAGCAATTATATACAAAGATCTTCTTTGAAATCATTTAATTAAAGAGTAGCTAATGCTCTGTGCTTTCGGAATGCTAATATATTGCCTTCCACTTAGAAAACTTTGTATTTTTCCATTAATTATCATTAGCAGAGAAGAATTTCAATGGCAGAGAGGTTTTTTTAGCTTATTTTAGTGGATTTAAAAAGCAAGTGGTTCTGGTGATTTTTGCAGAGCACAAAAAAGCCTTTTGCTCTCTTGCTGGACAGTTAGCTAAGGGTCAGTTTGAGGATCAACATTTTCCTTGACATGTATTGGCTGCCGAAGGGTTGGATTTCTCCAGCCCTGTTGTCTTCTGGGTTCAGGCAAGTGTTTGTATTTGATTATGTTCTCCCCTCCTCTTGCTATGTTTTCTGTGTAATAAACACCCAGCTCAAATCCGGAACTGGTATAAATCTGCTGGACTAAATGATTTCTGCCGGAGTTGCTACTTTGCAGGAATGACATTTCAGTCATGCGTCACATCCAGGACGAACAAGATTCATGGGAGAGCTGCCCAGCTGTGCAATAGTGCCCTGACCAGACGTATACTCTGTAACAGTGTATGCTGAAAGCAGTCATGGCATAAAAGCTGGTGGGATTTACCCAAGTGCCAGGGAAAGATGGGGAGGGAAGCTGGAGTTAGTACTCCAGTACTAACTTACTTAAGTAAGGTTTCGGAGGCTGCCTTCATCTCCCCTATGTGCTATTTCCCATTCCTCTCTTCTTCCTTCTTCTCCTAACAAGTGCCCTGGCACCCCATGTTGCTGTGGTTTCTGTGGGTTGATCTTGGTCCGGAATGTGCCTTCTGTGTTGAGGAACAGGAATTGCAGTTTCTTCTGTAGCTTGGCGTGGATGCGGTGGTGTTTCCTATCGCTAATACCCCACAATTAGGACTACACTAAGAAATGTTCTGAGAAGCCGGCAACGATCTACCTAGTAAATCCATTCCACCACACAAGTCCTTCACCTCCTACTCATTTCTAACCAGTGTACGCCTTTGTCACAGTTTCTTCTTGTATTGTAGCCCCTCCTCTTCTTGTCATCTTCTTGGAGCTTGCCTCTGCGAAGCAGAACTTGGATGTAGAAAATTGTCCACAGCAAACCCACAACTCCAGGCTCTCAGATCTTCCTACCCCCCCTTTTTCTCCCTGATACCCATGAGCTGAGACAGGTCTAAATGGGAAAACACGACTGATTCCTGGCTGGTCTCTGTTTCAGAAAAAACAGCACAATGCAGGGGAATTTTGGTGCAGGCTACAGTCTACAGGAGAAGTAGTTTGGGCAGTGAGGGGAAAGCAAAGCCTACAACCTTGTGTGATTACAGTGTAAATTAAGATGAACTAGAGTAAAGGATGGCAGCATGCTGGGGACACAGCAGGATCTGGATTGCAGTCAGTGCTTGGAAACCCAATAGAAGTTTTCTCTTTTGTTTTCTTTTTCGCTTTCATAGGGAAATTTTTAAATCATCTGTCTCCCTCCCTCTTTCTTTTTAATCTGGAATAATTAAAACAACAAAAACTTTAATCTCATAAGTGGATTGGGTAAAAAATGTAGGTTAGTGAAAGATTTGGTATAATGAAAAAAAACCATTCTTTCTCTGCCCTCTACACCTCACAGTAAGGGTGACACAATGACATTTCATAAGTGTCAGAAAAGGTTTGGGTTTCATTACATACAAAATTTTTAAAATCTGGAACTTATATTTTAGATGAGGGTTGGACTAGATGATTCCAGAGGTCCCTTCCAACCCTGACCATTCTGTGATTCTGTGATGGCCAAGAAGTCGTCATGTTATAATGACAAATCAATGTGATTGTTGTTTTTTTGTTGTTTATGTGTACCGAGAGGTTCCTCCTGCCAATGAGAAGCTGTAGTTTTGTTCAGGGCTTTTGAAGTCTGGTCACCCATCCTAATCTCCTCCAATTACACACCTCTTTGGAAATCCAGCTGCACCTGATTGAAAAGCTGCTCCTTACTGGGAAAATCACAGCTGGCCAAGGGAATAGGAAGCTGTTCCTTGATCGAAAAATGGGCATCCTGCAGCTCTCATGCTATGTTTCTGGATGGATGGAGTCTTTTATCTGGGTACATGGTGTTATTCATTAACTAAACCATTGTTTTGCTGTGATTTTGCTTTCTTTGGTGAAGGAGTCCGCTGCCAACATGTAGTGTCCCTTAGTATTTGTTGTGATGGTACTTTGGTGTTGTATACCATCAGTACTCATTGTTGCTTTGGTCCTCCCCTTCCAGACACTTAAGCAAGCACATAGCTTTCCCTGCGTGTGAAGGAGGGCTGTATAGTTGGAATGGCATTTAGAGGGAACTGTGTTCAACAATCAGCTCTGCCGCTGATGTTCTGGTCCAAGCTTGTGAAGCCGCCTCTGGTGCTATTCGATTTTATATGATCTCTTTCATCATCCCATTTGTAACAGATCTGTGCCTCAGTTTTGAATTACTGTCTGAGTCCTTCCACTATTTTTTGAGTGCTGACCCTTCAGCTCCAACTGCTTTTGTATACTGCCTTACTCAGTACGAGCCTTGTGTTGCCCTGGAGTTGTGTGGGAACTTGTGTCATTTCCATCCTGAAAATCAACTTATTACTTAGCTACGTGAACCATGGAGTGTGATCAGTGACTGCTGGTGATGAGTGACATACTCAAAATAATTAAGAAAAAACTGTACTGATAACCTTACTTTGGTGATGGTTTATAATTCCACTCCTACTAGCTGCAGTCAGCATTTGCCAGATGGAAGGGATGATGCCATCTTTGCAGGTTGCTTGCCTATAGTCCCTATCCCAAATATGTTATTTGAAGTGTTTCATTTACAATTCATGAAGTAGTAAGTTTGTGCAACACAGAAGTTCAGCAGTAAAGAAACTGGTTCAGCTAAGAAAGGCTTGACTTTGAGACAACCAAACCCATATATTCATCTGAATAGCTCCCTTGACACTAGACGCATTACTTTCTGGTGTGGTGGTTTGTTGTTCGTGAGTGATAGCTAGCTGTCTGTATTAGACTCGGGGCCCATTGTGCTAAGTACAGAGGCATGGAAGACCTTCCAACACAGGCTGTACAAGGGGTCAGGAAAAGGCTAAACAATCCTAGGATGTTATGGGAACAGGAATATGTTATTCACGACTGAATAACATTTTCTGGCATCAAGCTCCAATACTGTGCGTTGGTTTCTGCAGCTGAGATTCATGAGAAATTATTTGCTTAATGGGAGCATATCTCTGGCTGACTCTGGGTCTGTCTTTTTTTCTCTCCCATGCTCAGAGTTTTTGGGCACTTCAGTCTCCGTTCTGAGTGGCAGCTGGTCAAGGTGGACTACAAGTCTATCTTCAGTCGAAGGTGTAACAAAGATGACTACCAAACCTGGCATCTGCACAATCAGGTATTCCCACTGTGGAGGGAAGGAATGATGGGGGTTCCTTTTCCCATACTCTGTCTTGCCAGGTAGGAATGTACGTGTTCTTTTCAGCAGAGCATATGGATATTTTGCATCCATCAAGTCACAGTTCTAACCTGTTTGATGCTTTACTTCCCCTGAAGCATATGCATGAATAAACAAGGGGCCAGTCTTCTCTGGGCAAGTTAGGGGGATTGTTAACTTCTCTTTGTATGAAAATATTCCATTGCACCAGCTGGTTCATTTTGCCCTCAGTGCTCGGGGCAATGTAAAAACTCACCTTGTGATTGAATTGTAGGACATATTGAACTCTCTGTAGCTCTGTCAGTGACTCATGAAAATAATTTTCTTTCACTTTGCCTCTATTTTCCCTACTCAAAAATGAAAATAAAAACATTTATTCATCCTGCAGGTCCTGCAGGTGTCTGTAAAACTCTGGGGAGCCCTTGAATAAAAGACACCAGAGAAGACCAAATTATTTCATTCTATTCAAGGATACATGCTTTGCTTTTCATACACGGTGGCTTATTTTCATGCTGGATATATTTAGGTCCTGAAACCACTAGAACTGAGAGAGCTCACTACCCTCTGAAGATTACGTATGGGTTAGTGGCCACCAGTATGATGTCCCACTCCCTGCAGGGCAACCTAACTAGAGCCAGAACTATTGGCACTGTGATATTCCTGAATGAAATCCATGAATTACAAATGAGCAGTAATTTGGCAATGAGGTATCAGATAACTGAAATCATAGAATTGAATAAATGAAAATAATTTAAATGAAATAAAAGAGAAGACGTGTGTAACCAGGCAGCCATCTTGGGAATCACTGTTAATGGGAAAGAGAAGTATTTCAATTAGGTGGTGTCTTTTTTCTTACTTCTGTGCACACAAATTAGTTCTGCATCAGAGAAAATTCTGTTTATAGCAACTCACCTAAATGTCAAATGTTTCCTTTAGGTTAGCTACTCCCACTAGTGATCTTGGAAACCTTTGTGTTCAAAAAGCCCAGTATAACACACCATCAGAATTATCTGAGGTCTATAACAAAGCCAGGTCTATCAAGGAAAGAGGAGGGGAGCCAGGACTTCTGGGTTCCACACCTAGATTTTGTCCCTGCCCCGGGTTTCAGGCGTTGGCACTTCTGCCTGTAGTAGATTTCATCTGACATATGGAAGAAACCCTGGAGTACATCCACATTGCCTTTTCAGGATAATTCATAGGACTAGATACACCGGGGGGGTGCCTTCTGAAATACGGCATGACCGGGTGCCTGCGATGGCTTGGGCACCCAGGCATTTTGGGCACATGGTCATTAGTATCCCAACTCAATGCTGAACACACTGCACTCATGGGTCCTCCCATGGTGGCTTTTGAGTTTGCAAAGCCACAAAAGGCAGCTAGACTCTTAGCTCCCCACTCTCCCAGCGGTAGTTGCGTGCTTTCATTGCCTTTTGTGTCTGTTGACAAAATGCTCCATTTAGGGTCCAGCTGCCACTACAACTCTCTGTTTTTTTTTCCCCTCCTGTTCCTCGGCTGCTGAAGGGGGAGCCTTGTGTCATGGGAGAGAGGAAGATCTATAAAAAACGCAAGCCTGGAGCCCAGTGTTCCCTAGGTCGGGACTATTCCCAAAGTGTGGTGTCTGAACCATGTGTCTGCAGTCAAGGGGACTTTGAGTGGTGAGTATGTGACTCTGGGGACTTTTGCAGGGACTGTTCTTGTAGCATTGGCAGTGGCCGATCTACTGCCCAGACAGAAAACCTTGCAGAAAAACTGGGTCTCGTGCAGCTTTGTGGCTGTGATCATATCCATATGGCATGGATATGAACCGCATACCTGTTGTGTGAGGGATGTGTCCCCTTCATCTGTGGGAAAGATGAATTCAAAAGCAGAAAATTGCAAGTACTGATTGACTTTTTTTTGTCCATCATTCTAGAAGAGTGACAGCCAGGACTCTTCTCTGGTCCAAAGCATGGCCCTTACAGGAGGAGGAGGGAATTTTTCTGTCCTCACTTCCAAGGTCGTTGAATACCGAGGGAACAAGCTAGCAAAACATACATATTTTTATCATTATTCCTTTGAATTCCTGGGAACCATTTGTTGCTTTTTAGCAATGTTTTACTGAGAAATTTCTGAAAGGGCTTCTGTGACATGACTGTACAGCCCACCCTTGTCAGATGTAGCTACTTGTTTTGCATAAATATTGGTGTTTCTAACTTAATGGGGCCATAATTTCCAAACTGCTTTAAGGTCACTTTGAAAGCAGCTGAAAAATAAAACAGGGAAAAAATGAACCACTGCTTGGTATTGCTGAACAATCGGGGACAGGAGATGGGAGAATGCATAACAGTCAGGATCTCTGCACAAGGAACTCTTAACAGGAAACCTGTGATAGGCAATATTCCAAAGATTTAAGTCTGTCAGTAGCTGTGATGATTGAACTTAGATGATCAAAATGTCATTTAGATGGAGTTCAAAATACTCTGAAAGCAGGTCAGCTGAGAAAACATTTTCATTTTTATAGTAGGTTACCGTGATCAGTGTCTGATTTGGTACTGGTGTGATTTCTGAAAATTTCGCTTACCTTTGAATCCTTCCTGAAGAGTTGCAAGACATGAGTTCTGCACACTTATTTGGACTTTGTCCAGCTGAGACTCACAATTCTTATTAGAACATGGACGCACTGAAATGTGGCAAAAATGAATAAAAAATAGACCAAAATGTTTTCTTCAATATCTCAGTAGTTTGGCTCTAAGAGACATTTGGGGATACAGAGCAGAGATTTTCATCTTATCTGGATGGATGTTTAATTTGTTCCTAATGCCCAAATTACGTCCGAGACTCCTTAGCTTGACTCAGGAGATCTTTTCCCTTTGTTCTCATCATGAGGACTTGCAGGATGAACAAACTATCTTGCCCTGCAGTATCTGCCCTTGGCATTGGTGTATGCCTCTAAGCTGAACCAAGCACCAATCTCCAGAGATGCTTATGAATTTGCTTTTTTTTCTTTTTCTTTTCTTTTTGATGGCTTTGTACCTCACCAGCTTTCTATTTTCACAGTGAAGCTTGTCTTTTCTGAGCTGTGAGTGGAAAACCGTGGTAGCTAAATTGGCCTTAAGTGCTGTTCTGCCTTGAAAAAGGGTCTGCATCAGAATGCACCTTTTCAGTCAATTGACGTGTTCCTTGCATGTGTTCAATACCGTTTTTGCTTAACTTTCTCACTAACATGACAGAATATTGCTGTTAACCTTGTCAGTCCTTCAGAGGAAATGCAGTTAGAGGACAGAAAGCTGGCTTTTGTTTCAGACTTTGCGCTGTCAACAGAATTGTTAACTGGCTTCCAATTGCAAAATTACTATAGCTGGTGATGGAGAATCAGAAGGAGAAGCTTCAGTTTCAGGGTGAGTTTTGAAGCCAGTCTGCAGGGCTGACTGGAAGAAGGTGTGGGGCAATCAGTTTGAAGAAAACGCTAGCAGTGCTGGAAGTGGGGCGCCAAGCTTGATTATCTTAAAAGCGGAAGGGTGAACTCATGTGCTCTGACTTGTTACTTCTAAAGGATGAGACCATTATTTAGTCAGTGGCAAGATACAAGTTATTCTAGAATATTATTCATCTGTCTTCTTTTGGATGTCAAGACGAGAAGGGGAGGTGCTGAGAAGTGCCTTTTCTCTCTGCTGACTGGAAGAAGGCTCTAGGCAGGGAGCTCATGGAGAGACGTCCCCACTGTAGGTATCCACAGTTGGAAGGACAGCTCCTTCCTACTCTTTCACTTGATGCTTTTGAAAAGTCAAGATGTCCACTCAGCCTTTTCTGGCTGGGTTTGCAATTGCCAATTTTTCTTGGAAGCACTGACTGGTCTGTCTGTTGTGTGTGAACTGAGCAGGTCCTGCAGAGAGTCAGGGAAAGGAGGAGGGTCAGCAGCTGGGGTTATGTGAGTACACTGACCAGCAGGTCCCAACAGACAGGCCCTCTGCTTCCCCAGTAAGTAGGTTTGGAGGCTGGTTGGGGTCACGGAGCATCCCACGCTACTAGGAGTGATGCCGCCTGCCTTTGAGACCTGTGCGGACAGGACTTGTGCTGCAGGAGCCCTACAGCACAAGCTGTGAGGGCTGCACTCCCTCCTGTTTGGTCACAGCGCCCTTGCCCCTGTCTGCCTCATCTTGCGGTGCTATCTGTTTCCTGCTGTTACATATAAGGCTGATCTGAATTTCAGGGGCATAAATCACAACCCAGGGCCCCAGTCCAACAAATCCTCATGAGTCAAGGTCGGAGGTGGCTCCTTCCAACCCTTGCAGTCATTACCAAAAGCAAACCCTGGCCTTTTTCTGACAGAGAGAATGGCAGAAGGATCTCAGAAGTGTTATTAAAATGCTCGCTGATCTTTCTTTTCCCTCCTCCTGCTTCTTTATTTACTCTGTCAAGATAGCTTTCCCGAGAAAGACAGCACAGCAGCTGGACTTGATTATTTCCTTAACTTATGCAAACCCTGGGGCTTATGAGAAGGAAGGTGGGCAGCATGCGAGGTTTTAATATACATTTACCAGAAGTTAATGAACAAGCACAGAACCTTGAGGGCATACCTCAATGTTGTCTTTAATTTTATTAAATATTTATGCAGCTCTATTCTTCTTTGGGGCAAAGTACGGCTCCTCCTGAATATTTTTAATTACCAAGTCACTGCCAGGCATTTTTGACTGTGCAGGTCGGACCCACTGAGAATGATTAAATTGAATGTTGAGAGAAAGAGCATTAGGGAATCTCCAAACCTTTTAAAGTAGCTTGCAGAATTTTTGCCCTCCAAAAAAGGAACAGTAGCAGCCTGGGTCACTGGAGACATAGCACAATTTTGTCTTACCAAAGAGACTTTCTGTTGGCAAGTCAGACTCTGAATAAGGGGAGTATAAGACTCAGTGTGTCCTAAAGGGCACAGAGAGCTTTCAAGGCAGTAGCTTCTGTAGTGTCTGTGTTTCCACAGAGATTTAGTTTGTTGGCATTTGTTAACCTGCTTCTGGCAAAACTACAGAATCTCTTTTTATTTGCCCCTTAAATCCAGCCTGCCAATAAAGGCTATGCATAGAAACCTCATCCAGAGCCTGTTAAAACTTATGGAAAGCTTTGGATTAATCCTATTGCTTCATTGTTGTATTGGCATGCAAAGGCAGCTGTAAAAAGAAGTCTTGGATGTGGTTGTGTGCGCTTCCACTCTTCGGTGGTCCAAGGAAGCATCAATACCCTGGATTACCTTTCCCATGTGACACAATGTCATGTAATCCTTAGACTACCAAGTTGGCTGTGTTGTTTTGGTTTAGTGTTGGAAAAATATCGGCTATGGTTTTCTTTCAGTCCAGTCATAGCTCAGTCACAGAGCAGGGAGGCCATCAACATATGTAAATATACATACCTTGGCTAATTGTTCAGGAAGTGCTCCTAGTGTTTTATATTTTTGAGTGTTTCGTTGGGAAAAAGTGGCATTAGATCTTGGAATTAGTCTGGTTTGTTCTGCAAGCACATAATGCAAAAAGCAAGCCAACCAAAAGAACCCAACAAGTGAAATTATTAGAGATTAATAGGAAAATAAATTAACAATACAATTTTCTTTCTGAATCTCTGCCCATGTTTTGTTACCAAATGAAACACAAGTCCCCCAGTGCTCTGCGAGGTTGGTAGTTCTGGTGCTGTCAGATATCACATACCTTCTGTGAACTGTGTTCCTGCCTCTCAAACCAAGCAAGCACTTTGTCTCTGCGTGAGCCCAATCCATGATGTTGTGCCATCCAGCAGAGAGCCACCAACACACACATGCTTTGGGGAACAAAAATGTCACCTAAAACTCTGAGTTAAATCTATGGAATGGGCACAGCAATGCACTCATGACTTGTCTCCGTAGTGACTACGGGTATGAGAGGCACAGCAACAACCAGTGCGTCCCAGCCTTCTGGTTCAGCCCGTCCTCCCTGTCCAAGGATTGCAGCATTGGTCAGAGCTACATGAACAGCACTGGGTAAGTGAACCTTGTGATCTCTCTGGTTTTGGTGACCTTGCAGTAGACAAGAGAACCTGAATGGTTCTTTTTTCTCTGCATCCCGCCTGGCTCTTTTCCAGTCTTATTCGTGAGGTAATGTTTGCAGCAGCATCTGTATGGAACATTGCCTCATTCCTCAGAGGCAGGGAGAAGCACATTAACATAAGTGACATGTAGATATTGTATTGCTATCAAGTGATGTATGATGCCTGGAGCCTAGACTTGGAGCTCCCCTTTGCTGCAAAATTAAAATGCGAATCGAGAAGGTCTATCTGAGAGACAGCTGAACATTTAAAAGGACAGGTTCAAGGTATTTCACATCATTTTTCACTGAACCTCTTCTTATCTTACAGCTCCTATTTATAACAGCTTCTGGAGAGGCTCAAATGAGCAATTTTTAGCCTCTGCCATTTTCGCTTTGTATATACAATGCCTTGAGATTTCAGACAAGCTGCATGTGCTGGTTTCTCTTGGTTCTACCCAGAACAGATGGCAAGTGTTGGTTTATTATGGTAGTATTACTCTGCAAATGCTATTCTGTTATGCAGGGGATACTCTGAAACCCTGGTTGCACTGCCTGGTGCAAAATTCTGATGTTCCTTCTCAGGCGGCGCAGGCCCTGAGGACTTTGCAGGGCTGCTTCTGAGTCATGGGTCCTGCGTGCTCGATTGTTATGACAGGGTTGTTCGTGGCTGCTTGATACGGGTGGCTGAACAAAGCGAGGCTGCTGGGAGTCTGGAGTCACTTAACTTCAGAGACCCCCTTTCAGCTGAAAGGTTGCTATAAATACGGGATGCCGTTACAGGAGCCCTGGCCAGTATGACCGCTTGTAGCCCTCTTGACAGAGAGCAATAAGAAAATAGTTGGGGTCTGTGTCTTCTTAACCAGTCCTGTATTTTTACTGTGAAATTCCTAGAAAGGGTTAATCCCCCTCAACAACACCGGGAATAGCCGAGTGTCTTGCCAGTTAGCTAAGGTCTTCCAGGAAGAGCCAAGAGGAAAAACCCGTTCCTTGAATCATTTTAAAACGGGATTGGATAAAGCTCTTGGCACATCATTCCAAGCACCTTCTAGCAGAGCAGAGACAGACAAAATGTAATAAAAAGCATAATTAAAAAGCTGTGATGCAGGGTGCAGTCCTGCAGGCATGAGGAGTTGGGGGAGTTCTCTGCCTTTTAGCAGTGTGGAATAATTCACCTCCACAATGTGTGTCTGTTCTCATTGATGCTGCTGAGAATCTCTGGAGAAGGTTAGATTGTGGTATGTTTGGCTTTCTGCAATTTAATAAAGTGTTAGATTTCTTTGAGTCTTCCTTTCAGCTGGGGAATCATGCAATCAGTTAGTCTTTGAAAAAACACATGCATTAGGATGGAGAAACAAAACAAAAACAAAACAAGGAAACTTTTCTGCCCACCACCTGAGCCCAATCTCCTTTTGTTACTGTTCCCCAGGTACCGAAGGATTGTGTCTAACAACTGCACAGATGGCTTGAGAGAGAAGTACATGGCCAAGATGGAGAAATGTCCTGGAAAAGCACCTCGAGGACTGCACATTCTCACTACTGATGGAAAGTTGGTCACAGAGCATGGCCACAATGCCACCTTCATCATCCTTATGGAAGAGGTTTGTTAGTGGGCTCAGCAAACCTTTCACTCTGTGGCAGGACTGACACTCTTTTCCTTCATCTGTCAGGCTGCTGAGAGGAAAATAGTGATCAGGTGGGGTCATGAAATGGTGAACACTCCTGAGATTTAGAATTCGTGAAAGAAGGCTGTCCATGAAACATGCAAACCAATCATATTGGGTCAAGCCAAATGAGTATTTGGCTGGTTATCTTGTCTAGCAGTGATGAAGCCAATGCTGAAGAAAGGTAGATCTGGTCGAAAGTATATTTCCCCACTAGCTTTTTTCTGCCTCCAGTGAACTGCAGTTTATGGAGTCTGTGAGGCAGAAATGGTGTCTCTATGCTTAATAATTCTGTTTCTGGGATGAAAAGCTTTAGCTGAAGCTTTGCTGGGAGAGGTTAAGAACAGTGGGGACCATTTTCAGACTCATGGGGAGCAGTAAGGGACATTATTGTTTTGCAGTAGGAACCAAGCCTCCTCAAACCACCTCTGAGCTCCCCAGCCCATATCTGTTTTATTTATAATGTGGTACGATTCCCTGCGTAGCCAACAGTAGCGTGATACCAGGCTGTGCTGGTGCCTGAAGCTTCAAAATATTGAGGCACTTCTGGTGATCTCTTTGAGTCAGGTACCCCTCTGTTTGGCAAACCCGTACGGTGCAGCATGTGTCACCAAGGCTTGTGGCTCAGTGGAGGGTTGGATAGCTAAGGAGGGCACTTGGTCCGTATTCAGGCTGACAGGAGGGGTTTTCAAATGATCTTATGCTTCTTCCGGTCTGTGATTTGATTTGCTGTTTAGAGGTATACGTGACTGCACCACAAAAAGCCCTGCTGTGTTTGCAGCTGCAGTATTCCCCTGCTGGCTTTTGACTGCCCGTGGAATGTGTCATTGGAGGTCCAACAGTGATTTTCCCAGAATGGCTCTTGTTGCATCTGTTTTCTGGTTAAACAGAAGGGTCAACTCACAACTTCACTTTTAAAATCTCTGGGTGTCTCAGGAGGGGCAACGAGGGAGTGAGGTGGTGTTGGAGAACCACAAGTACATTTTGTCATTTATTCTGTCCGGCGTACATGGTTTTGAGACAGTACCTGGAGACAGCTGGGAGTCAGACCTGTCATGGTCACAAACATAAGAATAATGACACCAGGACAGAGTAGATGCCTGTCTCCTAAGTATCCTGCCTCTGACAATGAGCAACATTAGGTCTCTAGGGAAATCATATTAGAAACAGTGCAAGCCTAGTGTTCCAGTCCCCAGAGCAGCCTCCATTGGCAACTAAGACCTTCAAGAATACAAGAAGCTGTTGTAAGTCTGAACATACTGCCATGGAGAAGTTTTTTCTCGTGATACCTTGTTAGTATTTTTTAAACACACGCGCTTCTATTAATTTAAATTCTTATGCAGTACCTAAATGTTTCATTGGGGCCACACTAATCTGACAGGGCCTTTTTACATGCTTCCTCAGAGGTTCATGCATGCTCTGCTTTTATACAAAGGGGATTTCTTGTCTACCTGGGTGATTCTTTTATATTCTGCAGACTTGACATGGTAAGACGATTTGTATAGACACTGTGAGTGGGAGTTCAGAAAAGAACAGACATAATCTAAAAATTAGGAATCTAGTAGTAATTTATTAAGGAACTCAAGCGGAACTGCTGCATAGAAAGAATGATAAACAGATGGGGAATAAGGCAGCAGTCAAGGTAGCTGAAGAGTGGAGTCTTTACAAGGCCTTAGAGATTGAAGAGGCAGCTGAATAAATATGTGAGGGCGTTCACTCTGTGTCCTTTGTTGAGAAATAAGGATAGTTAGAAAAACATTTCATTGAAACAATTTTTTTTCTGAGGGAAGAGGGTTTTGAAGAACATGTCTTTGTGGGAGAACAGCTTATTCCACAGAGAGTTGTGTGTTCAATTTGTTCCTTAAAAGAACAGACATTTTAAGAGGAAAAAAATAAAGAACACTCAGATTCTGGGCAAAATCATTCCAGTATTTCGATGTGAACCTGAGACAAAGGAATTGTCATCAAAGTATTCCTTGTTGGTTGGAAGAAATTATTTCTGTAGAAGTCTTCATCATTACATACCTTGCTGTCATACAGATTCATTCCTTCCTTTCTCCACCTTCTTTGATCAGTCTGTTTCCTGGTGCGTTGTTTTGCACCTACGTCCACTCTCACTTTCTGAGCCAAACAGCAGTCTGACAAGCCCTCCTATGGATACATCTGTGTGGTCTCCATTCAGCCTTCCTACTGTTTCAGACCAACCCTGGTCAGCAACTTTATGATTTGCCATCAGTTCCTTTCTACCTTCTAGGGCACATTCTCAATATATTGATGTGACTGACCTTTATGCTGTCCAATGGTAAATGAGGACTTTATCACGGTTAATTGTAAACTTAATTTCTCAGAATTTATAGATTTAGCTTTAGTGTTGTTCACAGTGGTAACTCAGATTACGTGCGTGGCAATGACAATGGAGAAAGAAATGCAGGGTGGCGGATGATTTTGCTGTTTTTAGAAATACGGTGCTGGACTTGTGACTTGGTCTATGTAAACATGCAAGGGAGGATCAGGCGATAAGAACCTTTTTTTTTTAACCTGTTTTTTTAATCCAATGTTGAATTTGACCACAAAGAAATAATAGGCTGCCAAATTGCTGTTGTATGGAGTTGTGTTCTTGACCAGATCTATGAATCTGGTTTTGCACCTGGTCTTTTCCGTGCATCCCCATCTCCCCTCTGAAAGGTACATAAACCCCCCTCAGGCCTAAACGGTTGTTTATGTGGCAAGTCCAGTTACTGAACTGTTCTGTTCCCTTTTCTTCTGTTTATGCCATCTCACAGCTTCTTTCTTTCAGTAATTAGAAGGTGATGGTAAGGCTTTGTAACAGGGTTGTAATTTCAAGAGAGCTGAGAAGGCAAAGCAGTTACTATTCAAAGAACAAACCTGAGCAAGTATTGGAGCTCTACGCATCTGCTAGAAGATTGCTAAGCTGTGTTTATAGAAAGAAATAGGCACATCCATGTCATATTTTTATGCAAACTGTTTGAGAGATTCCTTAGAAAAACCAAAATAGATCATGTATATACACTCCACTCCCCCACGCCCCAAGCGTATGTTGCATGAAATATAGCCCTCCTGAAATCAGTGAGGGTTTGGCTCTTCACTTCAGAAGGCCAAAATTTCAACCACTATTCTGTCTCTACAGTTTTTGTCACTTTGGTCCTGTGGCTTCCAGGCAGGACAACTTTTCCAGGCTAGTCTTGATGGGGATATGATTTTGCAGGGCTGTTCCACAGCAATACTCCTCTCCACCCATTCTGCTACTCTTTTGCCTGATCACTGATTTCAGTATGCAGAGTTCCAGTCTTCATGACAGCCCTTAGCTCATTCCCTTTTGGTAGTTTACGGGGCTTAAGGCAATAAAATGTGCCTTTTGAATATATATGGAGAGCCATGATTTTTTTCCATTTGAAATGCCTCCACTTCATTTCTATTTTAATTTATATTCATAAACTCCAGGATATCTGACATCATGTATGGGGCTAGCACACTTGGTTTAGTATTTTATATACTGGATGCAAAGGTATGAAAAGGAGAAAGGAAACATGATTTGTGTGATGAGCAGGCTTTGCATTGAAGACCCAACTCTCATAATTGGGTGGAAAGATCATCTGCTACCATTTAGTCCTGAAAAGTCTGTTCCTGCTTCTCCACTTCAAACCTCCCCATTTCAGATAGAATCATACTGGAGAAGCAAGGAGGAAATAGAAAAGAGAATTGTAAGGCGTGAGAGAGGAGCCGCTGTGATGGGTGCAAGAGATTTCAGCCTGAGGTCACCGGTGATGAATCCATCCCAGATCAAATTTTTATCCTCTATTCAGTGTCTTCCATATGAGATTGACTCATCGTCTTAGCACATTCCCTTGAGAAGTGGGTTTGAAAGATATAACAAGCTGTGGGAGCCTTTCTATTAAATAAGTGAATATCCCAAGAGTCTAATTTTGCCCCTGCATGAGAATTTTTTAGAGTGACTTAAAAAACTCTCTGTCAAAGCGATGTTATTGGCTACTCAATATTATAGATAGGTTTTAGTATCACTATCACTTATGTTTCCTTTTTGTTTTATACCATATTTTTAATGTCCTAGTAGGACAGAGGTGAAAGTTGTGCCCTGATCAAGTCAATAAACAAAACTCTCCTGAGTCCTGTGGAATAGGAATAATGGAGCAAGGAAGAAGAGAGATCTAATATATATAACCAAATATCCATGTTTCAAGAACTACATGTAATAACCGGGTTATAAGGGCGTGTACCTGAAGACTCCAAGTATACACTCAAGGCATATTCACATGTGAAATTTTTTTTTTAACTCTTTTTTTTTATTTTTATTTTTTTAACTCTTATCCTCAATATATCTGGGGATTGGTTTCAGTTTTGGACTAGGAGCATCTCCAAAAGGTAGTGATATCTTCTTCACCCATACTGAATGCAGCGGAGACCTTTCATGAAAGGAAATTGCTTGGGCCAACACATCTTATATATATGCAACAAGCTACAGAGATTTAATCTGAGGTGTAGTTTTATTTCAGTTTAGTGAAATCACTGCAGTGGGCTTTAGCTGTGTTTAAATTAGCCTTGTTTGGTGTTACTTTTAGTCAGCTGGGGACAAGTATAAAGTAAGGCTCCGAGAAACTGAAATAACCGATATTTCTACAGTTGGACTACAGTGGTTTAAAGCGTGATTTAAATTAAAATAGTGCAGCTGCTGCCTCTAGACAATACCTGCAATGCTGGAATCTCTTGTCTGTTGTTCCCTCCTTTGTTTAATAGCTGTCATTGACAGTAATCCTAGAAGGGATTTTGTCATCAACTACTTTGTTCTCTTGTGTATGCAGGCCCTATGTCTGTGCTGACTGACATTACACAAAAGCTGTCAGTCCTTGGTATGCACTCAACCTGTATGATTTCAGCCATCATGAAGTTATATGTCTAGCTGAAACTAGTCACCTAGACTCTCTATCATCAGGGTACAGAAATGGATATTTGCAGGAGATGATTCATGTCACCTGTCTCAGTTATCTTAGGATGGGATGGGTTGGTCTCTTGCTGTCTGTCTTTCTCTCTCTTTCATTGACTATACAGGAAGCCTGGAAAACTAGCTTAGATTAGATTTACAGCATCTCAGTGACTAGGTTCTGTTTCTTTGGAACATATTGGAGAGCCACTTCAACCATTCTCCTATCTCCAGAGTGCTCCCGATGCTCTTGTGTGCACATGGGAATTGTTCTCCAATTAACATTAAGCCTATCATCAGTGTAGTGCCTTCCGTTTCATTGCCTCTGATGGAGGTACTTGTTGGACACCACCCGTTCAACGAAAGGCTGTGCAAAGCCCTGGCCACACATAAACCCCAACCACGCATTGCATGAGATGATTCAAATATGTTCCCCTTGATATATAACGTCTGCTCTCCTGAAATCTCTAAACCCAAGATGGGGGAATAACATCTCTTTACAGGTATAAATATTGAGCTATTCTAAGCATTGCTTGTTTATAATTACCTAGTGTTGATTTGAGTCTGGCCACTTTGGGGACTGACAGAACAAAGCTAGGCTTTTTTGGTAAAGTTCCGACTTTGTGTCCATGCTAATGAAATGGAACTGAGAAGTGGGATGGAAGGTAATATAAATCACTCTTATCAGCCCAGTTTCCTAATCCAACCTTCTCTGTTGCAGGGCGATCTCCAAAGGACAAACATACAGCTTGATTTTGGAGATGGCATTGCAGTATCCTATGCTAATTTCAGCCCTGTTGAGGATGGCATCCGGCATGTGTATAAGAGTGCTGGAATCTTTCAGGTGACGGCATATGCAGAGAACAGCCTGGGCTCTGACACTGCTGTCCTCTTCCTGCATGTGGTCTGTAAGTACTTCCAGTTCCTAAATTCCTTGGGTGAAAACCTGACCTCACTGAAAATCCCTGCAACTTCACTGGGGCCTAAGAATACATCCAAATGCACCATCATGTGCAGCTCATGCTCTTCCAAAGGCTTGGAGTTTTAGACAATTTTCTATCTTGTTAAGTAAACTTTATTGAATGAAGAGGAAGAGAAATTTCTTTTAACACAAGTTTATTTGCAGTCCTCACGGATAGAAAAGTTTGACTGTTTCTTGGCCTTTCTGAAAGGGTCAGAGACCAAACACCGTATGAAACAAAGTCCAAATGTGTGTTTTCAATACGCTTCTAATACCAAGAGATTTACATTAATCTACTAAATTTTGAGTCAGTTATTCAGTTTGGGAGTTTACCGTGCTTACTAAATAAAAGAAAAGCATTATGCTGAGCATACCTTCTGGGACATGAATGTACTGCAGGTTAATGTGCTATTTTTCATATTTCAAGTTTCACATGCATCCCTGACTTATTCCTCCTGGTTGGTAGATCAATGCAATTTCTCTCCACGTGGCACGTGAGCAGAAACCCCCAGCTGGCTTTCTCAAAGCCACAGGAGAGAGCGGAGGGTGTGGAATGCAGGATGAGACCAGGAAGGTGCCAGTTCTTTTTCCTGCTCTCAGACTACTAGATCTCCTGTGCAGAAAGTGTCATCTGTGTTCAGATGTACCTCATCACTTTTGCCCCTAGTGGTGTTCACAGTCACGTCTGTCTTCCCCCTTAGCCTGTCAGAATGTCTTCTGGTCTGTCTATCTTTTACTTGAGTTTTTCTGCTGGAAGGAAGCAAGTTAGAAATTTCCAAAACTCAAGAACTTTTTTCTTCTTTTTAATTTCAAGCTCCCTGTGTGAAGGAATAAATGTTCCTTGAAGCTTTTATTATGCTCATAATTCCCTCAAAGTCAATCATGGCTGCATTTAACAACCTGTTATTAGAGCATTAACTGTTTTTTCCTTCACCTTGGGCCATTAGCTGACAAAAGTGATGGTTACGTGATAATAACAACCAGCTTTGTATGGATTATCTGATTTTTCTCATAGGAGCTGCTTTTTCATGCTGAGGATTTTAGACCAGAATGCAACGAGGGGCAGTTGCTTGGCCTGGTTGTGCTACTCTACCCTCTTCTTCCTCAGCCTCTCAGATCTCTCTTTTGACTTTTATGTCGTTCTTAGGTGGCCAATTTATTATCGTTATCTGTAGGGAAATATTTTGCAAGTGTTTACATTCATGCTAACACTGAAATAAGACGATACCTCAGTACCAGACTTGTAATGTATTTGGATGTGCCAGTCAATATAGGACGTTTGTCCTTGAAGCTCAAATGTACAGAGAAAAATGCCTGCTGTATAAATCATCCTTATTATATGGTCTGTCTGGTGCTGGAATCCTGTGCTGAAAAAAAAAAAAAAAAAAAAAAGAAGAAAGAAGCTGCTTGGTCTCAAGCAACAGCAGTTTTCTACCCTGCAGCTTTATCAGAAGTCAGTCAACTTTTCACCTTTCTGGAATCTACTGTCAAGCTGTTCATCTCTTCCTTTAAAGGAATTGAAGCTATTAGTGTTTTTCCTCTTACATGCACTGCCACAAAATATTTGGGGGAACCTGCTATTCTTGGGAACTCAGAGCACTTGCTATGGGCAGAGTTCAGGAGTGACTTGCTGATAGAGAGCCCTTGTGAAAGGAGGGGGGAAAAAAAAAGAACAAGTTTTAAGGAGCCAAAAGCAATAATAGTGTCCCATTGTGCTCAGAGCTGTGTGTTCCAGTGGTAAAAGAACAGCTCTTGCTCTCCGAAATCCTTGTAAACCAAGTAGGTGGAGAAGTGATTAATGTCCCCCTTTCATGCTTGAAGAACTGAGAGGTAAGACAAGAAGATCGTCTAAGTTAAAATCAGCAGATTTCCTGCTTCCCAGAATTAATGTCTTACGAAAATAAAATCTCACGTCTATCTTATTTCATCCTTTCCTTCTCACAGTGATCCCACAGTCTATCAGTTTGCTGTGTTTTAAAAAGTACCATCCAGAAAGACTCAGTAACACTGTCTGATGTGCAGCAGTTATCAGTTGAAATACAGTACCAGTAAAAAAAAAAAAATTAAACAAGAAGGAAAACAATGGAGATAGTAAAAGCTTTAAACAAACTAGCAGACAAAACCTCAGTATTTTTTTACACATGTTGTTTTTTCTGGAGAGGAACTGGCTTCTTGGTTCTGGACTTCATACACTGAACTCATTCTGGATATTTGTGTTTATTAGACACAACTTTGCATCGATATTTTGTTCTTTATTCTTTCAGAAACAAGTTCTTCTGACAGTTAAGTGCTCCTTTGTGCCAATGCACACATTTTTCAAGTAGTTCCTGACTTTTTGCTAGTGGTAACTGATTCCCTAAAGACTTCTCAAGGTCAGGCCAAAGTCAAAAAGATACCAAACATTTCCAAAATCATGAGTCTTTCTTTTGGAGACCTTCTAAAAAACAGTCAGAGTGCATTTAATCAAGTCACAAATGCCTCATATATAATCAGGTTTAAGCCATCTTGGTTAAAATGATTTTCCCACAAATCTTAGTAGCTCAGTGGATATATTTTCAAGAAAACACCTTCTTTGTCTCTTGTGTCCTATCCCTCCAGCTTTCTTTAAATAGCAGCTTGCCCTATCCAGTGCAAAGACAGTTCATAGCTCTCCCTCAAACTGCACTTAAAAAATTCTTCTAAACATGGTGCTGACCCCGTCTGAAATTAGCACTGTGGAAATTGTGCATTTCTGGCTTCCCTAGAATTAAGAGTGAGGAGGAAAAACGTACGTTTTTATGTTTATTAATCTGATATCTTTTTCTGTTGCTTATTGACTGCTGAAATTATCTTGCATTGCTATAACAGAGCCTCACTGCTGACATAAGACATTTGATTTATTTAAAGGAAAGATCCTTTGCTGTTCACGACTGCGCAGGGAGGATTTAACACAAAGCCTCTCATAATGAACTGTTTCTTCCCACAGGTCCAGTGGAGCACGTCCATCTGAGCGTCCCCTTTGTCGCCATCAGAAATAAAGATGTCAACCTTACTGCAGTAGTTTGGCCCAGCCAGGCAGGCACACTTACCTACTTCTGGTGGTTCGGCAACAGCACCAAGGTACAGCTGCCCTTTGGTTCCTTCTTACTTCCGAAGCTTCTTGCACCAGACAGGGAACTCTCTCAGCCCTAATAAAAACTTGCCTTTGCTTGGTTTGTGTTTTAGTTTTTTTCTTTGTCTAAAAAGGGTTGTCATTATCTGAACTTCAACTTTTGTGAGTTTATTTCCTCCTCTCTCGTGTTGTTCTTAGGAGTCATTACTTTTTTACATCTGGTTGTTATCAGCCCTACTGAGCTTTGAAGACCACTGTTATTACCAGCGTTCGCTTGCAACTTAACTGAATTGTATACCACTATATATGGGATAACACTGGCTTTCAACACAGTGTTTAAAGACTGCTGGTGTTCAAATAACCACGGGGGTTTCCATTATGTACCAGTATGCAGTATATAATGCTTGATTCCAACACAATACTTTAAAGCTGTTGGTGTTCAAATAACCAATTGTATCTAGAATTTCAAGCTGGACCCTCCATGAATTGTTTGTGTCCATCCGTGACTATTGTTGACAGTCTTGGATATATTAGAGATATATTAGAGACTCCTTTGTAGTGAATTTTCAAATGATTGACAAAAACTTACTATAAAGAGCTTTTTTATCAATAATTAAAGTGAACGAAACTACAAGTTGCAGTCGTGCTTTCAAGCGGAGAGAGCAGGATTTCTTATTAGCTACAGGTTTTATTGTAGGCTTTAGGAGCGAGACAGCTGACACGCAGGCACTATCCTCCATTATTCCAGTTGTGGAATGTACAGCTGGTAATTTTGCAATGTACCGTCTGCTGTTATTTATAAAAGCAGTTTAAGTCACATCATTGCCTATATTATTGAGTTGCAGTTGAAGGTGTGCACTGAGGTGAGATCACAGCAGAAAAAAAATGGGGATTTTACATGAAATGTGGAACTTGAGATAAAAATAGCAGCCCCACAAGTATTTTATTTTCTCTTTGACAAGGCTGCTTGCATTTTAACTTCTTATGGTAGCTACCAACAGTAGCAGGAGGGGGAAAAAAATGGTAAATGCTGTGTCTACTGGGATTTTACATCAAGTTAGGAAGCTTACTGTAAGAACTCACCTATTTTTGTGGAAGCGTAATTGAGGCAGCGGAAGAGCTCAGGAAGGAAACCCACTTACTGTAACTTGGCAAGTTGCTGTGCCCTAGCCGGGCTGCGGCAACCGCCCACATACACACATCTGGTCCATGACGAGTACCAGGTAATTCCACGTAGTTTATACCGCACTGAAAGAGGGATGCAAAATCACATTACAGTTCAGATATTTTTGGCTTGGTGCTCACACACAGACAGCCATTAAAGTACATCTGAGACGATTTAGGTACTGGTAACTTGATCATCTGCTTAAGCCCTCCAGTGTACCCAGGTGTCAGAGTTTTCCTGCCATTGTTCTTGTCCTTAATACAGAAGTTGATCCTGAATAGGGCCTTAAAAAACATGTTTTGAAATAAAATGTAATCTAGAAAAGGTAGAGCAAAGCAGTGGTGTTTGCTGAAGATTTCCATGCAGCTCTCACGGTGCTCACATCTGGGTTGTAATATGATCTGTTACCTGTTTTATCTTCTAGCTTAAACTTCAGACCCGTAGGCAACAGAGTACAAGCAGATATGGATGTGGTTGGGATGGGATGCTTTGGACATAGCTGCACATGGAGTAGCTGATCCTTATGACACCTTGGGGTGATTCTACATGTTGCTGAAATACATTGAGGTGTGGATTAGTAAAGACGGTGCCACTTACCTGTGGCCAAGTCAAAGACCCAAAGCACTTTTCATCCTTTGCAAAGCATTATCTCCAGCTACCTCATGAAATGTACTTCAACTCTGACAGAAGTATGGCAAAGGATATAGCCATAAGAGTAGCAGCCACCTTTGTTTTTTTTCTCAGGACAACAGTCTCCATCACATCAAAATTTCTTCTGGGATGTTCAATGTACATATCAGACCCTTCTCTGTGCCCACCCATGGGCAAACTGTAGTGCTCTAAGTACAGGTGGAAGATGGGGATACTGATTTGTGTGTGAATTAAAGGATGAGGAGTGTAATATTGTGCGTAGTGACTGGTATTGTTAGGTGATGTATTCTTGTTCCATGCTGATGGTTTGCAGCGTCTTTTCCTGTTCAGCCCATAGGCATCCTGGGCAGAACCAGATATGTCTTCTATCACTGTGCAGTCTCACTAAGGTACTCTGTGCCGTTGCACAGGCGAATGTTGTCTTAGAGTCAAGTGACCTGGCTGAGGCTCTTCTGCTGCCCTCCCCACCCTGCTGGAACCATTGCACTGAATTTCTACTGTGCTAATTTTTGCAGTATACCCAAAGGCCAATTTGTTTGGATTAACACAGGTCCAGTTTAATAAATGTGTCCAGCTGTCTAATAGGTTTGAGGAAATGAACCTTAAACTACTTGATTTAATTTAGAGTTAGTTTCCAGGTCTTGGTGCTTGAATTAAAATTAAGGAGTTGGCTGAATGTTAAAATTCCATGATGGAGGTGAAATCATCCATGATAATGGGATGTCCAGCATACACTCATAGAAAAAAGGAACAATTGTAATTTTAAAGGCCAGATTGGTTCCTCTCATCTGCCTTTGCACAGAATTACAACCTTTAACATCTAGGAAGAGTGCTGATATCGCTGCAGTTTGATATAGGGCAATTCTACTTGTCGAGGATGTGCGTATATCGAAGTATATGTTAGCTGTGCCTCCAGGGCTAGCACAAGCTGGCAGCCTTGTTGACTCGGTCTGTGAGTCCCATGGGATCAAACAGGTTTATTTTTTTTTCTACTGCTTTTTCAGCTCACGGGTTTGGGGGTCCAAAGGAAGGTGGCATTCTGCAGGGAGGGAAATGTGTTTGCCAGTCTGGCCTATGCTAGTGGAAATTTTGATTTGGCTATGAAAATGGCATATATGGCCACTGTTGTGAAAGACAGGCAGGTTGTCAGTCTGGTGGGATGGAGTGTAAGAACTGGAAGGTGAATGTTTAGGGGGTTTCCTCTGGAAACACACTGGCAGTGTAGCGAAGGGACAATAGCAATGGTACGATGGCTTTATCTGCGCTCTTAGACCTCTGTGTGCTTTTGCAATGGAAGCTAGTGTCATTATTTCACTTTAAATGGTTTAATCTAAACCGAGAGGTGTGTCTATAGACCAGCTGTCAAATCCACGGCACTGCGAGGGTTGGACCTTTGATTTTCAATATACAAATCTCTTTTCCCAGACATGGTGCACTTTTCTCATCTAGATGTGCATCGGTGCAAGAGTTTCCTGCGCAAAGAGGAGAGCTGTAGTGCTATCGAGGTCATTTTTGTTTGAGAAGGTGCAGATAATGTCAGCCCTCTCTGCTAGGGCTCTGAGCTGGCTAAATTCAGGCCAACTTTACTCTGGAAACCATTCAGTCACATTCAGATGGCACTGTCAGCAGGTATTACGCCATGCTTTCAGCCTTGTTAGCGTGCTTCGCCAGCTTATGGTTGGAGCTGGCTTACAGGCTGAAGCACGGACAGGGCAATGCTGGGTGCCCTCGGTCTGACCTGAGCAGGGTTGCTCTGAGATAGATGGATGGCTTTGTGCTCCTAAGAGCACGGGCTGGCCCTGAATCTGAACAATATGGATTGTCTGAAAAAGCATCTGCATCTTCGGTTTACGTTCAATGCTGGTTTGAGCTGGACCCTGTGTTTTGTACAGCTGATACAGCAACTGTGCTGAGTGTGCGTGCGTGTGTGTCTGTCCAACACTGCTTTCTGCAGCGCTAATTCTGCAATTGCTGACTGTGCTCTACTGAGGTGTTCGTAGCATAATGGGTTGCAGTTCAGTGGAATAATATTTCAGGGAGCATTTACTGAAGTGAGATAAACATTTGCCTGTGGGACAGTTTTCGCTGGGTGGTGTTTGGGCCACATGCAGGTCTTAGCAGGACATGCAAGCTCAGAGCACCATCCCTGTATCAAGGAGAAGAACATCATGGCCTGGTGGATTAGTCAGGTGCATGTTGTGGTCCTGAGTTAATCTCACCCTGATTTTGATATCGCCATCTGTGTTTACCTCTTGCAGCCCCTCATCACCTTGGAAAGCAGCATCTCATACATCTTTGCTGTGGAGGGGATGAACACCGTCACTGTGCAAGTTGCTGCTGGCAGTATCCTCATCCAAGACACCAAGGAGATCGCAGTGCACGGTAACCTCAGCCTTTTACAATCGGATCTCAGGGGGGTATCTAGAGGTGCAGAACAAGCAGTCGCTGCTGAACCGAAATGAACTCTGTGAACTCCCTAGTGCCTGGAGGAACCTCAGAAGACAAACTGTAAACAGGGTAGCTCAGATGTGTCACGATCACAAAATACAGAAGTGAATTGGATGGGGCAGCGAGCCAACTCTGTGAGCTCAGCCCTGTCGTAAAGTGGCTGGTGTCTCCTTTGCCTCTTGAGCTGTCTGTACACCCTGACTGGGAACTCCCAAAAGAAAAAACCCTTAGACCTGTAGACAGAGTGACCTTCCTTCTGCTTCCTAGCTGTGGAAAGAAGTAGTCATAGTGCATCATTAAGGTGGTCTGAATACAGCTGGTGTTTCTCTTCATACAGTGACTGTATAAACGGCAGGGGTCTGGAGGTGTCTGGAAAACTGGTGGCAGAAATGATTCTGTTGTTTGTATCTCTGCCTATCTCCCATGCCACAGCTGGAGATCTGAGTATGTCCACTAGACTTTCCTGTGGGTAATGTTCGGTATGTTCTTGCCATGTCTGCACGTCATGGGCTCCAAAAAGCACCCTTTGACAGACCACAGAGCTTACCCTGTTTGGGGCTTGATAAAGGCTGAGTGGAAGGGCTCTCTCAGCAGTTTTGGCCAGGACTTCGAGATTTCTCCAGAGCATAATTTCCACCCTGGGCTAGTCTTCATTTTCCTTATCCAGTTATTGGCATCCAGCATTTGAGGGCAAGCTTTTCTTTAGATAGGAAGTTTTATTGAGAGGCCTGGGCTTCAAACAACTCGGGTTGCGCTGAGTAGTTGAACTATGTGTGTCTTGTTTCAGTAATTAAATATAAATAAATGTACTGCTAGTGACTGGAAAGCTGTATGCTCTGATTTAACAACCAGCTAAATAGATATTTATTGATTGCCTGGCTGTGAAATGCAATGAGTTTTAATAATTTGTTAACATGATTTAGTAATACCCAAACTGGCTATTAGCAAATGTAAGTAATCCTCTACTTGATCATTTTGAGCATTGCAAAGTGCAATGTTTATTTCTGGAAACTTGTATCTTTCCACTAGTTTCTGGAATAAACCTGAATCAAGTGTATCTGAGAGGGGTCCCCACAGGTGATCTCGATCTTTGGTCCTCGTAGGTCCCACAGAGCACTCCTCGCTCTCTGTTTTTAAACACCTTGTAAGGAATTTTGCTGTTCTGTTTAAAAGATTGTTTTGGGCATTATTACACAGAGAAATTGATCCAGTTGGAATGTCCAAATAGTCCTATGCAGTGCCATTCTGCAGACGGACCTGGTCTAAGGAAGAAGTCCTTCCAGATGCCCAGCCTGGTGATCAGTTCAAGTCACTTAAATGAGTGACACCTTTGGTAAACATGTGCTCTGCTAAATTGCTGTACTAATCTGTGTCCTGTACTAAGTTATTATGGCTCTAGACAGGAAGGCATGGCTTTCTGATGTCAGCAGTGGAAGAGATTTATTCAGGGTTTTCTCAAATTGTGCTCGACAGAACAGAATTTACTCCAAAAGTAAACTGGACATGGTACTGAGGATTAAAAAAGTCAAAGTCTTTATATATCAGGCTCTGGGTTAAGCCTTCAGAACTTGAGAGAGTCTCCCCGCTCTCTTTGATGCTTGTTTTATTTAAAAGTATACTGCACTATCTAAAAAGAAAGAACAGATCTTGCAAAAGATGCAACATATATGCTGTGCTGGCATATCCCTGCTGTTCTGTGGATTTCCTCATTTATACTCTTGCTGGTTTATCTTGATCTAAAACTGGTACCTTCTTACAAATGATTAATGGTACTTATTCTAAGTGTCTGGAGATCAGGTGCTTCAAGGTGAGGCACAGCATCTCTCCAAAACCAGCAAGGAGAGTCTTCTACCCAGAGAACTTATATCTGAGTATGATTCCCATCCTGGATCTGTGCCTCCCACTGGTCCAAATCCGTTGTGCACATTTATCATAAGGATTCCAGGCTTGGTCTCTGGTGACACCAGAGGGGAGAGTTGGAATTGATGAAAAAATTAAATTGTTCTGTATTTGAAGTCTAGGAAGTTTTTCTTGCTCCCTGCAATCAGTCAATTAGGAAGTAATTTCAAAGTGTTTCATGAATAGCCATTGCTTGATTAGCCAGTCATTAGCACCACTGGGTTCTGATTTGTTGGGGTATTAACCACTCATGGCTTCCCTCCAGGAGAGCAAACAGATAATACCTGCTTTTGAAAACATTGCTTACAGTAAGTGTTTGTTCTGCAGAGCACAATGCACGCAATTGCACAGACCTTCCAAATTTCAGCCAGGTGCTGCCTTATTTACTGGTCAGCTTCCTTGTAAGCAGAATCTCATGAAGTTGAGTGGCAAAATTATGAAGCCCAGAGGCATCACGAAGGGAAGGCATCCTCTGACCTCTCTCATCCTTGCTTCCATTTCTTCTGGGAAAAGCCACAAGCTGGCAAAATGTCCTTTATAAGAATACTTTCCTCGCAAGCTTTCTGTCCGGCTCAGTGTTAGCCAGCCCTTTTTCTTCCTCTCTCACCTGCTTTAAGATAATTTCATTATGGTCTTCCTGTTGTCTTCTGCACCCTTGGCTGTACCCTGAACACTGCCCATTTAATCTTCTCATAAATACTGTTTTTCTATTCCAGAGTATTTCCAGTCTCAGCTCCTGTCATTTTCTCCCAACTTGGACTACCATAACCCTGACATCCCTGAATGGAGACAAGACATTGGCAAAGTCATCAAGAGAGCTCTAGCACAGGTGAGCGACTGTTTCCTCGTCTGTACTAACATTCACTAGGCTGTTAAAACATACCCTTTTTCAACATGCTAGCCTAGAAGAATGGGAAAGAACAGCAGTAATGAAGCTATCATTTTAAATCGATAAAAAGCTTCTTAATATGCTGGATTTTTTTACAGAGGCAAAGTATATTGGGAATTTTGTGGAAATACTATAATTACTTTTATTAATGTTTCTGTGGTGCTTTTTAGCTTTTAATATCCCCGAGGACTTTACAAATTCTAGATTGTAATAGTATCATTATTATTCTTATTTTGCCAAATTGATATTACAGTATCTACTGTTTTCTACTCCGAATGTTTGGGTGGTGTTGCTGTGTGTTGTTAAACAGCTGATCCACTTCATCCCAGAAGACAGCCATTGTAGTATGTTGGATGCATGAGGAAGACATATTTACCTCTTCCTGATCCTCAGTCAGGAGTTCCACATGCAGCTAAGTGTAGCAATGGGTGAACGTTATAAAGCTCTACTCCCTTTCCAACTGGGGCAAAAAATGGGGATTCAGAAGGAAAATAAACTTACCTTTAAAATACAGGACAAAGGGAGTCTTCTGTGGGTGGAAGATACTAAATCTTCCTTTGGGATTAATTAGAATATGTAAACTAGCACTCATATTCTTGCAGGAAAGGGGACAGAATAATTTATAATATCAAATAGACAGGGACTTTGGGTTTGGGTAAAATCAGGAGATAGATTTAGGCAAGCTTTTGTGTTTTTTACATTTTGCCAAAAATGTATCTTGGTTTTGTTTTTTTTTATTTTTTTTTTTTGCTTCAGCTACAGCTGTTCTTAAACATGGAGGCTGATTATTTTTACCAGGAAAGTACATTCCTGCTCAGCTTTTCTCCTCTGCAGCCCACTCAAAATTCACAGTTTATAAGAGTTTTCTTGATTGTTTTCCCATCCTGAGAAAACACTAAGTTCGTTTGTTTAAACTGTTGTTCCCTTTTACTGTATTCAGAGTCAAGCTTGCAGAAAAAAGAAAATAATTAGGTTGTAACTATGAACGGTTACAGACAGCAGTAGAAATCAGGTAGAAGTGCTGGCTTGTATATCCTTTTGTGAATATTTGGTTGCAGCCTGTGGTGTATGCCTATTGGATGGATCACGAGGAACAGGCTGCTCCATTGATACATTTCAGCTCAGGAATAAGGCCGAGGAACCCGAGGTGGGCTAGGACTGGGGAGCTAATGGGGTTAGCCTCATATAGCAGAGAGTTTCTGAGGGAGGAGAGGCTTCCTGCCCTGCTGAGGAGGCACAGCTTGGATCTGGGGAGAGAGGGCAGTAGCCTCAGTGGGCAGGTCATGCTGTGAGAGTCAGGTGTGGAACTGCCTCTTGGTTCAGCAAACTGAGCAGTTGCTAGCACAGCCCTCCCGATTGGCCCCAGTAGTAAAAAGTCTCCCACTGGAGACATTGTTATTCATGTGTGGCAAATGTGGATCCCCATAACCTGATATCAGAAGGTGATTGCAGGCAATTTTCTTCATATCGCCCTGTTAGTTGCACACTTACCAGTGGTTGCTCTGAGCCAGACTCTCTGGATCTGACTTTGGGTCATTCTTTTGTAGCGAGAAGGATTATATGGAAAATCCAGATCTAGAAACATAGTAGGTTTGGACTTTGGGTTGAGATCTTTGGGTCCAGAGGTGTTGTCAAGCCTACATTTACTTCTAGAAATGGAGTAGAGTGAATCATTGGCAGAACCTCTATTTCTGACCCACCAAATGGGCAAAACAGCTCATTAGGACCGCAGCATCTACAGTGGCACTGGCAAATAACAACTTGATGGGAGCACAATTTCCCATAGTGAATGGAAACATCAGTAACAGAATAGCAGCCAGAGACCTCCTTTTTACTTTTCTTTTAGGTGACTGGTATCCCTGATGAACAGATCTTGGTAGCTGTATTTCCTGGGCTTCCTACTTCTGCTGAACTCTTCATACTTCCCCATAAAAACACAACAGAGAGGAGGAAAAGCAGTGAGGCTGATCTGGAGCAAGTAAGGAAAGAAGTATTCATGGAACATTCATTCCTATCATACCATTTGCAGTTGGGCCCCTTAAGTTGTGCAGCATTGGAAATGACTTACAATAAGTGTGATGGAACTGGATGCGTCTGGGACTTTGGCAGTATAGTTTACGGCATTAAAGAAAATTATTTTCAGAGGAAAAGCAGGCTTTTTAATATCTCACTGAGATATGTCACAGTCTACCAGCCGTGGTTCTTCCTAGATCAGTCGTGTGTCCTTATTACAGTAGTTACGGCCAAAGGAACCTTGAATATGTACTCCCTCTACTCCCTGGAGGAATGCTAATAGACAGAGGCCAAAGCAGCAAGATAATATACTGAGGTTTACTAAAAATAAATCAGGCTCTTCAGCTCGTATATCACTGGAACAAGACCTCTTTTTTTCTGCAGCAGTGAACAGGCGTGTGCAAACTATATTTGGAAGTTACAATATCCATCCATTTAGATAAATAGGTAATTACAGTGATGAATAGCAACAGTGATATGCAGACAGGGGAAGAGCTAGGAACAACAGCACTAGTCTGCTGAAGCTTTCATGCTGGCATTACCAAGTGATTAAATCAGCTCTGTAAAGGCAAAGGAGTGAAGTACTCCTGGAAAGGCTGTTTAGTTCTAGCTAATGTTCTTGTATGCAGCGTTTTTACTGTGTGCAAGCGATGTGTGAGCCCATCTCCAGGTAACTCTCGGAGGAGTAACTCTTCTGTGATCAAACATTAAATAATTCAGAGGACTGCTGAATTCTGGGGGAGCTCTTCTCACCCACTGAGCAAGGTCGGTCCCCTCAGAGTAGTGCATTTGTCCTAGGAAGCTAGCGAAGTTGGCCTCGGAAATTTGTGGTGGTGAGTGAGCAGAAGAGATGCATTGTGGTGGGAAGATTTGGAAGGCTTTTTGGAGGGATTTTATTGGGATTTCCATCCTGTTCAGTAGGATCTGCCCATTTTAGAATTCCCTCCAAACAAGCTGTTCTGTCGATATTTTGTATATCAGTATTATGCAGACATCTCAGATTAGATTTCTGACTAGCTGCCCATAAGGCCTGAAGATCTAGTTCTCTAATTTTATTTGACGGTCTACTCGGTTGTATTTTGGCACCTGTTGTTGGCTTCTGCTTGAAGAGCTCTGCCCTGGAGAATAAGCCATCAAGACTACTCAGTAGCTGAGCCCTGACCATCAGAACTTCTCTAGGGACTCCAGGCATTACCAAACTCAGGCTCCAGTGTGACATGCCAAGTATGTGAGGCAACACATATGTATGCTCTGAGGCAACAAAATAACACATCGTAGCTGGGTTGCTGAGCCATGAGTAAGCTCCCAACCAAGGATCCTCTTCTAAATGAAGGAGAAATAGGGCAAGTTTGCCATTAATCTGCAAAACTGCATTGTCTCATCTACAACAGCCTATTTAAACAGGAGCTACATGACTAGGATTGTTCTGAATCAATGTGAATAAAGAAGTGTTACTAGGCTGGACTACCTAACTCAGTTCCACCATTTTCGATGGAAAAGCTAATATGTCACTGATTTCCAAGTGCATTAGATTGAACTCACGGGATATTGTGGAAGGTGAAAAGATCCTTAGTTCTTTTCCCTCCTCCCCCACCCTCCAAAAAAGAAGAAAAAAAAAATTGCTAACTTGCTTTCTTGGATTTGCTTCCCAGGAGAGTTATAATAACATACTCTGTGAGTCTCAAAAGTCCTGTAGAGAGATTTGCATGCAATAACACTCAGTTCCATCTAAAGCCCATGCGCATGTTTCTCTCCACTTCCTAAGTCTCTCTCTTCCCTTCTCTTGCTGAAGACAATAAGAGATGTTAGTCACCTTTCATAGGCTACAGGCATTCCTGAATGTGGTCCAGAGCTTGCTGTCTTCTATATTGTAACTACTGTATCCCTTATTGTTTCCTCAGGTGGTAGAAATCCTTTTTAACGCTCTCAACCAGAACTTGGTCCAGTTTGAACTGAAGCCTGGTGTTGAAGTCATTGTGTATGTTACTCAGTTAACATTAGGTGAGTGTGGAGTCAAATGCATGGTTGTGGTTGTCTTGAGGCTTCAGACAACTCCAGGAGAACCAGTCTACATCAAAGCACTCACAGTTTGGTATGCGCTACTGGGATACGTAGGACTGATTGTATTGAGACATTGTCTGTGGTAGAAGCAGGAAGTTTTAAAAACAGAACCCAGCAGTGGAATCTTCATGCACCAGTTTGTACAAGTATTAAAAGTACCTTTTAAGACTTCCCTACGGCTTAATTAACTAGTGCATTGATGTTTTTCAAGTGTTTTAGAAAATCGGGTGAATGGTGTTCTATTAAGCCCTCATTGGGCACCTGTGGAATTCAGTGGGAGTATTACTAACTTTCATGGATATTGGATCAAATCCTTATTGCACAGGGCTTGTTAATGTTATGACTAGCCAAGACGCTTTATAGGGGCAAAGTACTCATGAAAAGAAAATCTAGGCCTCTTACAGGGAATACATGCCTGAATATTGACTTCTACAAATTAGAACTTATTTAAATTTCAATGCTACCTATCTCCATTTTCCCACAGAGTAATGAATAGTTGCTTTAAGCTTCATCACCCCCTTTGCTTTAAACCACCCTAGTGTGAGGCTCTCAGCTACAGCTGAGAATTTTATCCAGCCTAGTGTGAAGCTCCCAGCTATTGCTGAGACAGTGATGACTACAGAGGAGATGATGGATTTATTTTTGCCCTTGGTTTTTATGACTGCCCTTGCAGTCATCTGAAATGTGGAATACTGTGCATGTGACATTGCTGATAGTCGCTCTGAAAGACTGGGATTCCTGTCCCATGATAATACACTTCAGCTTCTTTTTACCTGAGACTCTCAGAGAGCCAGGAGCTGGGCTAAACCAAGGCTTGTAACCTATCCTACAGGTAATGCCTTTTTGCCTTCACTCTCTGAATATTGTTTGGGGATGAGAGTCAGATGTTAATAGGAGTAGGCTGGAATTAATTAAGATGCAAAACTGGGATTGAGTTATAAATATCTGCAGCCTGCGGTTCAGAACCGGGGCTTGTTCTGGTAAGGCACTGCAAAGGGCGGGTTTAGCTTACAGTGCTCAACTGTTCTCGCATCCTTCTGAGTGGGGGTGCTGCATTTATTCCATCAACATTCCCATAGTATTTTGACTCAGGTGAAGTGGCAGTCAGTTCTTTTCCATGAAAGAGTCCATACAAGTAGCAGAAGCAGAATACTGGCAGGATCAGACTCCTAGGTGTGAAAATTTTGCAATGGAACCAGAAGTGACTCTATTTGCATAGACTTTGTTCCTATCTTCTGGGTGACAGAAAAAGAATAGAGAACAGAAAAAAACAAAACCCAAATATTTATGCAGTGAGAAACACTCAGCTGCTACTTAAAATCATTTGCGCATCATTAGAGACTTCTTCATCAGAGTCTTGATTCTCAGCACGGTGCTCAGGCCATTAAGATGGTCTGCTCCGATGAGCTGTGGGAATAGCTGCATAAACAAGATAGAGTAATACGCTTTATTTAGCCCACCCAAAATGTCAAGGATAGATGGATCAAATCTCTAAAATGTTATAATGTAGTGCGTGCTTGGGTCCAGGATTATTGCTTTGGGCTTCTCCACATTATGAAAACTGACTCGATTAAAAAGTCACGGAATCACAGAATGGTCAGGGTTGGAAGGGACCTCTGGAGATCATCTAGTCCAACCCCCCCGCCAGAGCAGGGTCACCTACAGCAGTTGCACAGGACGGCGTCCAGGCGGGTTTTGAATGTCTCCAGTGTGAGAGACTCTACAACCTCTCTGGGCAGCCTGTTCCAGTGCTCTGCCATCCTCAAAGTAAAGCAGTTCCTCCTCATGTTAAGATGGAACTTCCTATGTTCAAGTTTGTGCCCGTTACCTCTTGTCCTATCGCTGGGCACCACCGAAAAAAGACTGTTCCCATCTATCTGTCACCCTCCCTTTAAGTATTTATAAATATTGATAAGATCCCCCCCTCAGTCTTCTTTTCTC
Organism: Vanellus vanellus; assembly: GCF_965231255.1. Classification (NCBI taxonomy): domain Eukaryota; kingdom Metazoa; phylum Chordata; class Aves; order Charadriiformes; family Charadriidae; genus Vanellus; species Vanellus vanellus. The sequence continues at coordinate 13,672,048 of NC_138912.1, read as the reverse complement.
TAGACTAAAAAGTCCCAAGTCCCTCAGCCTTTCCTCATAGGAGAGATGTTCTAATCCCCTAATCATCTTTGTAGCCCTTTGCTGGACCCTCTCCAGCAGATCCCTGTCTTTCTTGAACTGGGGAGCCCAGAACTGGACACAGTACTCCAGATGCGGCCTCACCAGGGCAGAGTAGAGGGGGAGGATGACCTCCCACGACCAGCTGACCACACTCTTCTCGATGCACTCCAGGATGCCCTTCGCCTTCTTGGCCACCAGGGCACATTGCTGGCTCCATAAGGTCCAATACAAGGATGAACCTTGAGGTTTCTCACAAGCCCAGATCTCTGTCACATGTGAGACAGACATATGTCCTGGGAAGAAGGGAGTCATGCTGTTCATGGATGCTCTGAGGTAGCTTCTCCAAAGGGAAACAGACATACATTAAGCCACACGTCATAAATTTCATTTCCGCTCCTGTCCCTGGAAAAGCCTGAAAAGAAATAGCCCAGAGCATTCACACAGGAGCGATCAACCATTCAGCTAAACATGTCTAGCTGTGCCTTTTCACTAGATGTTAGACTGCACTGTCTCGAAAAAGGAGCTTCTTTCAAAGGACAAGAGTGTCAATTTGTTTCCTACTGATTGGTCTTGTAGGAAACAGCATGCATCACGCAGTGGGGATAAAGCAGATGTGGCAAAGACAGAGTTGAGTTCAGCTCTCTGGTAGTTACGTGTTCCCTAATAATATCTTGCAAATGTAATGCTCTGCCTTTCCTCCTGCAGCACCCCTTGTTGATTCCAGCACGGGTCATAGCAGTTCAGCGATGCTGATGTTGTTGTCTGTGGTGTTCGTAGGCTTGGCTGTTTTTTTAATCTACAAATTCAAGAGGTAAGTTGAGAAACTTTGGGGGATGGGAGGAGGAGACACTGGGTGGTCTACAGGAAACCTAGGCAGAGCAGTGCACGGATTGCAGATGTAGAACAAGTTGTGCTGGCCTAAAGGCTGAGACCAGTATAGCTCTCTATTTCTCATATATATAGAGAAGACCATCTACTGCCCTTCCACTGCAAACCTGATACTCTGAAAGCTCACCAAGAGCTCAGAAATCAAGCTGTGACCTGCTTCAGCACATATGTTTGAATCACAGACCAGAAATGGGAACGCTGTGCGCTCACTGAGTACTGAGCTACACAATGCAGACTTAGTCAAAAAAATCACGATGGATGTCTTCATACAGTCTATATCCAGCTGGCCAACTGCCTTAGTGCAGCAGCGTCTCATTTGTATCTCGCAAAGTCAATAGTTTAGTCTTGCAGAGAAACAGGTGTGATTATGTTAAGGGTGGGAGACTCAAAGCCAGAAAATTTTGTGTTAAGCATCAAAATGCCTTTGGGAATCTCTGCTGAGGCTTTCTTTGCCAGATGTTAATATAAACCTTTTGCTTCCAGGCAGCAGGCAGGACCTGTGCTGGCCCACGGTACTTTGCTGCTGCAAGCTGTGAAACAAAATAAGGGCTAAGAATGGCCTGTTTGCTGAAGGGCTGCCTTATGAGAATGTATTTTAGGCAGATGGAGCTTTTTAGGAGGAACTTCGCATTCAGTACAGGAGTTAATGTGTTAAATGGTCTATGTGCCCAAATCCTGCCCAGTGGCAAAATATTGTATTAGAAGCATAAGCTACATCTGACTTTAAAAAAAATAAAAATGTTCTGGACATGAGGGGTTCCTCCAAAATGGGAAGCTAGAGCTTTTCCTGTCCAGATTCCAGCTATATGTTTCTCTCTCCAGCTTTTCTGCGGCCCAAGATAAGGCTAGGATTCTCTAACAGTGTTAGTGGGATACAAACAATATTACAAATGGAATGATAAGACAGGCATGTATCCTAGTCTCAAGGTTTAAAGCCCCCCTCCTTTCTAACCTCTTGCATTAACCATTTTCAAAATCAGTGGGTAGCAGTGCTTCTAGTGCTTGATCCTGTGCACATCAAGACCTGTTACCAAGCTCCCACTGACTTCCGTGGCCCAGAACAATTTCCAGAAAGCCCACATGTGTGAATCTGCTCAGGTGCAGATTTCCAGGCCTTCAGTGTGACTTGCTTCTTGCAGTCTGAAATCCTCTCTCTGCTTCTGTGAGGTGGAATATAGCTTCCCAGGTGAACGGGGAATGGGACATGAGACTTGTTCAAGGCATTGATTTAATAATGCGCTGGGGAGGCGGCTGATGATTTCTCTCAATCCCAGATGTAGGATGAGGAGCACAAAGAAGTCTCTCTGGGAGATGTGTCAAGGTGTAGGTACAACCTTTTGTAAGACGTGCTTCCCTTTGTGTCTTGGTGAGATGGTTTCTTAGGTTTGGCCTAACATCTTTGGCTCTGTGGTCAGCGATCGGTTACCAGGAAGAAGGATCTGTATATTCTGACTGCCAGAGAGCAGCGAGTAGCTTGGTAATCCACTTTGCTTTGGCAGTCTCCAGGTCATTTATGCTACTACAGCTCATAAAACTGACTCTTCTACTACTTAAACATCCTGAGCCTTGAGCATAGCAGCTATCAGCCCTGTTCTGTGCTCCAGGGCTGGAAAGACCCTGCCTTGTTAAAATCTGTCTGAAAATTGATTGTATTACAAACTGGGAGTGAGAGGGAAGGTGGTTAAAGCATTGGTTTTGCTTAGCCCAAAGCTCCTCAACATGCCATCCCCTCTTACATGCTCTGTCCCAAAGAGGACAAAGACAGGTCAAACTGACAAAGTTGAGGATTAAGTTAGATACCCAGAGTGTCCTCAGCTTGATTTTTCAGAACAGAAAGCAACTGTTCAGCTCTGTCTAGAACCTCTGGCTCAACAGATCAGAAGTGAGAGCATGCAACAATCCTTAGTGGAAAAGGGAGGTGAAGACGAAAGCTTTCCTCTAGCTCTCAGTGATGCAGAAGTCCATTAGCCATATGTACTTTTCTGATTAATGGTGATCCCAGTCTGAATACAGAACTGCTGCTTACAGGAAAAGGTTGCGGGGAGAGCATGGGCCTGCATGAATTTTTAATTCTACAACTTTATAGAATCGGTGCTTTGCTGGTTTGCACACAGACTCCTTATTATAAGTCCATCAAGTTATAGACTCAGCAGGCATATTAAAAACTGCTGCCAGAGAGATGCTTGTTGAAGAGGCCCAGGTGGAAAAGGAAGGAAAGGGGGGAAACGTAGGGAAATAATCTGTAAAAAGGTTGTTTCTTTTGTGGGAGATTGCGCATACAGCAGTCAATACTATATGTGTATGGGTGGTGAGTAACAGTGGGGCAACGGAGCAGTCAGTGTGTATGTGTCCTGGGACAGGAGTGCAGGAGTGTGTGTGTGAGTGCGCTCAGAGATGTGCAGGGGGATGTTGTGGCCACCTGTGTCTGTGCTGGGAGGCACGGAAGGATTGGATCTGTGTGTATGGGTGCACATATGTACAGCTATCTCAGTTTCTTTTTTCCCTAACTCTCTGAAGCACCTGCAGGCTCTCTGCCTCACAGCTCTAAAGAGCTTTTCTCCCTTTTCCTCTCAAAGCTCAGAAGACTGTTGTTTCTCTACCGTTGCGTTGTTTGGAAGCAAAACTAAGTCTTCCAATATCTCCAGGCATGTTCTTGTGTCCATGTCTCTACACATCTCCAGATGTATTCTGCACACTTAAATCCTATGGGGATGCATTTGTCCTCTCTCGTCCAATGTGTGTGCTCCCTGTGTAGTGCTTATGTCTTCTAGTGGTCTGTAAGGCATGTCTGAAGGTTAGAGAGAGGGGGGAGGAGAAAGGGAGAAGAACATGAGGTTTGTTAACTGCTGCTAAACATCCCAAATATGTCCTGACTTTCTTATGGTTAAGAACAGAATGCCAAATCAAGCCAATAGCACAAGTCGTTTGAGGCCAGAACTTCACTGGAGTAAAATCAGCATAGATCTATTGAATTCATGAGAGCTGAGGCAATTTCCACTGCTTTCAATCTCCGACATGTCCAACAGCAGACAGGTTAGCATAAAGAGATGGCATTTTATATAGCCTCTTTTGAACACATCTTCTTTCTCTCTCCTGTAAGCTTTAAGGAACTGAAAAAGTTCTCTGAATTTCCCTTATTTTGGCAGTGGGGACTGCATGGCACAGAGTCCTTACAAGGGCATTAGAAAAAATAGTCAGTCCCCTTCCAATGGGCAATTACACACAGATAATCCTAGCAGCCCCCACGATGCTTAACACGTTACTTTTCAGTTCTCTCATTTTAAACTTGCATTCTGCCAGGGATTACTATCTAACTCTCTGGCTAGGCCTGTCTAACTATCTGTCTAACTAACTGACTTTCAAGGATATTGTTCTAGCAGTCCAAGTTAACTTCTCTTGGAAGACGGAAGAAGAAATAATCCCTTCGCTTTCTTGGCTTCCTGAGCAGCAAGGGAAAATAAGTCCCTGCAAACTTGCATGATCCATAGCACGGCAAACTGGTTTTGCAATGAAATGGTGACAAACAGACTTTGGGTGGGTGTTATGAAGTTCAAGTCCTTTCTGTACTCTGAGGCAGGACCGATTCTTTATAACTCTCTGGTGTGGCAGTTCCTACTGAGCCAGTGTGGGCCTGTCAATAGAAACAAGCCTAGCAATTTTTTTTCTCAGATGATAGTAGTGCTCAAATTGATTTTTACTTTTGGTTTCCAATGCACTTCTGATCGTGTAATAAATATTGAGAGAGTTGGCAATTGCAACTGATTGTACTTAGCTGATTGCTGCTCTCTTGAGTTGGATGCAGTGTCCACTGTGTGTACAGCTTCTCATTTAAAATGGCAGGACCAGAACATTTATGTTCACAGCTGGAGGAGCCTTTGAGCACAGGGTAGGAAGGTAGCGGCCTGAGATTTGGGGTAGCTTTAGGCTGGTGTTGGAATTAGTGGATGCTAATGGCACTTTCAGAGCTGAACTGTCACTGTGGTGCTTTCACCGTTCTGAGAGCTGATACTTTGCGGCACTGGCAGTGATGCAGCATTTCTGGGATTGGTCTCAGTTTAGTTGGTCTGATTAATCAATGAAATGCCAAGGATCCCCATGTTACCAAACATAACCTCTCCTTTTCCTTTCCTGAGCAGGAAAATCCCTTGGATTAACATCTATGCCCAAGTTCAGCATGACAAGGAGCAGGAAATGATTGGCTCTGTCAGCCAAAGTGAAAATGCCCCCAAAATCACTCTGAGTGAGTTCACAGACCCTGAGGAGCTGATGGACAAAGAGCTGGACACACGAGTGATGGGTGAGAGACAGCCCTCAGCTGGGGCTCATTTCACAGAGTGGGTGAGGATGTTGGTCATTGGGGTATGAGGAGAGACAGCGACCGTGACCCCAGGTACAAGCAGAGCCTGAGGCACTGAGATAGGGAGCAAATCTCTCTCTGCAATGTGGTAACAGGGATTTTTTCTAACAGTTTTTCAGCTTTTCTCACAGTGTACACGACCAGGGTAGGAACCTGGGAACAGCAACAGGTATATAGGAGTTAGCAATAGCTGTGGCTCACACCTTCACCTGCTGGTGACCCTGTCTCTGCTGTGGAGGGGTCCCAAATTCCCTGAACCCTCAGAAGAATCAGCTGAGCCAAGCTTACGCTGTTGGTGTGCTATCATTACAAGTGAATACGTCCCTAATAGCTTAGTGAGTTTACTGCTGGTCAACTGAGCTGTAGTAACAGGTTTTCCGCGTGCTCCATGCTTATCGCAAATACAAAAAAAGGATGTGTTATTCTTTAGCGCCTTTTCTGTCTTTACACTTACACAAGCATAGCCTAAGAAGGAGTGAGAAATGACATAGACCAAACTGTTGAAGCCACTGCACTGACTCTTCTCCATTTTCTCCTCCACAGGAAGCATCTCAACAATTGCCAACAGTGAAAGCACAAAGGAAATCCCCAACTGCACTAGCGTTTAATACTGAAAATCCACTTGGTCTACAACATTTCTGACTTTTTATTTGTAATTATTATTGTTATTATTATTATTATTATTATTATGAAAAAAAGGAGGAGTTATATGTCATTATTATCATTTGGGAGGGGATGGGGTGGGCTTTTTCTGTTTACCAGGGCTGCATTCATAAATAGCAGGAGTTCTTCATCTTTAGGAAATACTCATCAGATTAGAAAGAAAAAGCAACGTCAAGTGTGCAATGCGATTTGAATGCCAGCCTCCTGTTAAATATAGAATGGGAATTAAGTATTCAAATCCAACAGGTAGGTGTAGTACCTTAGGCAACATGTTGTAGGTAAATTGTCCCTTTTCAGCCCTTTTCAAAAGAACTCGTGAATCAGCTACTTCATCTTGCCAGAGGGCTCAGGCTGGGTTGTTGGACCAGGCTCTGCAACATGCCAACAGCCCTCGCTTACCAATGACACGCATGTCTCAGCTTTTTACAGGATTTTGCCTCTCTTAATTGCTTTTAATTTCAGTCACCCTCTGGCATTGCTGACTGCTGAGAAAGGGAAAAAAAAATAAAAGAAAATCAGAGCAAACACACAAGTCGGTGTTCCTTGGACTGTAGATTGGCTGGAGGGGACAGCACCACACGTAATGAAGGAGCACGCCTGAGTTTATGAATGCAGCCCAAACCCCGTGCATGTGAATAGCGAGGATGCCGAAGGCCTACTGTAGATAATTAAAATGTACATAGCTTTTTATTTCTTGGGAAATAATTTAATGTTTAGTAAAAGAAGATATGTTTAAAACAAAACCTGAACCACATACACACATGCACGCACGCACATGCACACACACACACGTGCGCGCGCTCGTACACGTCAGTCAACCAGGGACTGTGGTGAGCACTTGAATCACGCTTTGGTTCCAAGTGTGTTCCAGTTGTCTGTCATATTTCAATCTGACATTGCTGTCTATAAACAGCATAGTTTATTTCTCTGTGTATAACTGCAAGCCTTTTTTTTTTTGTTTATATATATATAGTATCATTTCCTATGATGGAGCAGACAAAGATATTAGCAGGACAGACTATGAGCCTGTCATGAATATTTTAGTGATGTTCATCATCTATTCACCTCTGTCACTGTTGTGACTTCTAAGAAGGATCTTGGTAGCATCCACCAGGGAGAATGAGGAAAACAAAAGTGAAATTATCACCATCTCAGTGTGGGCAAATCTCAGCCTCCTTGCAGTACTCAGTGCAACCTCAACTCAACAGTGGGCCAGGTTGCAGTAGAATCATAGAATTGTTTAGGGTGGAAAAGACCTTTAAGATCATAGAGTCCAACCATTAACCTAGCTGCGAAGTCTGTTATTCCCAGTGAGAAGTCATGCTTTTAGCAGCTGGTGAAATAAAGTGCTATTCAGGATGTATAGGAGTAGTAAATTTTGGTTGAATATGATGCATGGAGTTAAGGACTGCTGTTTGGAGAGGGGGGTGCAGGGTCAGACCTGCATAACCAAGCTAGGAAAGGTCTTTCTTATGAGTGCTGCAGAATGGCTGCCTCCAATTTTGGATGGAAATGCCCTCACAGTAATTTCTGCACGGTGGGCTGGTGCTTTCTGATTAGAACGGGGAGGTTAATTGAGAACAGGTAGTGGAAAAGCTCTTTAGGCATCTCCTAGCACACTGAGTTGAGGATAGTCCTCAGGAGTGGTGGAGTTTTGGGGCAGGAGGTTTACTTAGTGGTGGATTACTTTTATCCATTTTTCTTGATCTGATGATGTTAAAATGGACCTTATTCTGCAGAGTGTTGAGTTATAAGACCCAGAAGGAGTGCAAGGAAGATTGGAGGCACATTTGGGAAGATGTTCTGGTGCTTGCAGCGTAACAGAAAATAAGGCCAGGTAACAATGTTTGTTACCGTTTTTTAGGATCTGGATAGAGGACTTCGCATCACCTTTAGTGTATCTGGACTGAAATGAGGAGATGGCTAGAATTTAGGTGTTACTTGCTAGTTCTCTGCATTGGAACATGCCAGTTGGCTACAAACCAACCTCAGCTACCTGTGTTCACTCTGTTAATGGGCTGGAATGTCTTTCAAAGGTTATAATCCTGATGGGTCTGCAGGTGGAGAGAAAAATGGTTAAACACAGTTTTGCAGAAAAACACAGGAGGTATTTCAAGATTAAAATTGTAAAACCAAAATTTTGGGAAATACTGTTTTGTGTGAAGTACTAAAGCTAAATATTCTCAATTCTTCTTCTCCTCCATTTCAGTGACGCTTGTGGGCCTTTTCTGTTGATTTAAAAATAATTCTTTTCTGCTTCCTCCCTCACTTTTCTGGTCTAGTTCTTATTATAAGCTGGAGAGTGATAGCTGTGTTATTCTATTTAACCTTGAGTTTCCATCCATCACATGTGCATAAACTGTTGCATTACTGTCTATGTTCTACTGAAACACCAAAGTAGTTTACAGTAATGGCCCAGTCTGGTGATAACACTGTTAGCACAAGGCCATAGCTTCCCATTTAGGTATAGATGGGAGGAATGTACATAAACAATGTAGGCAGGCCTTGAGTTAAATTGTGGGCTGATCTCAGTCTTTACTCATCATTAGGATTTGAGGGACTGCTTTTGTGAGCTGCTGCAGAAGACTGAATGCGAATTACTCGTATTAATGAAGTAAAAATGTTTATTGTTTCTAGTTTTCTAGGTTTTTCATGGGATTGCTCTCATGTCGATTTAAAAAGAAAGGCAGGGGATTACAGTTTTCACAGTTTCTTTTCAAAATTTTTTACAATATTTTTGCAATTTTTCCCTTTGCACTGTTAAAGATGGCTGTTAAATATCTCCTAACAGATGGGAGGAAGCAAAGAGGAAAAATTGGGAGTAAGCTGCTGAAGAAAACCAAAACATTTTGACTTCTCAAAAAGAAATTTAATCTCAGTGAAGGCTGAGACGTTTCTGAATGATCCAGTTAATTTTTGGAGAAACATCTGTCCAGAAAGCCAGGATTATCCTAAAGGTACTACAAAGCAAACAAAAAAAATAATCCACGGAGCCAAAATTAAATGTAACCCCCCCTGCCTGATTCTTGAGTTGTCTCAGACTTCATGTTCCATGAGACTTAGTGGGTCTCACTACCTCTCAGGGTAGTTCGTCACACTGCTGTCTGGACCAGAATGTGTTCCATGCACATCTGGAAAGAGCTTCCTAGGATGTATGTGGGACCAGATTTGCCAGATTATACCTACTGCATTAGGGCACAACCATGGCTGATGGCAGCTGGAAAAAGCTCGTGTTCATGACAGAAACCTGCTCCTTTAGGATACTAGAAGTGTAGCTACTGCGTCCCACTGGGCTGTATCTATCCATGGGACCCCTGTAAGGTTTGGATTGGGCAACCAGCACTGTCCAACTTTGTTGGAAGTTACTGAGCTGCAGTGTTAGCACAGACTGGACTGTTGGCCACTTTTATTTGCGTATGCCATGCTGGGAAATAATCACTTGTGGATGTCATTAGGGCTTTTTCCCCTGCAAGTTTTACCCCTGAGGAAAATGTAATGGAAATCCCTGAAGCTGTAGATTACTGTTTACCTGAGTAAGGAGGGAAAGATCCGATGACACGAGTAGAACGTAAATAGCTCCCACACTGTAGGTATGTATAAAGAGGAAAACAAAGAGAGAGAGAGAAGACTGGGTCAGTACCCTCTATCACTGCCAGCCTTTCCCCATGATGGATTCTATTGTATTAGCTGTAATTTAGGAATAATTCATGAGACCTGGAGACTAGATGCAGCTTTTCGCTCTGTATGGCTCTCAATCTGATGTAAGCACCCAAGAGATCCTCTGCTTAGTTTAACCTGTGCTTGAGAACCCCAACACTAAGCCAGGAAGGATTGGAGATGAGGCTAGAGCGACTGGGGACTGCAGAGTTTTTCAGTTACAGTTGCCATCAATAGGAGAATGTGCATTTTATTTGGGACTGAGCTTTGGTTTGAGGGACGTGCAACGATGTCCTGTTCTCCTCCCCTTCCCTTCAATCAATTCCCACACACATTCCAGGTCTGACAAACCAAACCAGAATCCTCACATTCCTTCTGATGATGTCGGACAGTGCATTAAACCCAAACCACCACCATGGTTTTAAAGGATTAAATGAGGCAGACAATTGCAATACCTGTATTAAACACAGTAATACAAATGCATGAGTCATATATATACATATATATATACTGTTCTTGGTTTTATTGTTCCATTTGAATATTTCTACTGTAAAAAAAGGCAGTGGTTTTGAAATTGTTGAAAATAAATGTATTTTTGTACATCAGAGTTACCCCTGGCTGCTCTTTCAGTCCTTGTTCTTCTCAGATTTCCTTTTGGCGAAGTCTGCTCTGTCTTCACTGAATTTCCCTTGCCATACCTAACCCTCCAACCCTATCTGTCGTTCAGGGTCATGTAAAGCATATGGAGGGTGAGCAGAGAAAAGTTACAAGGCAAGATTTTTAAGATAAAAGATAAAACAACTACCTCTCCTTCCTTCTTACTGCTCCCCCTAAAACTAATTATCTCCTTGCCTTTCCGTTCCACAGGCTGATTCTTTTTGGAGCCTGGGAGGTGACTAGGAGGGGAGAACTACCTGCTTATGCAGACAAGGCCCCATGAATCCCATGCTCTCGTCTCACAGACCTCAGTCTGGAAAAGGCTGTAGAGTGCCTGTGTCAAAAGAAAAAGAAAAAGCACCTTCTTCACTCCTTGGCACAAGAGACTTTAAAAACAAAAAGAGAGCGTGGAAATGTGTCTCTGGATATGCATCAGCCATTTCCCTCCATGGGCACGCATACACATCCCCCATCCCTCCCCCCGTCCTTTCCTTTAGCTCTGGAGGTCCATAAAGTGCAGATTTCTGGAGTGTGGCAGAGTTACCTGGGAAACATCTCTCCGTGGCCTTCTCCTCCTTATGCTCCTTCCCAGGTGCCCATTGCTGGTCACTGGTGGACGCAAGACTAACGAGCCAAATCTTTTGTCTGACCTGATGCAGCTAATCTTTGGTGTCCATGTTAATTAAGAATGCAGCTGGTATCTGTTTATTCTCCCTTTTATAATCAATGATCAGTTGTTTCTGTTTTTTCTTTATGTCAGTAATCTGAAAAGGTCAGGCAACCAAGGACTAGGCTGACCATCTCTGAGAGTGATATATGAAAGATCTCCAGCATCACAGAAGGTCTCTCAGCTTTTGAAATCTTTGGGTCTGGCTCTCTTTACAGCAGTGCCAGTGTAACATTTCTGTTCATGGAATACTGAAGTACAAGTTATGAACAGACAAGCACAAAAGATGAAATTACCATGGCTTAACAAGCTACCACTGAGACCCCGTAATCGACTACGTACAGAAACCCAGCTAAGTGCAGCTGTGAAGTCAAATACAGGCACTCAAACACCATCATGGTCTGGGAACACGAGCAGTAGCTCAGTCTTTGCCTGAATCCAGCTGTTTTTCTGTGATCGGTAGACTTCTTATTCCCTTTATTAAAGGCAGTGTAAGCACTGTTAGCTGCATTATGATATTCTTATGGTTGTGACAAATACCCCTCTATCAGGGAAAATGGTGCTGCTCAGGAGAAGTGCATCACAACTGCTCCTGGAGTCAGCTCATCACTGTTGTGTTTCATTCTTCATCATGATGCCCAACGGTACCCAAGGCTGCCATGTGTGGGACACCTGTGGTATAGGAGAGAAAAGTACTGTCAAGGCCATTTTCCCCTGGTTGGTGTGTTGTTACTGAAAAGTTTAGCTTGGCTTGGGCTCACTGACTAACAATGCTTTTGTGTTCCTTGTGCAGAGAGAGCCTTTCATTACTTGTATAATGGGAGCACCTAGAGGGCCTGGCTGAGAACGCACCCCACTTGTGCCCGCCACAGAATGAACCACGTCGCAGCGATGTGGGTGATGGAGTGCCCAAGTGCAATGAGGGCTGGCTGGGGCTGGCTGCATCCTCACCCACACGCTGCAGCGTAGGACAGAGTTGGAAGAACGTGTGTCCCTGACCAGCCAAGGCTCTGTCTTCACGTTCTTTGGGGCATTGGGCTGGATTCTCCTGCTGTAAGACAGAATCTGAGAGGCACATGATGGACCTTTTGTACTGTTCTGGAAGATGAGTGCCCTTCTAAAATCATCAGCCTGAAGGGGCTTACACTCACTGCTCCCACTTGCCAGGAGCACGCCCAGCCTTGCCAAGGTAGGAGAGGAGCTTCTTTCCCCTGGTTCAGTCCAGGCCTTGGTGCCACCAGAAATACAAGTTCTCATGCCCCAGAGAATTAGCTGAAGTTCTCATGCCCCACCTGAATTAGCCTTGTGGTCCAGGTAGCTCCCTGTGAATGCTTCTGTCCAACTTCTACTCTTGCTCTGGGGACAAAAGAGAGATTTCCCATCCAGAACTCATGGCACCGTGCACTTCAACAGTGAGGCAGCGCTTAGCTGGATTTGCCTTCTGCCCAAATCTTCCCTTTTCCTTGGCCCTCTCCCCAGTGAAGTATTCTGGTTATTAAGCACTATCAAAGCACCATTGCATTACTGACATATTAATGTAATACATCACTTGAGTGCTGGTCTGCTGTCATATATCATGGTGCTACATCAGAGGACTGACAGATGACAGGAACCCCAGACCCGGAGATGGATAGCTTTTCGAAGCTTTATGTTTTTTTTTTCTTCTAAGACAGCAAGCAAAGGCAAAGGCAAAGCAAGCAGTGTTGGACTGTGGCCACGAAGCTTTCAAAGCCTTTGAATATATTTATCTATACATTTTTCCCTTGACCCTGCAACATTAATTAAACAAGTCTGCTGATGTTTCTGTATGAGCCTGTAGAGATGGGTTTATTTTGGGTCGTGGAGGAGGGAGGGAACGGTTGCTCACTCTGAACTGTTTCATGGGGCTAGCGTGTGAGTGTCTGTGTGTGAGCAGAGGAGAAAGATTTGTCCTTGCAAAACAAAACCAGATTTGTTCCTGAATGTCAGAGAATTTGTGCAGTTGTGCAGGTAGAGCCAGGACAGAAGGTAATTGTGGTGTTTGTTGTTGGGATTTTACCCATGATCAATACAAAAAGATTTGCTTGTCCGTTGCTTTATGCTAGTTCTACCTGTGCAGGCCCAACATCACTGAATTTAGTCTTGATTTACACCAGTCTGAGCTCTCACATTAAGAGGAGTTACATGCCTACTTCAAGGACAGAATAAATCCTTTTTAATGCCTGGTTGTGAATGTCAAACAGTTTTCAGGCCAAAATTTAGAGGAGATTGTAATAGTAATAATAATAATAAAACATATACAGGACATGGTGGGGAGGAAAGAGGAGGATGTTTATTAAATGAAACAGAAATGCTATGATGATGTCTGCTTTTAAAAATCCTGTGTTGGTTACGTGAACCTGGAAGGCAAAAAGGAGACAAAAACTGGAAACCAGACGTGAAAAAGAGCGAGGTGGACTGGGCTGGCTGAGAGCCTTTTGCTGACCGGCGTGCACAGTGAGAGGGACAGGGATGTTTAATCATTTAATAGTTTTAGCATGGAAAATTTCTGAAGTCTCAGACTGGATCAACCGAATCAACAGTAGATGTAGCACATCCAGTACGTATAAGACAGGGTCATCTCTGCTCCCACGTCCTGAGGCTCAGCCTTGAATTTCAAGTTTTAAGCAGCTGATTCCCGACTGAAGGCCCAGTGTTAAGCACTGAGGTTCCTGGTAGAGCATTGGTGGGTGAGTGATGGTTCAGGCAGGATTTGTAGCCCAGTTTTAGAGCTCAACCCAGGGTTGTATGTAATTCTATTCAAAGGGTTGGATGGATGCTGTGAAAATGATGTGGCTCCTGATGCAGGACGTAGAGAAAATGGGCCTGAAGAGGTCAGTGGGGAAAGGGCAGGAGGACAGGATTACAAAATGCCGTGCAATATTTGTCAGTTCATGGGACTCACTCCTCTTTCCTTGATATTAATTGGACTGTATGCTGGGTGAGGGAATGAGTTAAAATCATTTCCTGGGATGGGAGGTACCCTGGTTTGAGGTAAAACAGAACCAATTTTCTGTTCAGTAATTTTACTTTTTGGCTATGCCTCTAACTAACTCAACTCTCTGAAATTAACATCATATTTTTCAGATACTCTCTGCTTCCAGAGTGATTAAGACCTGATTGTTTATAATTTATACCGAGGCATGGTATGCAGAGAGGCTCTTGATTATACTTATTGCTCTAACACCCAAGGCCAGCTAACTTTGTTATTTGCCCCATTGGAGGGTTGGAAGCGGAAAAGTGTAGAGGGGTCACCTGGGCAGCATCTCTTGTTCCTGGATCTGGAAACGTTTGGCTGCACTTATGGTGTCCCCAACACACACCTCCCTCCCCGCCCCCCGCATCATTTCAGTGTGGTTTTGGGTCTCCTGAGAGTCCACAAGGATGGGGAAGGACTGAGAGCCACAACGTGCCACTGGGATGCTCAGGGACAGACAGTGCTGCCAGCAGAAGGAGAACTGTTTCTGTTATCTCAAGAGCTCTGCTCCACAGCATGCATGTGCTAAAGTGTCTAAAGCTTATTGTAGACAAGTTTCGGAGCCTAAATCCATTTGCGGCTCTGGACCTTACTGCCTAATTATATCACCTACACTTGGAATAATCTGAGATATTGTTAGGAATACCTGTGAGACTGTGGTTTTAATCTTTTTTTTTAACCTTGAAATGTTCCTGTCAGTTCCACTCTACAGGCTGCTAGAGATCTGAACCCTGTTATGAGATGCTGAGGGACTTTCCTCTTTTGTTTTTGTATAAAACTTACCTTCCCTTTGTAGGTTCTGTAGCAAAGTCTCAGCATAAGCTTCACCACCACCCCCCGCCCCCCTCACCCCCCCGCTGCACTTTGGGACCATGAACAATTTACAATCTGAACAATATTTACAGTATGAACAATTTGTCCATTTCTGAAAGAAAAAGTCACAGAAAGGAAAAACACATACACTCCTGTGGCTTTGGTGCAGGAGAGCCTGGAAATAGTTTTTGGCACCAGTGGATGCATTTACTGTGGGTCTGTCATTTAACTCCTATAGGCACTGGGGCTCACCCCCACCCCGCGTGAGCACCCACACGAGTCCCACAACCCCTACAGCTTACCAGCAGGGGAGGAGGGTTTAAGAACTCCTGCAAATCATTTATTCATTCAAGGTATTTTCATCAGCCTCAAAACATTAACCGATCCTAAGTGGTAGGAGGGAATTGATCTAATTTATTTATTTATCTATTCAATTGAAGAATTTTGGACAAAGTTATTTTGAGGGCAAAGCGTGAAGACAATGCAAAATCTAAGCAAATTAGAATAGACTATGCTAGGCTGAGAACCACGCTTCTGTATGTCAGACCAGTGGAAGTTTCTGGGCTTAGGAACTCCTGAGTCAGTCCAGGGCTGCTCCTCAACACCCTTGATATGGTCTGTGGGGATGGAGGGCAAGATGGAACTGAAGAAAATGCTTAGTTCCTCACTTAAATGGCTATTTGGGCTTACTTAAATCTCTAATCCAAGGTCATGCATTAGTTTCTGGTTTGGGCTAAGGTGGATCTCTGCATACGGTTAAGCTCCGTCATGTTTGAGTCTGAGTATCTGGTTGTAGCTGCTGCCCATCAACAATCTGCAAACTGGACTGAACCTCCCCTAAAGACCACCTTGCTTGCATTAGGACTTCTGACTGTGAAGAAGCCTAAAATGGACACTTGGGTCAGTGGACTGGAAGGTGTTAAAGGTGGAAAAGATTTCAAAGGAAGGCTGAGGGTTCACTCTGAGCCCAGAATGGTGCTAGGCCTTTTGTTTTGTTTTGTTGGGTTTTTTTGGTGGTAAAACCCTGCCTCTAATTTTAAATCAGAATTAATAGCTAGTCGGGAATGTTGGCTTCAGAAGTTATTATTATGTTTCAACAGATGTTCAACCAGTCAGATTATTTAATTAGCTTCACGGTCCTTAACCTCATAAATCTGTGAAAGCCGTGACAAGGAAAAAGAAAAGGAATTAATGATAATAAATCAATACCCTAGACCTTCTTAATACAGTCTAAAAAGTTTGGATCAAAGCACCATTGAAGAGTTTGGGAAGCAAACTGAATGTCTCTGGCATATAAATCTCACTTGAGCACAGTTTTGGAGGAAAATGCTGAGGATTCTCCACACTGCATCCTTGGGAAGTGGGAAGACCCTTTGTGTGTCGGGAGCTGGTTCGGCATTGGAGAGACCTGCATACACTGATTTAAAATGTGACTTTCAGAAATTCTGCCTGTTCCTTTTCCTGTCCACCTTAAACTGTGGGAATGTTGTATGAAGCATAGTCCCACCCTGAGTACAGCCATGTATCTCCCTGCACAGAAGGTTTGCATCATGTCTACATCTATGGTGATGTAAAGACGGTTACTTTGGGAACTTCAGGGAGAGAAGTGATGGTAATAAACAGTAGCATAAGGAGACAGTCATAGTCCAAGATTTCTTCCTTATTTCGGTTCCACTGGGTCCCTGGGTTTTCATATACTTACCTAGAAAGCAACTGATTTTCTCAAAACAAAAGAAAAAATGGATCACCCTCTTTCCACCAAGTCATTACCGCCTCTTTGCCCTTCCTTTGGCTTCTAGCTCTGTTACAGACCTGTTTGTCTCTCCTCTGGTACTCCAGAACCCTTTCGTTAAAAAGGAGACAATTAACACATTAGTTTCTGTCAACTGTCCACTTTTGCTCGACACAATTCTATGTTTCCCACCTGTAAACTTCTTTTCTTCCCCAGCATGGGAAAATCCAACTTCTCAATATCCAGCCTACACCGCCCCAGCTCTTTGATGGCTTCTAGGGTCCTAGGACCCTCTCACACAGAAAATTAGATAGGGGTGTGTATGTATATATGTACACACACACACTCACACACATATATACACGTAAGCACACATATATATGAGGATTTTTCTCAAAATTGCTCCAGAGAAGACAGTCTTCATTTAAGATACTACTTGAAAGAATGTCTTCTTTTTTCTCCCTGCTTCCCATTGACAAGGATGCCTTAGGAGACTAGCTTCCTGATTTCCATACCTCTGTCACTCCCTTAACTTGGGCAACAGCAGTATCACCCCTTCTCCCACCTTTTTGTTACATAAAAGGACTTTTTTTTTCTGAGGTGGGTGGATGAAGAGATGGCCTAGGGACCTGCCAGCACATCTGCAGAGCAGCAAGGCAACCCCAGTCAACGAAGATGAAAAGCTAAGTGACAATTTGGTTGCTTCACCGTAGTTCATCTGAAGTACTTGGTGCTGTTGCAGACAATAAGCTTAGTAGTCAATGGGTATGAATCTGACATTGAAAAGTAATCCTCCCCTGTTAGGTTTCAAGCAATTCAGTAGACAAATGTTTCTATTGTAGGGCAAGAACTAGCCATTGCCAGGATCCCTGGCCAGCCGTCACCAGCAACTGGACTGGTATCTCTGCATTTACTGCACTTATATGTTACGTGATTACAGGAGACACGAGGCAGTGAATCAAAGCATCCAGTGACTCACTTCATCCTCAGCATGCCTCAAAGAACAGGGCTTTATTCCCCTGTGTGGTATTTTAAAATGTGTTGCCCACATCTTAATTTCAGAAAAATACTTCGTTGACAGACTTTTTCCCCTCCAGAGACTGACTTCAAACGAGAGATCATTTATAGAGGAAAAAATCCATTCAGTAAGGGCTTTTTTGTACTCTCATTGGCTCCAGCAAGCCCTTTTTTTTGGTCTTAATTTTTCCTTCCAGCAATTTCATATAACGTGTCTCACAATACGCCTGCTCTCCATAAACCAGATAAATCAGAGGGGACAGAAACCTGGGCATGGCAGGAATGGATTTGCTCCAGAAACTTGTGAAGGTCAGTTTGGATTTTGCTCTGAGCTCTGTGCAGTGGGATTTAGGTCAAGCACGGACAATATGGTCATCCACCCCGAGATCTACAATTAAATGTTTTTTCCCTGCGTGGACCTGGTAACACTTGCTACACAACACGCGCCAGTCATTGCTCTGGGCTTTGTTATGCCGACTGCAGTAAATGGCTCTGCTGCTCCTGCTGTTAGTGCCACGGTAGGAACTAACACCACCTATTGAGTTTGTCAACTTTTTTATAATCAGATGCTTTCCAATGGCTGTATTATGCTTTGGGGTTTTTGTTTTTTTTTTTTTTGGTTAATGGCTTCCTTTCATCTCCAGCACCACCACCCGTTTCTCTGCCTTCCTTACTTTTCAAATGGCATCATATCCCTGCTCAGAAATTCCTACCTATGCAGCCCGTTCAGTGGGAGGTGAAATTCACCCTTGCTGATTCAAAAGTACAGAAGAGGAGAAATCTGGGTGTAGAGAATGGCCATCTTTTGCATGTTTGAATCACTGTCACAAAATTTAAGTTCAAAAAGGTCCCGGCAATGCGATCTCCCTCCTACAGAGGGTTAAGAAACATCACCTGCTGCATCTACCTGCAGCTCAGTGACACCCTTCTGCTGAAAGCATCTTTCTCAAGCCAGGCTTTGATGCAACCTGTGAAGAAATGGGCAGGACTCTCAGGTAATACTCCATTTATCTTGTTCCCCCCTCCCATCCTGTAGGAAAACAAACAAATGATGTTTACACTTGTTGCTTTTGTTGCCTCTCTTTAGAAAATATGCTACCATTATATATGTTTTTCTCATCATTTTTTTAACGGGGACAGAATTAAGAATGAAATTGCAAGGGAGGAAAATGTTTGTAACAGCTCCATTTTTTATTTGATGAGAAATACCTCCCAAGTAAAAGGAGACATTCTTCTTGGATAAATTCCACATTTTCTGCAGAGCACGAACAGGTAGGCTGATATTTTGCATGGTAACCCATCATTAGTATCCTTATTACTGCCCGTAACCAAACAATCTTCTGTTTTCTAGCAGTTAGAAAGAAACCATTAAAATATCTTTGAGTGCAATCAGGAAGGCTTTTTTTAGAAGCTCTTCTTTTAGAACTCCAATGCCCTTTAAAAATATAGGTGTTTTTTTTCTTCCCCTTTCATTTCTTTAAGTTTTTTTAAAAAATGAAGAATACGACAGGGATTAAAATGAAAAAGGATCTGGAATCAGTTTGACTGAGAGGAAAGAAATATTTGTACATTATTCATCATACTCTCGGTTATTCATCAAAAGTTTCATTCTTCAACTAAAGTCTTTTCCTTATCTTAAAGCCACTGACATGAATATATATCACCAAGTTAAAAAGATTGAATTACACTTCTCCCGCTGCTGCTAAGATTCATGGAAGCTCAAAGCCCAGCCTAGTCCCTAGGTGTACGAAGCCAGTGCATTTTGTGATTTTCGGAGAACAACGCTAACAGGGTTTGTCTCTTCATTGTGATACGGAGATGATTGAAAATGTGCCGCTGTATCGCTTGATAAAAGACCTTTGCCAAAAAGGAGAGCAGCTTTGTCATTTGAGAACATTACCCATGGGGCTTAAGAGACCTACTTGACAGCAAAATCTCTAGCAGGTTTTTTTTTTTTAAAGAAGTATGCTCTCCATTGCCATTGTCGAGCAACTTGAACGAGAGAAAAGAAGGAGCTGAGATGTGATCCATAAAATCTTCCGCGAGTATTGTGTTGCCCCATAAGCACCAGGAGAACAAGTGATGTTTTCTTGCCCTGGTTCCTGGTGCTTGTTCAGTGGGAGAGTCACTCTTGGTTCATACCGCTCTGCTACACTGGCTCGTGGCTTCCCAAGGCATTGGCTGTTCCTCAGGTGCCCAGCTTTGAAATGAGCACGGCCGTAGTGCCCACTGCCCACCCTGCCTGACTCAATTTTGGAAGTACTGGGAAGGTCTTTGCTGCCACAGTAAGACTTGGAGCTGACAGAAAGGTGGTTTAAAGTGAGTGTGGTGTGTCTAATGTGCACAGCCAAGACATGTCCTTTGCAGGATGCACGGTGTGCTGGCTTGAGGAGGACATGTCTGGAGGTTCTACTCCCCAACCATCTGCATGGTGGAAATACACAGAGCTGTTTTTAGGTCCTGCACAGGGATCTGGGTCAGTGGCACGAGCACGGCAGCCCTGTGGCAGACAGGCTGAGTTGGCCAGCACGCAGGGTATGGCGCCGATTTGCTCTGGGCACTCAGCTGTCACCTCTGCCTCCTCACTACCCACCACAAGGGAGAAAGGGCTGTCCCTGCCAGTGCTGCACCGGGACATAAACTTGGAGGCATCAACCCCAAACTCATTGAGAAGGGAAAGTAAGAAGGGCTTGCGGGTGTGCTGAATTTCCTAGTAGCTCTTGATGAAACGGGTCTTCACTGATTTTACATTTGACACACAAAGGCTTAATTTTTTTCCTTATCTTCTTTAAGATGCATTAAAAGAGCCAGTTCATACCAAGGGGCCTCGAACATACGACAAACAGGAGACAAGTCCTGAGGTTCTCTCTCACACTTGTATTGCAGGTGCCAACACTGGCACACAGGAGTGAGGCAGGTGTTAGTGTCTCTGCAAACACCCCAGGACCAAGGAGGCACCTCAGGGCTGCCAAAAAGATGTTGTGACCTTCAGCAAGATGGAGCTCAGTCAAGAAGAGTCCTCTTACTCCTCACAGCCTATGAAGTGTGAATTTGGTTTAATGACACAGTCTCCGACTCTTAAGCAGAGATAAATTTTTCACTAAATTTGGCATGCATTTCTGGATCCAGGGCTACCAAACAGTATGTAGTATCAAATAACAGCAACAACAACAGCAATGCAATAATATCGTCTAATGATATCCAATTCTATTGTACAACTATTTGTTTTGGTAACAGTTCAGGCCTGGGGCTATCATCAGGCATTTCATTGCAGAACTGCTATATTTTATATAAACACACAGAGCCCTCTTCGGCCAACTGCTCCTTTAGTGACCCACAAGTGCATTTTTCTGCCTGTGCAGGCGATTAGGCACCCACCAATCCCTGTTTTTGCTCCATAACAAGGACAGTTTTAGATGATCCGCACTGAGCCGTACATCATTCTGCAACAACGCGCCTTTGATGGGAAAATGGGCCGCTGCACTCTGAGCGGGGCTGAGCTCTGACTTGCCAAGGCCGTGTGGCGGTAACTTGAACTGAGGGGAGCTTGGGAGAGGAGAACTGTAACTAAAATCCCCACTGAAGTTTGGGAAATCTGGATAGAATAATGCCAAATTGGCCCAGGAAAAAAAATAGTGACATGGTCATTGTAATTTCAGATTAAATGAATCCAGTTTAGTGTGGCGACGGTAAGAAAGGTATTTTTAGAAAATATAAAGGGCCTTATATATGTCTTTCTTGTCCTTGGCAATTGAGCAAATGCTGTTTCTGCGTTTGCCTCCCCCAAACCATAATACTTGCAAATTTTCCTCCCTTTTGCTGCTGTAAAGTCCAGAAAAGAAGGCTGGGTTTTAAACTCAGCCCACATAGCCCTTTACTTACCCACTACAAGAAACAGACTGTGAGAGGTCCAACGGGAAATCCCATTTTCTGTGATTTGAATACCCTTCATTCTCCCTAAATTGTGAAGCAACGCTGGGCAAAAGGTAGCTGAGAAGTGTGGTTTGCTCTCTAGTTGGTTGAGCAGCAGGGCTCAACCAGGCAGATGACCAATTAGTGAAGGCAAATAGCACAGGAGCAAACTCTTTTGAGCCAGGCTGCTGCTGCAAATGAAATGAAGGGTTATTCGGCCTGTGCCCAAAAATAAATGAGGCTGAAGTTAATCCAGCTGTCCTACCTGTGCCTTCAGTATCAATATCTGTACACACTATACATATGCTAGTGAGTGTTATTTTTAACAAGACAAAGACTATGAGGAATTTAGAGAGGCATCTGCTTTGTTTTGAGCTCTTAAATCTCTTAATTTCCAAGACCTGTGCAAAAGCCTAAGGAGGTTTCTAAAGTACACGTAAGAAAATACTGAACAATCTCAGTCGTGCCACTTTTGCTACCGGAAAATATGCTGGTAGTGGCAGGTCCCTGAGGTATTAAAAAAGAAGGTCACAGTCCATCAGATCCTGAAGCTACAGGACTGGGAGGGTGGTGTAAATCAGTGCACTGCTTTGACACCAGTCACTCATGCTGACTTTCAGAGAACTGCACTGATTTATGCCCGCCCTGCCCCTGACCCCTTGCAGTGCTGGATTGACACGTACTAGGCCAAAACCAGGAAAGATCTCTTCAGCAGCTGCCCTTATTTTACAAGTTAACTTTTTTCTCTGTTTCCTCCTTCCGATCTCTGGAGCTCTCTCTTTCCACATGAGCTGAGCTTTCTTGAAAACGATTGTTTAATGGGAACATCTGGTGTGTGAATGGAAGACTTATTCCTCCTTTTCCCTTCAGTAAATGCTCATTGCATACTTTAAAAGTTGATCTTTTTTTCTCCTTCCCCAAGCAGAGAAAAAAATATGGATCATTACTTGACAGAACAGATCGTGCTCTTTAGTTACTTAATGTGTGCGGGTGTAACCTGCAAGCCATGACTTAAGAGTTTTCCCCATAATTAAAAGTTTTCTGCTGTAAAGTCTTGGTTTCTGATTAAAATGTAGCAGTCCTTCCTATTGTTCAATTAGTGCTAATTAGATAGTACCTGTGCACAATACTCCTTGAAATTCAATAACCACAATCTGGGATATTTCTTCTTTGTGAGAAAAAAATCTTACAAAAAAAAAACAACTCACAAAAAATCCTGAGTTCATTTGCTTGTGTGCTGTTTAGAACTCTGGAAAATTAAAAAATGGAGAGATAAATAGGTATCACTAAAAATATTATTTGCATTCATATGTTCACTTTCCCTTCCCTCCCCTTCCATTCTCTTCCGTCTTCTCATTTGCAATGGAGGTGTTTGTTACAGAATGATGACCTCTGCAGGGGCTTTTATAAGAACTGTCTTGGTGAACATCTAGTGTTGTTGGTGAATTCATAGGCTTCATAAAGTTGTGTTCATGCACTCCGATGGATTTTTGGTTAAGCCAGCTTTAGCTGAACTCCCTGCTAGCTGGAAGTAATTTACGATGATCCAATGGGAAATGCATAAGCCGTATAGAAAGAGTGGATGTGCAAAGTTTTAGTGCGAGGTGCTGCACACAAACACAGCTGCTCTGACACCAGTCAATCACGATTACTCCCAGTAGGTCTATGCCGATTTATGTCAGCCCTGGCCCTCACGTGGGCAAATGGCAGTGACCCACAGTGTTGGCATGAGAAAGGTGCAGGACCACCTTCTCAGTGTACTCAGGAATGTCTTAAATGGGGAGCTGATATCCCTGATACTTTTAGGACAGGGTTATATACTTTACAGATGAAAGCAGTTGCACAAACTACACAGCAAGAAAAATAGGTACCACAGCAGGGAACATCCATCTGTGCTCTGAGTTGAAGGACTCTGCTGTGGATAACATGGTACGGTGGTGGCACTGGCTCTAAAACTGAAGTGATGGGCATTGATTCACCTAAATACATTGGAGCCTCCAGAGAAGACAAAATAGCATCATATTTCTTACCCTAGGATCAAACCACTATACAGTTTGGCTAAGAGAGGGTGGGACAAACTTAAGGCATGATATGGCAGCTCGAACTGAGGGTCATGAAACAGAAGCCCTTCTCCATTCTTTTGGAACAATTCATTGTCAACCAGACAGAAAGTGATGTCATAGTTCAGAAAATGCCATCCAGACCTCTCTGTGTCAGGTAGAATTACCCCTTTCTGCTAGTTTGGGTCAAGACTAACAAGTAAAATGATATAAAACGGCATGGCTCAGCAGCTCACGCCACATCCACCTGCCCAGCCAACCATCTGGGAAGCACTGGCTGAATCCAAGAGCTCTGCAATTGTTCCAGTTCATTCCCAGTTAAGCCAAGCAAGGTGTACGCACCATTTGAAACTGCCTGCACAAGCTGGCAGGAAAGAAAACTCCAGATCAGAAAGCAGAGCCTCATTGCCAATGACTGATGTGCTAGGGCACAGGCGGTGCTTGTGAGGAACCCCTCGCCTCCTGTGGTGGAATGGGCTGGAGCAAGAAGTATCTTGTCTCTCTATTCTTGCTTTACTTTTCTCCCACTCTGCATTGTCAAAAAATTATATTTTGAATAAAGATGAGAATTTGTTAAAATCTACTTGCACTTCCCTGCAGGGGACCTCTGAGTCCCCTGTAAAAGACCTCTTGGTCTTTTGGCCTCCAGTTGTCTGAGATATTCAGAAAATCTGTGCCACATCAGCTGGGACTTTCAAATGAACCCATGTAGCGCCAGGGAAAGCCTACACAGGACTGATTAAAATATATCGACCTGGTAAGTGAGAGCTTAGCTATCTTGAAAAACAACCCACCTCCTCTCTACTTTTGAGGCGACGTGTCCCACTGTCTTCATTCCTGCCAGCCCATTTCCTCTTTTGCTGTGACGAGACACTGTTCTCTGTGTATGCAGCTTAGTCCCACTCCTCTTCCCCTCTACTGCTTCTCTTTTAAAAATGCAAACATTCGGCTGTTCATCAGAAGCCTGCTGTTTTCCGCGACATTTTACACTCAGCCTTGTGACACTGGCAATTTGGATCGTTTTGCTCTAAGCATATTTCATTCTGCAATTATAATTTCAGGGCTGTGTCAGGTGAGTTATACAAACGACACTTTGAATGCCTCTTTGGGGTTTTTGTCTGTGTGTGGTGTTGTTTTGGTTTGCTTTTATCGAGCTTCAGTCTCAGAAATAATAGACCGCTCATTTATTTTCTGGGTTTAACAACCACCATGGTAACTATCAGAAACCGCAGTTATATGATGTAACACACCTTCCTTCACTGTTTGAACTCCTTCTTCTGAATTCATCATGGCAATGAGCTTGATGAGTTAGATTCAGATAAAAGGGGGACAGAGGGGACAAGCGCTTCTCTTTCATTTTGATTTACTGACACCTGCATTTGAAGTAACAGGACTTAACGACAACAGAGTGGCTGAGATGGTGAGATTTTCTCCCAGAAAGAGAAGAGATGGGGACGGGTGTTCTGGCCATAAACACTGGAATTAGTGCTCCCCCCGAATATCCAAACCAGGATTATTGTTCTAAATTATGTTCAGTCAAGAACTTGGAGCAAAGAGAAACGGTCTTCTTTTTTAGCAGACATTTCTCTTGTAAAAAGGAATAAATGGTCTGTGGGATGGATGTATCCCTCTTGGTCTCCTCTCTCACACTCCCCATCCCTCTGGGCAGATCTTTGCTTATCTTTGTAGAGGTGAACGTTTAGCTGGGAAAAAAAAAAAAATCAAACCCAGAAAACCATACCCTGACCCTTCACAACTCAATGATTTATTTCTCCAAGTGCCTTGCGAACTCTATCTGTGGAGCAACTCGCTACATATAGGCTTCTATTTTGCTGTTTCCCCTTAAGGGGCTATTAACTATGTAAACAACTTCAAAACAAAAAGCCTGGACCGTTTCATTAGGGGAAACCATCTCTGCTTCCAAAGGCCTCCTGGGAAACAGGAGGAGTTCATTAAAGCCAGGGTGGTGTAAAGGCTTTGTGCGCATGCAGAAATGGAACCACCATGAAACATTAATGACCTCAGTGCATTAGCAAATCTTAAACCAGAGTAGAATTACGCTGTCTCTGGGGACTCGAGTGCACCTCCTTGGATGTTATTTTTTTTTTAATGCTGGGGAAAATGTAGGCTTCAATTTTTAATGTGAAGAGCAAAACACTTTGGTGGTGTGAACTGAAGAAGGCAATCAAGCTGGCCCTAGGCCAGTGACGTGTAGAAAGTAAACATCCTAATTGTCAGCTGCTGCCATAGCTCCAATCAGTGATATTGCCAAGACACAGGCTGCTTAATTCATATTGCCAAATAAAAGCTCACATGATTGCTTTTCCTCTTAATTCTCCATGAACAGAATCCACTTCTGAATCATTTTTCTTGTTTTGATAAGTAGCTACATGTCTTGCCATTTATAAAGCACCGAAGAGACATTTGGCAATGTTACGTCAACAGCAGGCGACTGTTCAGGGCAGTATTGATCCCAATGGAAATTACTGTATAGGTCTCTCCTGTGAGTTATGATCTCTACTAAAGTTGGGTGACATTTCTCCAAGGAATACTTAGTTCAGCAATGGCAGGAAAAGCACAATTTCAAATGCAGTGAAACCCTGCAGAACAATTTCTTCTGAAATCTGCAAACATTATAAGCCCCTAGAAAAATATATACCCCTCTCGGCCAAGTTTAGAAATGACAGCTCAAGTTTGTTTAAAAGTTGCTATTGAAAAGAGGAGAACAAGTCTTTGTTGAGAGGTGGTGTCTTAAGCTACTTTTGAGTTCTTTTGATTTCCTCTCTTCTACCACAGGATGGAGGGAACATGTCTCACATGGATGACAGACCTTTCAAGACTGGAGGATGTGGGGAAGCTGGGGAATGTGCCTGTGACACGGATTATTTGGGAAGAAGGCATATAGTACAGTCCACTGATTCTCACCCTGGGAAGTGTGTGTCATTGGAAGGCAGGAATGGTCATCCAGGGCTAGAATAAGGGACCACCTAGCCCAGGACCCTCCTTTCCAGCAGTGGCCCTAAGCAGAGGCTTACAGAAGAGAACAAAGCAAGACTGTCAGATACATCCTTCCTAGTGCTCTGCGTGCCTCCAACTGTTATTAGCTTGGGACTTTCTGAGCCTGATGGGGTTTGTGTAACCTGTAACCCTGAAAGGATCTCTTTTCCAAATACCTCACCAGTCTGCCCTTTATCTCTGTCTGAGCCCACAGCATCCTTTGGCAAAGGATACTTCTCCCCGTAGTGCTTTGCTCAGCTTGAGAACCACTGAAGAGAAGCAAGCTAAACTTTCTGTTTTCTCCTAATTATTTTCAGTTACTGTTTGCAGATACACAGCTACCTTCTGACCCAAATGACAATGAAATTTCTATGACACAACAACTGTCCATTGCCTGTGGTGTATAAAGCGTGTTGGGATTGCCTGAGACAAAGAACTAATGATTCAGTGTTATGTCTAATGCTACTTTTCCCAATGCTGAGTCGCTGCTCTCTGTTCCAGTCCTAAAGTTAACCCAAAATATCAGATCCAGCCATTAGCAAGATCCATGAAGCAACCACAGTATTAAGTTCCCACCTTGCCATGATGACTGAATGGTACTGGTTGGTAAGGTCAGGGTGGAGACAAAAAATAGCTACGCCCACACACCTTTGTAAGGTGGGTAGTTAATAGGCAAGAATATTAAATATTCCTTGCTACTGCAAGAGCTGAGCAACCCCAGCCAGCAGGGTACGGGGAGGGAATCACAGGGAGTATCTTTGCACTGGCAATTATTCTGAGCTCTAGTCTGATTTTATGTCTTTGTCCAGACCCAATATTAAGAATAAACATTTTCCCCCCAAAATGCCTAGCACTGACGAAGTTAAAGCTAGTGCCACAGAAAGTGCATTTTTAATTTTTCATCTACTTTTTTTTTGAAAAATAATGGAATTTTAAGAGTTTCTTTGTGTTTGTAGACACATGATGTAGTGCATATCCTGTTTGTCTGAAGGACAAGTTCTTCTGGTATGAGGCAAGGCTTTTATTCTGGTTTTAAACTTTAATGTTTGTTAAAAAGTGATAATGCATCTTTGTGGCATGGGTTATGGTGGTAAATATTTAAAAGAATTGCATAAATCTGCCCTATATCAGAGGCAAGAGTTCGGGAAGGATGGTGCCAAATTTGGAAATAGAACTTTTTTCTTTTTGAAGTAGATCAAACACCAGTCTGCCCCCCTCTGCCTTTCCCCAGCACAAATTCTGCAGAGCAGAAGGTACTTCAGTTCACATTCAGTGGAGGAGCTGAGTGTCTCTGCCATAAAGAAGCATCAAACACAGCAGTGTCATTTTCTCTGTGATCCGTGCATGTGTACTGCATTGATTTTTCCATGGTAGAAAGCAGATCGAGCTCTCTCTTCAATGGAGAACTCAGGAAGATATTGTGTAAAAGTCAAAAAAAAAAAAAAAGACAGCTTTTCTTTGTTCTTGACTCTAGCTGAGACAAACAGTTAGGGGAACACGCTCAGTCTGAACCTGCCAGTATGTGTCCTATCAACCTTTGGGTAATTCACCTAGATGAGAAGTTTGCCATAGTGTTGCTTTTGGAAGACTGAGATCACATGCAGCTCATGGCACTATGAGGAAAGTCTAACTTAGGACACCCTTAGAGCAGCAGGGGCACGTTGATCCTTGGATGTCCTGGTGGTGCAAACACATGCTAGTCTTTGGCTCTCTCAAGCCCTAACCCCATTACCTGCTATAGGCAGCTAATAACTGGATGTGGCAATTTTCTCAGGTTTCAAAACTGGAGGCTTGACAGCCTCCGTTTTTTAATTCTAACTGGGGAAAACCAAGATCTAAGCTTTATTCATATTTTTAATAATGAAAGTCAGTTCTCTTACTGACTAAGTTGAAAAGGGACAGATGGAGAGCTGGGAGGTTTGTCACTAGCTGGGAGTCTGTATCAGTCCCTGGGCCAGTGTGTTCTTTGATTCCACCAAGCTACTATCAAACAGAGTAAGCAGTTGGTATTTTCAAAGAGTCAGTCTTGTTGCTTGTGCAAATCACCTGTCAAGGAATATAAAAGCCCACATATGTCAAGTCTGACTCTCTCTGTACCCCTCTTGACTTGCAGGGTTGTACTATCTCCTCCAGCAACAGGCCTTGTCTTGCTAAGTGGTGGACAACACAAAGTTGCCAGTTGTTTTAAGAGCTTCTCAGCTTGGCACATTTCGTTAGACTCTCTTTGCAGCCATTTTCAGAAAAAAACAATCCAGAGATATTTTCAGTGCTTCCTGAGACAGCTTTTTCCATCAAAATAATCACAGAAATGTCTGTTCGAAGGGACCTGTGGAGGTCTGTAGTCCAACCTCCCACTGAAAGGAGGACTTTCACCAATGCTAGAGCAGGCCAGCTGTGGCTTCATGTAGCCAAGTCTAGAAAGTTGCCAAGGACAGAGATCCACCACCTCTGGTGACCTGTTCCTGTGCTGCAGCAACCTCCTCATGAAGAAATTTCGCGTGCTATCCCACCTGAACCGCCCAACCTGAAATCTGTGGCCACTGCCCTTTGTTTTACTAAAAGCAGCAGCTCTAGGGATCCTTGCTAGGCTTCCTTAAAGCATTTGTGTCAAGTACAGGACATTACTTGTAGATCAGGTGCATTTTGTTGGATTATAGAGCACTTTAGTCATGCCCAGCTAGATCTGCGAGCACATCATTGCCAATCCACTCTCTCCTTTAGACCATTGGTACAATGCACAACACAGCAGTCGCGGCCTTGCCACAAAGGATTTTTGGTGGAGGAAAAAACTCGAGGGAAAGGAAAACACTACAAATCAGACAGCTCTCCAGGCTGCCCCATTGTAAATCTAGTGTTTGTAGCCCTGCTGTGCCCCCCTCCTGCCCCTGCCCAGTTAATTACATGGCCAGGCTGGAATACTCAATATTCCAGCAGGAATATTGAAAAAGCCTGTGTGACAGCCTTGTTGCCACAGCCTGCTGCCATGCTTGCCCAAAGCTGAGGGAAGGAAACCAATTAAGTGGTCTTGCTTTGCACATGGAGGCTGGTGCTGCTACTGAGCAGAGAAAAAATCTCATCAATTCCTGTGGAAGGAGGGAGAGCTGAAGAAGACAAGGGGGAAGGCAAGTGAATGGCAGCTGGTGGAGGGCAAGCAAGGAGCATTTTCCAATTATAGAGCCTAACAGGGACTGGTTTATGGATCTCTCATTCTTTTCACGTTTGGCACCTTTCATCTGAAATCTGGAGACCACAGGCAGCACACAAACTAAACTTGGCAACCTCTCATTCAAAGCTGCTTCGCGATGGCCACGATGCCAGTTTTGACAAACACAGTCACTCCTCACCCTCCCATCCCCAGTATCCTTCCCTCGTTTATGCTAACTAATTCTTTTTCTTGCTCCCATTATGCGGCTTTGCCTGCCATAATGAGAGAGACCTGCTCATTAGCATCTGAGTCTTTGAATGCCTTTCTGAGGAAACCATCGCACAGGCTCATTAGCAAGGAGAAAATAAAAAACACTAATCCCTGCAAAACAACAGCCCCACTCCTAAACAAACTATGATCCTGTGTTTTCCAGTTGGTATCTTGTACAGGGAGATGCTCTGGAGACTCATGAGCAGATGTGGCAATCTTACCGCTACCAGCTGACCCAGTCACATGTGTTGCGTTGCCCTTCTAGATGCGAAATGCAAGGCAAAAAGTGCACCTGTCTGAAATAATGAGTTGGCTGTGAATCCCACGCCTTGTCTGGATCACAACCAGAATTTACAAGTTAGGGGGAAATACTAGTTCCAACAAATAATGGCCAATTGGCTCGACTGGCTCGAAGACTGGCCGAGGGAGAGACTTTACTGAATATGTATATATATATTTTTTTTTTTTCCTTCAGGTTCACACAAATGGCCATAGCCACCCAACCTATCTTCAGGGCATCGGGCCTGTAAATTTAAATTGCGACACAACGCCACCAAAGAACAACTTTTATAAATGTGTACCTTCACCTCTTGCATCTCAGGAAGCTTTCCTCAAAAACCATCATTCTGCAATAAGCCTGAGAAAGAAGAAAATAGTCACTCTCCTGTGCCTAGAAGATGAATAAATCTAGGATATAATGCATTAAGAAACAAGAAGGTTTGAGGCTTTCCTGGAGGGAGTATCCCACTGTTGACTAATTCCCATTCAGAGTATGGTGTGTCTGTTTGCGCACACATATACTGATGAACGTGATTGTAACACTGCAAGAATAATGACCTCTATGGGACTCCGTGGTTGCACGTCACAGACAGGGTCTGTGTCCTTCTGATGATGGGCTATCTGAGACATCTGAGGCTGTAAATTACGTAATCCTGCTCCCATTAACTTCCATAGCCAAATTCCCAACATCTTTGGCCTAAGACTCAACAGAGGCAAGCTCTGGCCGTATCAAGGATGATAATTTACCACTGAACCTCTGGAGAAAGAAGGACTCTGCTCTCCTCCATTTTGCAATTGCTAGAAAAGAAAAAAACAAGTAACTATGAGCACCACCAATACCATGGCTGCAAGATGTGCCCTCACAGATTTGAAGAACTGATTCCAAAGACAGGAGAAAAAGAAGGTTTGGAAAAAATCTCTAACTCTCTCCATACAACAGCCTTTAAAGAAAAGGTTGAAAAAATTCAGGGTAGACCTCAGACCAAAGCTACAGTAGCCAGAAATACTGGTTACAACTTATTTGGCTTGTACACACATCCTTAAGGTGGTATCAACACTATTAAAAAGTGGTGGTGCTCACAGGAGGAAAAAGGTAGATGTTACAGCTGAAAAGCTGCCCACATCCTGTAGTGATTAGACTAACATTTTTGGACGTTGGCATGTCTGCAAAATCCACAATATGCGTATTCATTGATTTAAAGCCTTCAAAGAATAATGCGGGGAGATGACTGGAAACAAGTTTTGATGACAAAAAAAATAATATAATGAAAAAGTTCTGCCAATAAAGAGAACCAGTTGAAGGAACACATGTCATTGCAACACTCAGTGAATTGGGACCCAAAACTAGGCACTGCATGGTGTCATTAGGCAATTCACAGTGATATGCTGAAACACTTCAAAGGGAGCTATCTGGTCTAGAAGTGGGATCTACCCTCTCTTTGCCCAATATTTGGAAGATGTGGAAACAGACAAGGACTTCCCAGGAGCAGACACATTTTACACATTTCTGTGCCTGGCAGCAGCCCTAAACCCGTATCTCCAGAACTCCCCTGGTTCAACATCAAGCGCTTTTTCCTTTCCTTTGCAGTCAGAAAAAGATCACAACAATCTGAAATAGCTCATTCAGTCTTAACAAGGATATGAAAAAGACCTTGCTCGGAGTTTCCATTCAGGTGTTTTGCTTTTCCTAAAACCCTAATATGAGTCTGTGTTTTCATTAGTTCTTCTCGGAAAAAAAAAACTGAACCAAAAAACAAAACCAAAAACCAAAACACCAATCCAAAATGTAATTTAATTACCAATAGCACTGTGATTAAATTTGGCCTTTTGCTTCCCTTCACAGTCAACCTCCTCAATTCCATCTCCCCGACGCCTCTCTCTGTAGTATCGATTCAGTATTGTTAACCTTTCTTTATTACTTGTTTATGTTCCCCTATCAGTTTGAAAACATCAATAAGAGGCTTTTTAAAAAGGACAGAAGCAACAAATAGAGAGACATTGAGGAAAGGTCAGGAATGCAGAAGGAGGCAGTGCCTGCTTTGCGGAAGGAGCAAGCAGACAGTACAGAAAGGTTAGGGTCCTGCTGCTGAAGTGAAGGAAGGATTTGTCTGTTCTACAGAAATACCTGCTAGTGGTGCAGCTTTTGCAGCAGACGCAAATATCCGTTCTGCCCAGACTTAACTCAGGGCTACTGAGACGGGCTGGACATAGCCTCAGTGATGAGGCTGAGATGGTCTCCGGGCTCTTTCCCTTCAGGGATCAGGAAGCCTTAGGCGTGTTTGGGTGCTTCCACTTTCCCTTTGACCATTAACCCGACCTGAGGGCATGTACTGCTCTGCACAGGGGTGTGCTGGGTGGAGATGTGTTCGCTGGCTGTGACAAGAGAGCAGAGTGGCTGCACCGGTGTGTGACTGAGTGCATTCGGACATCAATATTTATATCGTCAGGCCAAGCACCACCCAGGATCCCAAGATAGCTTTCTCTGTTTGGGGCTCTGCTGAACTGGGAAAGCACCCCAGCTCGGAGGAGCTAGTTCAGGGTTCTCTGCCTCCACCTCCTCCTCTTGCCCCATAAAGATATACTGTGGGCAACTTAGAGTTTAATCCTGGACCAGATCCTGTCCTGAGCGATGCTAGTCCCTTTGCTGTGAAGGCCACAAAGGATCGAGCCATTACAACAATAAACTCTTCACTGACTTCAAAGGAAACCTAAATCCTGCTCAAGGGTCTCCACCAAGGGGAAAAGCCCATTAAGGGCTTTCCAGTCTTGGCTCCCCAGAAAGATCACGTCAGCTGGGGAGTAGAAGGTTAGTGTGGTGGAGGAGGGGAGAGACACCTCACCCAGCCTCAGCCCTCTGAAGCCTTATAGATTCCTGGCACATAAAAGGTAACTGCATCTCACTGCTTGCTCTAGTGCTGCCACTGCCACCACCTGACAAGAATCACTATGATGAGAAGATCATACTTGTTCTGCTTGTTATGAATGCCTGTTTAAATGAACCCTGATGACAGAGTGTGTGTGCGCGTGCTTCCTCACAGCCTTAAATGCAAACGTAGCTTCTATAAGCTTTGCTGGGGAATAAAACGTGCTCGGAGAAAGCAAGAAGTAGAAGAGTGGTGACTAATTCAGCACTGGGCTGTGCCCAGCTCACTGAGCGTGTCACTGAGCAGAGGGAAATGAAAGTCCGTAAAAACCAACAAGGGTTTGCTGGGCACATAAAGGTGCTTCAGCAATTAGACTGTGAAAGGCGTTATTTATTTTCATATCAAAAGGTGGATTGAGGAAGGAGCCTGGCAATTATACAAGGTTGTGTATGAGCTGCAATGAAGGGCTCAGTCCTTGGCGTAGTTGATGTTGAGGTCCCTTTGAGGGTTAGTATTTATTGACTGTCTGTGTTAAGAAACTCTCGGTTCAACTCCTGACAGCGGTCTAAGCAGGTCCTTGCTTTGGTCAACAGTTAGGTCTGAAGTGGAGCTGCCCTATGACCCAGCCCTTCCCAATACGTGACTAGACCTTACCCGTACATGTAGACCCTGAGCATAGGAAACCGGCCTCCTGCTTTTGTATCTTGCCCTTCTTGCCCCTGACCCACACCTTGTGTCTCTGCTTAGATGAAGGGCTGTGCATATGGGTGAGGACCAAACCTGGGATGCCAGGGATTTTGAAGGAGAAAACCACTGAAAAGTGATATTCCTGTACGCTGGGCTGCTGAGAAGGCTCTTCAGAGTTGGCTTTAAATGTCTGTAGGGATATCTTGTAGGTAGTGTTAATGCTAGTTGAAAAAGTCCTTCTCCTGAAATCAGACAGACTTCATAGGATCATAGGGATCATCCCATCACAGGAAAATTCAACTTGGAAGGTACCTCAGAAGGTCATCTAGTCCAACCTTCTGCTTCCACTTTAAGGAAACTCTGACTTAGCAGAGCTGTGTGAAATTAAGCCAATGATGTTGTTTGACAAAATACTTTCTTCAGAACTGTACAATCCTAATGATATCTATCCAGAAGCTACAATTTGTACTTCTAAGCAACTTTCTACTGGGAAAAAGTACTATATTTCAAACTGGTGCTGTTACAGAATCAATCCGCAACTGTTATGTGGCCTCAGTGATTTATAATAGCTGAACACATACATTTATATGAATAGTCTTAACACAACAAGCTTAAATTAACATATAAAGCTGAGAGGAAGATTCCACTCTCATAAGATACCAAACACCTGCAAAGATCCAAAATGCATTTAAAAGAGAGGGAACTCTGCAACAAGTGTTTTGAGTTCTCAGCAGGAGTGAAAGAAAGCCCATGTCCGTATGACTGGCATGGAGCAGAGTCTTGAACTGGACTAACAACCCTGGAAGGGAAATTAACCACGTCACTCTGTCTGCAAGAACAGAGTTTGGCTTCAGATTTTTTCCAGTCTCCACAAACTGTGTTTTGTGCTTGAGAGGGTTTTCCCAATGAAATTGTGAAATATGATTATTTTTTTTAATGGAATTCTAACAGCTGTAATACTTGTAGCTTTCAGAAAACAACATCTTTCCCTGAAAACCTTCCTTCTCTTGCAGACCAGTACAGACACAGTGCCAGAGATAGTATTCAACATGGAGACTGCCATTTCACACATTCAGAGTGTTCTGTTAAAAGGAGAAACAAAAGGCATCTTAGTTATTAAAGGTACATTTCTCTTGACCTTTTAAGAACAGATGTAATTACATATGACATATCTCTCTCCAACTCAGAAAGCTGTATAAATAATACATCTTTACTATTAATTCTGAAAGGCGACATTGTGGTTAGAGAGGTTGTTGAAGTTTTGCTTTGAAACACAGAGGTGATCAGCTAGCATCCTTCAGCGTAATTTGTAGTACTGGCAGATGAAAAAATATAAAAATAAACAATAGCCCAGAAATAAAGCGACATCTTTGATCCTTATGGTAGGTGCAACGTGGTCAGGATATTCGATACTTATTTTGCTTCTGCAAATAGGAAGATGTCTGCAGATGAATATTGTGCATTCTCTCACACATTCATGTTAATTACTTACTACAAAAGTTCACCTGACGGAAGAATTTTCATTCAAACGTCATGAACAGATAATCCTCCCACCTTGCTCTTCAGTCTTAAAATGAGATCTTTGCTAAGCACAGTATGGCTGGTTGTACGGAAAGAATAACTATTTATATTAGGTTGCATCAGGGGATTTGATTTTTCTGAGAGGTACCTTCCCATCTATAAAAAGCATGTCCTGGTTTGGCCTGTTCAGTTACCTCATGAAATCAGTGGTTTTGATATTTAGCACGTTAGGCTCCATTTTCCACCCCAAGGAGTAAAGCCCCAGGGTTTAAACGCTATCCATTCCGTTCAGCTTTCACCCAATATTACGGAAAGGCAAGGGATAACACATCTTTTGAGTTCCCAGTCACCTGAAGATCTTTACAGGCAGTCAGTAAAAGTGTGTTAAAGCTGTCATTTTTCTTTTTTTTTTTTTTTTTTTTTTTTTTTCCTCCAAGTTCTTTATTCCACTACGTTGTGGATATTTTAGCCTTAGGCATATTGTTTCGCTGCTAGTTTACAATAATACTCTTCTGCAAACAGTAACTTGGAATCTGATCCATATTTCAGGAGGGAACATGCACATCTTGTACATGGCATGTTAGCAACAGTTTGGATGCGAGATTGTAATAACCAAAGTTAGTTTATTCTTCTAGTTGAGATTGTTCTCAGGTCTGGCATTGGCATAGAAGTTAGCGGTGAAGCTCACCATCCCAAGAACCACATTTTGGGGCAAGAGTTCTGGCACGTCCTGATTCCAGGTATGACACATAAAGAGAGGGACTTTGCGCCTTCTGGTCTCCCTGAAGACTTGCAGTGCACTTACAAAACCTCACCAGCGGCTAAGTCTACCACTTCTTTTCCATCTAAGTAACTGCCGGGAGGAACAGCGGCTTAGCTGTCACTGAGGCAGAGATGATATCAGTACCACGTTGCTCTTCATCAACAGAAGTTATACTTGCAAATCACACTGCTAGATGACAGAGAGGTGGAAAGCTACTAGGAAGAGAGCAGTCTGCGTGGGTCCATCTCAGAGAAACCCCAACTGCAGCCTTGTCTCCTTAGTCAGGTTACCTTTCTTCATTTGGAGAATGTGCAGTTGCAGGGTGAAGTCAGCATTATCCCTGCTAAAAACCTACTAGAAACCTACCCCTGCTAGGCCTGTAGCTAAAAACCCTGAGGAACTCTCGCTCTGTGCTTGACTGAAGAACATCGTCACACTTTTGAGGTGGTCAGTTTTACAAATGAAAATGAAAAGAAGGAGGGTGCTCCCTGGGCGATACGATAAGGGGACAAGTCAT
Organism: Vanellus vanellus; assembly: GCF_965231255.1. Classification (NCBI taxonomy): domain Eukaryota; kingdom Metazoa; phylum Chordata; class Aves; order Charadriiformes; family Charadriidae; genus Vanellus; species Vanellus vanellus. The sequence goes on along the minus strand of NC_138912.1, from coordinate 13,635,527 downwards.
TTGATTCAACATAGTATATGGGTCACAGTCTCTGTCTTTTGTTGTCATGAGGTGATTCCAGGAATTAAGCAAGAGACAAAGAATATGTTCAGTTCTGGCAAAAAGCTTGAGCCAAACTCTCTTTCCAATATTATCTCAGGAACATGAGTAAACCCCTCTCTGTTGTAGGTTTGCCTCAGCTAAATCAAGATGTCTGTCTCCTGCTTTACCCTGGTTACTGCACATCTTTTTCCTGCAAACATTGAGATAAGAGTTCTCTGCAGCAGCACCCTTTCCTTGCCAAAGCATCATATGTGCAAGGGAGAAGAGTTTCTGCCTGAATGGCCTTTCTTGGAACCACTTATTTGGAAACGGGTTTGCCACCCAATCAGGGAATGAAAATGAAGCCCAAATCAACAATGAATGATCAGTGGAACATATATGTCTCTTACACCCAGAGAGTTACGTGAGGGTTCCAGTCCTTGGTGACAGTTACTTAAGAACGAACCTATTATAATAGAAAGGCGGTAAATCTTCATTTACAAAACCCAAAACAACAACAACAACAACAAAAGCTCTTCTTCTCGGAGGTTCTGAAGAATTGCAAGTGCTTAATCTCCAGGAGGAGAGATAGTAGAATAAATGGTTTGCTCAGAGAGGTGGTGGAATAAACGGTTAAAGCCAATGTGAGAAAACTCATTTCAGCAGCAGAGAGAAATGACAGCTAAGCCTTTCAAGTCAGTGGTTAACAGTGATTCACAGAGATCTAAGTATCTTATATTTAAGGTAACTCTTTACACCAGGGAAGCCAACACATCCTCAACAAAGTCAAGATGGGTTAACAGAGGAGATTAACAATCCCTGATGGTGTTATCAGGGAAGAGGTTTTCACCTTCTTTTTACAGACAGTGGTTCTGCCTTTCTTAGATCCCTGGTGTGGGTCATCTTGGATGTATGGATTAAAGCTGAAAAACATTAAACTCGTGCATATAATGACCCAGCAGAGAGATACAGGCTATTGGAAGCAAGACAGCTCTAGGACTAGAAGCAATATCTCAGAAACAGTTTCTGCCTTCACCTGAACTGATGAACTTTTGCTGCTTTCCGGACCAAGCTACAATCTCGCCACTGTGCTGCACACTCTGCAGCTGTGTTATTGCTATGTTGGACGTCTCTGCATCATTCTCCACTGGATGATGCAGACACCCCATAAAAGAAAGCCTATCGCTCAAGTGAAAACCCTCCGGAAACTGCTGGTTACATCTCAGTAGCCTGCAGAACATAAAGAAAGAAGGATGTTGAAGGTGAGACAGGCAACACCTTAAGGACAAAGACACAGCAGTGAAGCTTATTTTTAGAAATGTATCAAGATAATTATAACAAAAGTAACTACATTTTCATCAACCCAAAATGATAAAGATTTTCAGTCTGCTTTGTCATTTTTTTTCCTTGCCACAACTTTGCAAAATCAGCACAAAGTAACCATTAATTGTGGCTGAAGAAGAACAATGCTTTTCAGGAAGCAAACAATAAGCAAACCACAAGAAATCCGCAGCTCACCTGAAGAGAAGCTGCAGGATACAGTTTAGAGACTATTCTTGCAGAGAAGACTGTACTACAAATCAAAGTCAGTTCTTGAACCGACCTATTAGCAATGGATAAGAATTCCAACTTTTTATATCAATGCACATAAGCTTAAGAAGAATAAGGCCAGACAAATTGAAACTGAAAAAAAAAAAGGTACAAATACTAACAAGGAAAATGAAGATTCACTGTTTTCTTGTGAAGGATGCCTTTGTAGAAGATATGCTTGGTCTAAGCACATATTTTGTGTCAGTTAATTACCTATCAATTAGTAGTATCAATGAAATGCCATAGTTTTTGTATTCAGGTCAGCCTGAATAGGTCCTTCTGATCCTGAAGGATCAATCTCTGAGGAAATCACTGAGCACAAGGAGCAATAAATATGAAAGCAGAGTCCAGGCTCTTAGCTATACTCTGAAGAACTGGATGCTTAACCCGCTCTTGGCTTATTAATGAAGCACTTGTACCCCCTCAAACATATACTAATGTAGCTCAGTGCAGCCTGTAAATACAGAGATTATTTTTTTTATCTTATGACTATAAGCAGCACTTTCAAGAAAGGATCCAAGTGATACACAATTAAGTAATTTGCCATAATTATGATTATGTACTGTTGATAATTAGTCCAACCAAAAGAAAGAAAGAAAGGAACCAAGGAATTTCTATGAAATCAATTAAGTGGAAAGCAAAAAGAGAAGATGGATAATGAGATACTCTAAATAGCAAGTTTCATTTATGTGAACTGTGCCGCAGGGTAGACGGAGCATTTGTGGGTGGGCAGAGGATATCGTGCCTTGGCAGCAAGCTACCCCCTTCTTTCCTTGAAAGACCACTGATCTCCATAACTAGAGATCAGCTTGAAGGTAAAAAGATTTGAAACATCAGTTGGGAATTAAGAACTTAGAAGAAAATTGTCTTCTCTATCATTACACTGTAAATTAAGATCACTTCAAGATGTTTGATAGAGGACACTTTAAAAACATGAAGGTAATTTTTGACCAGAGAATCCAAGTGACAGGCAGTCTTAAATTCTTTTACTGCAAGATGTTTACGTATGTAACTTTTGCAAGCACACTGTGAGGGTCAAACACTGGAACAGGTTGCCCTGAGAGACACAAGGCTCCATCCCTGGAGATGTTCAGAACCTAACTGGACATGGTCTTGGGCAACCTGCTTTAGCTGACGCTGCTTTGAGAAGAGGGTTTGGACCAGCCTACTCCGAGAAGCCTGGGAAAGCCATGCTAAGCTTTGTAGTCAGGTAATTTACAAATACACAGTGTGAATGACTAAACAAACGGCACTCCTACAAGAAAGAAAAATAAATAAATAAATTCTAAAAGAAGGAAGATAAACAAATTATCAATAACTAACTCCTAAATTTTAACTACACCAACAATGATTACCTGTCCTTTCCTTTGGGTAGACAACTGCTAAAACGCTTCTACCCTCCTAAAGTAACTTTGCATCATAGCTTCTTGTTTCAAGTCTTGCTGGATAACAAGACCTGATTTAAGCTGATCTGATCTGTTGCTGGGTTTATTTTTTTGCTAACTGCTCCTTGCTTCACCAACCTCCATCAGTCTTAGCTTTGCTTCACTCCATTTCGTGACTCGCTATATTCTCTAGCTGGCTCCCTGTTTTGCTGCCAGATTTTGCTACTTCAGCTCCTAAGAGAGAAAGAAGAACAATGCACAAGTCACAGCTCAGCTCACAGGAAATTAGGAAGTAGGTTTTTCTGTTAGTACAGCTGCAAAATCTCCTGCTTCTCCCTGTCTCATCTCTAGACTTTGAACCACATTGCTGGAAGCGACTGTTTAAAATTAATGGGATGCCCAGACAGAGCTAATTAGCTTAAATTTCTGTACAGTACTATAAACACAAACTTCATCTGCTTTACTATATAATTTCTTCTTTTTCAACTGTAACACAACACCACAAAGCAGCCAAGTTTCAGACCTGAGCTTTCTTCCTTTCCATTCTTGTTTCTTTTTTCACCATGTCCACTGTTTTATGCCTTTCCCTTTAGTTTTTTTCTCCTGGGTTTGCTCCCTCTGAAACTCACAGGGGAGAGTAAGATGCGGGAATCTTGCTTTCATTTAAGTCTTGCCCTCACGCATCTTGTGCGCTTCTAAACCTTTGGCCAGTGGTGATCACAAAGAGATACGAGGTAGCTCCACTTTTATCAGGACTCTCCGAACCATTACCAGTTCCTAAGAACAGTTTGTACCAGAAAAATATGATCTCAGTGAAAAATTCAAGTTTGAAATAAACTCCTATTCTTCACAGTATCTTCTTGAGAAAGAAGCAACACCTCATATTTACCTGTACCTTATTCCTTGAAACACTCTGGAGTGCTTTTCCTCTTAGGAAGGAATATGTAATTGTATGTAATGGTATTAGCTGGTAATCCTTGCTATAATATTTATGGTTTAGGACAACTGGTGGCACTGTACAGTCCCTTTGTGTACACGTAGTAAAAGGCAGTCCCTATCTCAAACAGCATACTGTTTAAACTGACAAGCCAGACGAAGGCAGGAAGAGACTCTCTTCATTCCTATCTTAGAACTAAACATTCAAAGCTTGGGGACATTAGACAAGTGTTTTGTCACCATAAAGTGGTTTGCTGCTGAACAGGGAGGCGAACAGAATCTCAGGTTCACGTTTAACAATAACTAAACTAGTCTGGAAAAATTATTTGAAGAAACACGATGCAGCAGTGGGTGGTCTCCTGGATTCAACTCGTTTAGCCTTGTGGGACAAGGTGACAGAAAGAAGAATCATGCGGGCATGACACACACAAAAATATGTGCTATTAGGATTGTATGAAAATGTTGTAATTTGATTTAGCTCTCAAATTAGAAGTTACTTAGGAAAAATAAAGACTAGAAAACCTGTAACAAGCAACTACAAAATATGTTTTTGAGCAGTACATCTGACTGTGTTTCATGAAAGGATCTTGTTAACTCCTTTGTTGGGGTGTGTTGTGTATCTAACATGGTCAACGATCAACCTGACTTTCTGTGGTGAGTGCTCAGGCGTGAAGACAGCTTCCTCTGGGATGCTCATCCCAGCAAAGAAGCCCATTCCCACGCTGCTCCTGTCTGCCACTGGCCCTCAAACCCACCCAGTTAAGTTCTCTTTCTCTACCAGCAGCTTCCCCAGCCTGTGCGTCAAATGCCTGTGCTGGCTCTGTTAAAAACCCATTCGATCTGGGTCTTCAGCTGTTATAATGCATCTGGAAGCAGCTCAGGTCTCACCCTCCGAGGCAAAGCATCCAGTTTGATTGAAGACCTGAGCAGGGTCTCTATATCTGCATGATGTCACAGTTTTTCTGACCATGCTCTGATGACATGAGGCCTTGGTGCAAAAGTCTTTCAATTCCCAAAGGCAAAATACTCTCAGGAGGGAGGGAGCTTGGCCGCCTCCAGCACCTGATGCAGATCGCCTCTGGGCTACATAGTTTAGAGAGGGCACCATCTCAACTGAAGTGGCCATATACACAGTTGAGGACTTCTCTCAGCCTCCTCTGAGCCCCAGGTTTCAGCTCAAAATGCCTGATATAATGAGAGGGCTGTACTGCAGCCTGCCAAATTGTTGTTTTCCTGCTATGGTGATGAGGACATGTTTCATCTGCCCTGAGGCTGCTTGGATAGCATTAGAAGGCTGACCTGGGTAGAGGAAAGAAAACTTCTGTTATTTCCCACTGAAAATCGCTAGCTTCTTTCTACACATATAAAGAAAAAGCTGCATTGGCTCTGAAGACTGTGCAGCTGAAAAGGTGCAAGTACACAGTCCTTCTGTCAGAGCAATACTGGAAATGGGAATGGAGTGTGAATGTCAGTGATTCCCAAAGTGTCAAACAGCATGGTGGAAGAAAATCCATCAGAACTATTAACTACAAAAAGGACATTTTTGTCTTAAGGAGCAGTGGCTTAGTGCAGCCTGGGAGAGGGTGTCAAGGAAGTATTGCTATTTGCTTGCCCTGCTCTGATATTCTTCCCAGGGGATCTTTTACAGTCTAATGTTGGAGATGATGAATGGATGGGATGAAACCTTAGGGTGGATCTTTGATGTGGTCCCTTACTAAAATTTTGGCAGTCACCCATAATTCTCTTTCAGGAGTGTTTTGTAAAAAGCAAATAAACAAACAAAAAGACAGTTATCCAAGAAGGCTGAAGAAGCTGTGGTGAGAAGCTAAGACCTGATTGATATAATAATAACCATTGTCATCATCATCAGTCCTACTCCAAAAAGGGTACAGCTTTGGCTTTGACTTTTCCTTAGCGTTGGTGTAAGCTATTCGAGAGAACTCCAGTCTTCCATTCCCCATCTAGTACCCTTTAAAATGGTGTTTGTGTGTGTGGGGGGTGTTTTAACAGATGAGAAATTGCAAAATATGTTTGGCCTCAGCCAGCAACAAAGAACCACGCAGCCGCTCGCTCGACTCCCACAGCCGTGGAAAAAAATCGGCAGAAAAAGGCAAAACTCGTGAGTTGAAATAGTGTAATTTAACAGAACAGCCAAAGGGAAGAAGAAAGAAAAACAATAACACCGATAAAGGAGTACAATAACGCGATTACCGTACCGCTGCGCAGCGCGCCGACCAGACCCTTCTCGCCGCAGCCCGCCCCCGAGTGGCGACTGCCTCCCTCGCCCCGGCTAGCGCCTCTTATAGCCGGGCATGGGTCACGTGGGATGGAATACCCGCCTCCCCTGCCGGCTCCTGGGGGAAATTAACCCCATCCTTGCCGGAACCAGGACAATGTGGCATCTATTCATATCCCTCCCCCTCACCGCAAAATCACTGTGCCTACATTAATTGGACAAGCAGAAAACTGTAAAGCACTTTGGAAGGAGACCTTTAGGGACTGAAATTGCTGTGCTTTGCTAGCAAAGTGGGACACGGTGTTAGAGTGATTCTGTGCCCTAAGTATGTGCACAGAAACAGACACCCATTGGCAAGTGCAGAACTGCTTTCAGGATCACCTTATTATTATGCAGAAGAACTGGTGGTCTTTGCTTCTTGCCAACAGGCTTGTGTGCTTAATGCTGTACGGGAGCAAACAGTTCACAGCATAATGAATCCGAGAGCAGAGCAGTGCTTAGATGGTCTTTTAATGCTGAATGTATTTTAACCCATGTTGTTGGAGAGGGTGGACACAGCTGGTGTGCACTGAGTGGCTTCAGGAGGTGGCCAGACCTGGCTTCTCGACTGGTTACAATGCTCAGCTCCCCAGAATTAAAAATCCATGCAAACAGATTGAAGTGTTTGCGACTTCCAGCCATGTCTGAATTTTAAGAGTAGCTCAGAGGAATGGATTTAAATCCATATCCCAAAGGCAAACAACGCCATAAGCTACTGAATTACTCCTGGCCCTTTTTCAGTATGTGCATAACACTGTCTCTACAAGCAAATCCCTAATGTCCTTTCATTCATGCATGCATCCAGGTGGTGTATTTAACCTGCATCATCCTCAAACCTGCTCTTCTCAGCATTTAATAACCCACCATCTGGGTCAGTGGAATTATTCCCACTGAACAATGTGAATCCTTGAACTCAGGGCTCCTTGGGCATCTTCCCTCCGTTAGAGACCACTCTCATATACACTGAACAAGTCCCCGTGGGATCAAATCAACGCTGCTTTGATGTGACTGGCATTCGCAGCAGCTTCTCTTGGCTTCAGTGGCTGAAAATGACCTGCTTCATAAATGAGCATTTTAAAATACGTACATTGTAAAGTAATTTTAGAAGCATTTAAAAGTGGATAGATAGACAGACGGATAGATAGATAGAGGCACAGGCATGAGGCTTGACACAGGGTCCCAGGAGAGTGGCTTTAGGAGAATACTTAAGAGCATAACATAAGCAAACCCCAACAAACCTTCACCTGAAATGACCATAGCTCTTTTGTCCCCTTTAGTTCTTCTGATAGGAAAATACCCCAGCAAAGAACCATTAAGCTGCAAATGCTCTTGGACCTGAGCCATTCAGCCAGTCAGGGAGGCGAACCCATTGCCATGTGCTCCATCGTGCCCAGCCAATACCTGCTCCTCAACTCAGTTCAGACACAGACAGCTCTTGGACATCAAATCTTGGATTTAAAACCCTCTGGGGATTCTCTTGTCTGAATAATGCATAAGGCTGAGGAAATCTCCACAAGCTGGAGGAAAAAAAAAAGAGATGAGGTTTGTCAAACTGGCACAAGTTATTTGCTCAGTGCTAATGAGGTGGTGTTGACAGCTGAGCAGAAGAACAGTTACAGCTTTTTTCACTGCTTGAGGCTTGAGGGACTCTGTTTTAAGTTGGAATACTTCTTAAAGAGTGAGTGGGGTCTTGCCTCTGTTTTCGTCATCACCCTTGACCATCTTTTACTGTCACCACTTGCCACTGGATTTTTTGAGGGGTTGATTATCTGTGAACCCAGTTTTGGTAGCTCTGGGAGGTTCGTGAGGTGAATGTTAGTGAATCCCTTGCTGTACTGGCACCTTAAAAGACTTCATGTCTTTTTGGATATCTGAAGCAACCTATGTCATCTTCCTGTGCCTCAGTTTCCTCAGCTAAGCTGTAGAGATAAAACATCTTAGCCTTTTTTTTTTTTTTTTTTTTTTCCTAGCTACACGAACATGTCTTTGAAACCTCTTTCTAAGCGGAATATACTTCACTTGAGTTATGGTGGTCCTCCCAAGCTACTGTTAGTTGAGGTGCTTTGTGCTGCTGCAAAAAGCGGGGCTTTACGTTGACACAGCAAAGGAACATTCCACCTCATTAAAAGTGCACCCACAGGCAGAGAGGTTGCTCTCGTTAAGCGTCGCAATCTGGCCATTTCTGACCTACCTAACACGGCTCTGTCACGTGGACTAAACCAAGCTCTTGCTTAACAGGGACCAGCAGAGCTCCTGAGAGAAACAAAATCCTCTCCGTTACATGCAGATTCAAGCAGCAACTGTCTAAAACTTGTACACCGCAGCAAGTGATGAGCGCTCAGCTGAGCCATCGGACATACGTGTGCTTCTAGTCCATTGTTAAGGAAAGTTGTCAGGAATCCATTTTAAGCGAATCTGCTTCATTTTTCATCTGTGATGGATTAGCAATCTCGTCAACAGATGAACGGTAGCTTTTTAAGACACTACCTGAATTGCTTTCTACTGAAGTACAATTCCCAGAAAATTCTCTGTGCCCTCCAGTGCTTCTCTGTGCTTTTCATCTTTGTCCTGTGAAGTAGGACAGAGCTATACTACTCCCATTAAAGAGATCAGATAGTACATCTCCATGATCCCCATTAACATCGGGAGTGGATTTGGGGTAAAAAAGGGCATCTTTCAGCTCTCTTCCTCCAGTCCCTGAGCTCCTGCAGACTGCACAGCTCAGTCTGAATTTCAGAGGATTATGGGCTGGAGCCTACTTTTGATTATAGTGATATAAAGCTGGAGTCCCCTGGCTTTGAGGGACAGGTCTATTGTATTTGCAAACAGACATGTGTTTTCAGAGAGCATTTTTGCTCCCAGCCTGCTGTGCATGTGTGCAATCTTCCCCCACCTTCCTCCCTGGCTGCCAGCTCCCTCCAATCACTCATTCGGAGAGTTTATTTGTAAATGAGCAATGAACAGGGAGAGAGTAAATGATCTGCTGAAGGAACTGGGATGAACCCGATTAATATTCTGTCGTTTCTCCCAAGTCACAGGGTAGGTGACCACAGCCCCATCAGAGAAGTCCCGCCTGCCCAGTTCTTTGGAGAAACAATTATAAAATGCAAATATTGAGAGAACACCTCAGTATCTCGTAATCTTCAATATTATTTCCTGGACACGGGTTACATGTAAGAAACAAAGGCAAATAAGCCTTTTTCTCATTAGCCTGGGGTTGCTGTTCAAATAAGATGGGGTAGGGCAGGGAGAAGGCTGAAGTGGATGCTCTTTTTCCATGACCCAAAATCCACTGAACAAGAGTCAGGCCACATACAGCCCAGAAACTTCTTACTTGCACCCTTAACTGCCAGTGTCACAGCACTTCTCCTGCCAGCTGCATCCTGGAAAAGCCTGTTCTCTTTCACTGGAGGTAGAAAGGCTTGAGGAGCTCAAGTTGGGGTGATGGGAATGAGTTCTCCTGGTGTCCAGTCCCTTTTTCCCAGTGTACCCAGGAAAAAGTCATGTGGAGCTCTCCTGTGCCTCATTTTGTTTCCCAATGAAAACTGGTGCCACCCTGCCTTCCCCTCCTTTGTCAAGGCTGGGTTTGAATCGGAGGAAAAAACTCTTGTAGACCCTGGATCAGGACCAAGACTCTTGAATGAGGTGATGCATGTAAAATTTATCAAACAGGCATCCAAGGAAAAGCCTTCTGATATCACAGCCAAAAAAAAAAAAAAAAAAAAAAAAGATAACAATTGATTCCCATTCTCTGCATTCTCTGGTAACACCATTTGGAAAAGAATGACATTAAGACAGGGAGAGTTTCATGAAGAAGTCAGTCATTTAGAAGCTCTGCCTTTTGGTGGATGATGCAAACCATGTACATTATCAAGCAGCAAAAACCACTCCAAATTAAAAATGCAATAAACTAGAATATATTGAGCAGTGTGACTATATTAGTCCAAAATAATCAAAACACAAATGGAAAAGAAATGTTAGAATGGGTCTGTGACTTCTTTTTTTATGGCAGGATACTACTAAAGTGGTTCCTGAGTGGGAAAAATGAAGCTCAAGTCTCAGTTATTCATCCTGATGATGGGACGGTATTTTTGCCTTGTAAAGCTGTATCATGCTAATGCTACTGCTGTCATACCAACAAGGTTTATGATTTCCTCCTGAATCTTCTTGCTGTTGTTCTCCATTTTTAAGACCCTATTAAAATAACCAGGTTACTTGCAAAGAAGGATAGTCTTGCAGTACTCACACATGGAAATGAGGCTCAAGAGATCTGGATTTGACTACTGATAGTCTCCTACATAAGCTTAAGCAGTGGCTTAGGTTGTGGATATGCAAGTGGGTTAACTCAGTTCAAGACAAGCTGTCTTCATTAAAAACCAAAAACCTAAAGCCTGCAAACACAAGATACAGGCTTTAACTGTTCTAGTTGTGTCCCAGGAATGACAAATTTACCCCTGGATTAATCAGGGATAAGCGTTTCATCATCTAGACCATCTGCCTTTTCATATACCTTTTCCCCCTTCGTACACAGTTGTGATGAAGTGATTTGTTGGGGTTTATACCCTATATTTCATTTCTCAGTTCAGGTGGTGCTTATTCACAGTCCATCAGTATACTATGTCTTGAGCTGGGAAAAATGTTTTCAAATGAGCAGCTAGAGACTGAATCAATTCAGAAATTCAGGTTGTTTTGGGTGAATCATTTCCATCAAAAAAGCAAAAAGTGAAAATAACTCGACAAGAACCCTGCTGTGCTGATTCAAAGCTTTTGCAGAGGTTCCATTTCTTCTTTTGGAAATAGCAATTACACATCTTTAATCTTGCTAATTAATCTTTACAATAATCCTGGAAAACAAAACGTTTTTTATAAACTAGGAGTTTTTCTTTAGTGAGGGGATTCCAGTTAGAAACATAGAAACCCTTTCATCAACCTGAACTGACTGATTTTTTTCCTTTGTTTGGTGTAAATGCTTAAAAGAAAAATCAATTGTTTCTGCAAGGTCTGTGTTTTATGAAGTGAGAGCTGTAACACCTCGTCTGTGGGTCTGCCCACTCCAGAGACTGTGGTTACAAAAGCGTTTCTCTTGGCAGCTGTTCTGATTTTAGCTATCCCCCTGTTCCTCCCCTAAGCACACAGTCCCCCTGGTTCTCACCTAAGCTCCCACTAGCGCATCACCTCATTCCCACCCTTGGCCATGCATTTCTGCTCCCCACATGGCTCTTTTCATCGTGATCCTTAAAGGGGCTATCAAGACCACAGAGTTGAGCTGGTTTAAAACAACCCTTACCCCTTTTTTAAGGTTTATTTTTAATCTGGATCAGTTCCCTGAGTGACTGATCAGAGAACAACATGATTCACCAGATGGTTACATCAACGTGGCTGAACTGGTGCTTTACAGTGGTAAGAGGTGCCACTGGAAGAGGGGAGTTGCAGTTGGTGCTGAATTAAACGCTCTGTAACGATGGCTTGCCATCAGAGCTGTGATTGCAGCTTCCTTCAGACTCCACTGACTTTAATCTACTGCTAACTGTGTGGGTTTGTCAATGCAGGATAAGGCTTTATACAGACTATTAGATGAAGAATTTATCAAGTATTGATTTAGCTCCTGCTAGGTTCTCCAGCCTTCCCTGACCCTTCTGCTGCTTCAGTTTCATTGTTATTCATGTCTGAATAACTGTTAGTAAAAAATAGGGTTGGTAATTTGGGCTTGTAATTGGATCTGATAACTAAATAAGTGGGAGAGGAAAAAAAAAACGACAAAAATGTACTAATCATGAATAATTACAATCCCAAATTAACAACTCTATTACCTCTTCTCCAAAACAAACATGCCCCCCTTCAATCTTAGTTTCAGAAACTGAAATGTGTGGGTTGCAGGTTCCTAAACAAAACCTAGAAGGAGAGATCATTCTAGCAAGAGTCCTCAGCACCGAGACCTTTCAGAATGAAACTACTGGACTGGAAACTGTCCTTGTCCCAGGTGCACAGCACAGAAGTGGTAGCTCTGGCAGAAGGCAGTGCCTTGAAACTCCAGCATCTAAGGCAGACGTGTGCTCTGCCAAGTTTTCAGAGATCAGCAAGAGCTCAGGGACAGAGTACAGGGGGAAATTTCTGCAATGCCTTTCATTCCTTGCTGCAACAGAGCAAGGAAAGTAGGACGAGTCTGAAGAGTTCTTGTGAGAGACTTGAAGGAGAACAGAAAATCAACCCAAACTTCACCCTCTCTCGCTGCAGCCTTCAGTTGCCATCTCAAGGTCCTACCTGTCTGTCATGCTGAGGAAGTGATTTTGGAAATACGCCTTACCGTCTTTTACTTGTCTGTCATATGAAGCGTGGCCTCCTGACAAATTGCCTTTCATACAGTGTAACATTCTGTTAATTGCTTGATTGAGGAGAAGGCTGGGCTGTATGTGGGGTGGGTTGATCCCCAGAAAAGATCTAGGCTTGTTTTCAAAAAGACTTTCTACGTGGCTGTGGTTTTGCCACCAACAAGCAGAGTTGTTGCTATAGCCATGACCAGCATGGCTGGGAAGCTGCCTGTACGGACTGGGCAAGTGAGCTGATATTTTTGTCCTTTTGTTGAGTCACAATTATGGGAATCTCATTGCAGGCATTCATTCTGTATTGTAGCTCATTTATGATTAACAAAACGGAGACTATTTATCTTTAGAAATACAGGGATGCAAATGTATGATACCAGCAGATTTCATACTGCTTATCTGAACCTCCGCCATGGAGGAATGCAGCCTGATGTATTTACTGAGTGCTGGTAAATGGTTTGTGAATTAATTGGAGTTGGATCTCATACATTTAGGATTGCAAGAGGCCTTTTGTATGGAATGGTCACAATGTATCCTGTGAGCCCATTAAACTCTTACGGCTCCGTGTGTCATCTAGGGACAGAGCTGTGATTAACAATTTAGAGAGGGAACCTTGTCCAGAAATTTTTGCACCATTCAGGACTGGGGCATTGCCTTCTCCCAAAAGAGAAATGTTACAGTGCTTTACTATGAATTTATAGATGAGATCTGAATCTTGAATGGTGCCGGGCATCATCAAAACGTTATTTCCCAAAAGGCAAAAATATTTAGATAGTCTGGAAATTTTTGAACTGCCACCAATACTTCCACAGCTAGGTGGGTTTAATAGGATATGCTTTAAAGATTCAGAAGGAGCAGTTCATTTGAAGGTTGATGTCACCTTTGCTTGAGAAAATGCCTTTATGTCTGACTGATATCCTTGGGGTATTTTTTTCCCCCAAAATCAGCAATAGAGCCCTCTTTGCCCATTGCAGTGTCCTAGTTATGCCTATGTGTGACATTCCTAATAAGAGTTGTCATGCAGTGGCAGATCTGATCTATTTTCTTATGAGATTGCAAAAAAAAGGTTTAACTACAGTTCAGTGTGTATGACAGTATACCTCCACCTTTTTCCAACATTTTACATTGCAAGCGGTTAGCAAAGAGGCAAGGAAGCAATCAATAACTAGATCATTCAGCACCCTGAGGAGACATCTAAACTGTGGAGTACTGTTACCCTCTGGGACTTGCATGTACAGTACAGAAACACTGCAGCTGGGTGGGCATGCAGGTAAAAATCATTACAATAAATGTCCCAGAGGCAGCTTTCCCCCACATCTCCTTTTTGAGAGAGAGGAAAAAAAAAAAAAAAAAGCCACTCTGAAGCCTGTATACCTTTCCATGTTCTTTTACAGTATTGCCCATTTTTTGCCTCTCCATCCAGGTTTCCCTTTGGATCTCCTCATATGGGCTTGCAACTGTATCAGCTCCTAGTTTTGCAAGTCACTGGTTATTCCATCAAAATGCCTCTGCTCCTTCATGCACAGAGGAACATTTTACTCTTTCTACTCTCCCTCCATTAATATACACAGTGACAATCTTATTGCTGCATCCAGCTACAAGTAGGAAATACAACAGTCATGTTCATCATGGCACTCGGCAAAATAGGTTACCTGCTTTGACATCTACCGCTTAGACTAGCTTTAGCCTTTAGAAATTTGCAATTGCCATCTCTCTTTTCTCTTGAGAACATCTTACTTCCATGTGTTGGTTCAGAATATTGTACATATAACACATTTACCAGCAGTTTGTTACAGTAACTCCATATATCCTGGGGCATCGTGCAAAGTCCTAGGCAGAATATAGAAAGATGCAACAAAGCTGGGATTAAAGCTCTAGAAATGCTTTCCTCTTGTTGCCAGAGTTGCTGTCCTCCAAGAACACACAGGTCTGAAGTACCTGCATCCTTACAGTGACGCAATACTTGCCAGTCTGCTGATAACACGTGCTGAGCAGGAGGTCTCATAAGTCTCTACAAGGCATATGTATGTCTCTCTCTCTCTATGTCTCTCTGTCTCTGTATATACATCTCTATAAATAGGAAGATGATGCTGAAATGGTTTCTCAGTCCTCCCACCCTCCTTTTTTTTTTTTTTTTTGTGAAGCCCTTCTCCTCCTCCTTATCCTATTCTTCGTGTCGGTTGCAAAGTATGCTGAAGCAGTCTGCTCCTTGTCACATTTTAGGAGGAAGATGACATTGATATTGGACTAAATGCAAAAAGAGACATTCCCCTAGTGAAAACTGGCTAATTGATGTCAAATCAAATAACTTTAAAGAGCCGCGATGGCTACAAATCAGATCAGAGAGGGCAATGCCAGTTCATTCTACTTCACGTGGGCGCTGTGCTTTGCAGCTTAAGCGACAGCACTTTGGCATTCAGGGCTTCTTTATAACCCAAACAAATCAAATCTCAAATCTTTTTGATCTTGATGCCTGACAATACTTGATGATTAAAACTACTGCAGTGGAGCCTGGGAATGGATTATCATTATAAATCGCTGCAGTCTTGCCATTCCCTGCTCTCTTCTGTGGGTCTGGAGGCTCGAGGCAAGAAAAGCTGGGGAGAATATAATAGATGCTAACAAGAGCGGTCAAGTGAGACCAGGGAAAAAAATTATTCATAATAGATTAATTTTAAGGATACCAGGTTTCTGTTTCTATACCTCTGTGCTTTAGATTTCAACCTAAAAGGTTGAAACATAAAACATATTTTAAAAGCTAAAAGCTAGTTTGCCAGTTATGATTCTCTGAATTAAGGCTGAATTATCCATTGGTCTGGATTAAAGAAGTGTAGTTTTAGACTGTATCCACTCACTGATGCACTGAGAGGTGCAAGCTCACTCTCCACAGGTTCCTCAGGGCACATGCATTCATCTGAACTCCACTCTGGGCATTAGAATATGGTAAATCTCTTAAAGACGAACAGGGAGGCTAAAAGTTAAGCAAAAAAAGAATTGTGAGCAGCAATGGCTGACAGACGGAGTAAGAGGTCTATTTTTTTTAAACAGGCGGCTCATCAGTTGACTGATGAGGGGAACGGTTTTCCTTAGACAGATTCATTTGGACCCCAACGTTTTAGAGGGCCTCTGACCTTCTCTAATAAGTGTTGTGAGTGGGTAGGACACAGAGGACTTTCACCCCAGAAGCCTCGTGGCACATTGAAGCCCATCGTTTGCGCTAGCCAGCCTGCCCCAGAGGCCAGATACTGCACAGGACTGCCAAAACAACTGTGAGGCTATGTTTTCAGAAGAAAAGATGCCAAATGGTCCAGACAAGTTACCTCTGTGTGGAAATGTCCCGTGTCCCTCCAACCTTTTTTTTTTTGCTGCACAGCGTAAGGCAATGCTCACACGAACTCTAGAGCTGATCTGCCCTCAGTAAGTGGATATTCGTACTCAAGTAATCCCGAGGTTCAAACAAATACCGTTAAGAAGGGTTGCAGTTTTCCATCAGAAACAGAAACTGTCACACTAGAAATAGGTCTCAGGGAAAAACAAGCCTGCAGTTGGGCCATGTTTCTCTTCCTACCACAAGCAGCAATGGTTAGAAATTTTACCCAAAGCCTGTTTCCATCCTGGATTGGAGTGAATGCAACATCAGCAGACACATTGGCAGCAAAATATTTGGCGCACGCCACTGCTTTTATCCTTTCTAAAGGCCTGGAAGAGACTATTAATCTCTTTTTGCAGATCTTTCATATTAATAGCATGATGACAACATAGGAATGTCTGTACCTGTTCAGATCAAGGGCTGTCAAAGTTTTGTCTCCAGCAGTAGCCATCAGTAGGTGCCTAGGGAAGAATAAGAATGAGACAAGTGATTTTTCAATTTTCCCCACGTAGCCTCCCTACCTGGCTATTTCCTATCAGGAGATTTCCTGAACCTGGTTTCATTTGCCTACCATGCATAGAAAAAAGGGATAATGAAGAAGAATCTTTCTGGAAAACAGGAAAATCTGCAAAAAGAAAATTCGTAGGATGTTTTTTAAGGCAGTGGACTAGATCTTCAACTGGATTAAATTAGCAAAGTGCAGATGAGGCTAATTAGTTGATAGCAGTGGAGGTAAAATGATTATTTTTCTTTCCAAAAATTTGTTGAAGCGTATATTTTACTTCAAAAAAAGCCAACACCCAAACAACCAAAACCATAGATGAAAATCACTAATGAAAATCTTGGAACATGTTCCAGTTTTTTAATAAAAGCCTTGCTTAGCAATGTTCTATTAGTCTACTAGGAAGGACAGTGGACAGTCCAAACTATATCAAAACCTAAGTCCTTTTGGATAGCATCACCCAGATCTGCTCTGTGGTTCTCATTTTATGCCAATTCAGTAAGAAGGTACCTGCTGTTGCGTATTTTCAGGAGAAGCATGCCAGGTTTTAAAGCTGGCTTTAATTTTTTCATTGTAGACTATTTTTTTAAAAGAATAAAAATGGAAGAAAAGGTAAGGCATGTGCTCAGCTGGGCTTAGTATGAATTAACATCATTCCTTGCAGCGGGGACTTTGCATATTCAAAGACAGCCAGGCTGTCGATCGTTTTTTTCTCTCTGCAGGATGATAATTAGTAATAAAGACTGAACGATTCCCAGTCTGATTGCTGACACACATTTACAATTTATCTCATGGCAAGCTCTGGATAGAGGACATTTCAGAGCAGATTGGGAATTAGGCAGAGGAGATTCACGTTCAAAGACATCCCTTAAAATTCAGTTAGCAGACAACATCCTAAAACTAAGATTAGCTTTTTGGGTTGGTTTTAGTATTAATGAAATGTAAAATATAACCGTTATATAGGAGGGTGGTGGAGGGGAAGGGTGGGGAGGGGGTGTACATTTAGACTAGAGAGAGCAGACAAGTTGAACCAGGTGGTGAAACTTAATGGTGAGAAAACAGCATAGAAGAAGACAAAGTTTCCCCACTGCTTTTCCACTATTTAGTTGTGGTACTGAGAGAAATACCAGCTTGGTTTCTTTATTATGCACCCATAGGGTGAACAGGAGCTGATATGGCAGATCAGCTTTGATGCTGGAAACCATTTGTCTTGTAAAAGCAAATGGTGACCAATTAAATAAAACTGGAAAAGAAAAGGATGCCTTTTCTGCTCTTTACATTACAAAACAAAGTTGATCTCTCATATAAGCAAGAAATCTTACGCTGCAGACTGGTCAAGGGTGGAAAAACGTAGGTAGACAGGAAGATTCAAATGATCATTAGTAACATGAACCAAGTAGAATGGCTCATAAAAAGACTTTCTTTTTTTTCCTGAGAAGTCTGTATTGTCAACACGGCCAGTGAGCTTGGCTTTGAGGGACTCATCACAAAGAATTTAAAGGACAGCAGGCTAAACCCACCTCAACCTTATACCACAATATTGACCCGGAAAGACCTTCATTACAAGTAAGTGTTCCTACTACCTTTTATTTCCAGGCTTGTTCAGTCATCTTGGCCCGTTCAATCCTTGCTCCTTCCATCGAGGTTATCCACGACAAGTATCACTTAATGTCTGTGTGGGATGGTAATTTTTGTGACGTGGGAATATCTTCAGAAAAAAAGATCCTGAAGATATTATATTCTTTTAATAAAAATTATTCAGCCCAAAGCAAGACAAGAATTACCATGTGTAGTGTGTCTTGGATGAGAAATACTGGCCTTTGAAATTCTGCAGTGTTGAGCTCACAAGCCTGCCTGGTGATGTGGTGTGAAGGGGCAGTGATGTAAAGATAATTTTAAACATTTACTCTGTTATATTGCACCAAAGACTTTCCCTTCCCCAAAATTTAAAATTTAAAATGTGCCTCCACTGAGCATGAGGGCAGTGCTTTTTGCTTTCTGAGACGGAACAGAGTATTTCCTTAATGAAAAAAATATGATTTTGATTTTAAGCAGTAGGAACATTTTCCCATTGCATATCTTTCATGCTGTGGAAACTAACCATCCACCAAATATTTCAAATGTGAATTCTCAAACAGCTCTGCTGAAAGACATTTTCCTCCTCATTTTGTATTAAAGCATAGCCCTGAATGGTGTGATTCCAAACAACACTCTCCCAGCATCCCCTCCTCCCAGATATCAGGGTATCATCCCCAAATCCCCTATGCCTAAAGGAAGTTTTTCATTCTACTTATAGAACCTGAAAAGCAGGACGATAAAGTTAATGGGCTGGAAATTAACAGAGAAAGAAAGGAATGACATAATTTCATTTTTAAAACTCAAAAGGGGGGGGGGGGGACACAGAACAAACTTAACGAAAGCACATGGTTCATAGACATACATGAAAAAGTACAATGGCACAGACTCCTTCATCTAGTGAAAAACTGAAGAGGCTCCCTTTAGCTTTGGTGTATAACACTGATTTACACCTTCTAAGAATCCGGCCTGGGAGATTAGTGGGGCTAATTCCTCTTTAAAAGAAGAAAAAAAATCATTTGCCTTAATCCATTTAACATTCAAACATCCCATTAACCTAAATTAAACGCTTTCCTGTAGGTTTTTAATTTAGCACACTGACCCCCAAAATGGAAAGGCCACTTACAATTACAAACCCCATAGTGCAGCCACCACTCTCTCCGACTTGCCGTCATCCTTATCATCCCAAACATGTTTCTCATCTTGGCAAGCAGGAAACCTTTTTTCTGTGTGTGTATGCGTGTGTGCCGGCAGATTTTCACCTATGTGCTTTTCTGTTAACGTTCATTAATTTATGTGGCTTTGGCAAACTAATAAAGGAAAGGAAAGGGGATATATGGCCATTATTTTATTTCCTGAGGGTTCCTGGGTTCTATAGAAATGGTCCAAAGGGAGAAAAAACACCCGTAAACTATGCACCGTAAGGACAGCCCAGGAAAGTTTCCCTGCATGGCCTGGCGGCTCAGGGCTGCCCTGTGCTTTGCAAGGTGAGGTTAGAGTTTAGGCAGGAGGCTGCCACTGACGGAGCAGGTTTAGTTTTCCTTGAAGGTTTAACTGAAATCTCTCAGGCTGCTCTGAGCTCTGCTGAAAAACAAAGCATCAGGGTGCTTTTCACCATGGCAAAAGGGCCTTTCGAAGAGAGACAGGAGCAAATGCTTTCAGAATGGCCATGCCATGTTCCTGTCATGCAAGGAAGCTCTTGAGATACAAGGAGGATTTTATGCAACTTGTTGGTATGCCTTCACTGACGATGGTGCCCTGCGTCACGCTGGAGAGAAAGCATTGCCTAATTAGTTTCAAAGGCAGCCCAGTGATGTTTCAATAAGGGTAACTTAATTAACGGGAAGGTGTGTGCAGAGATAAGTTTTTAGGTACCCAAATTATCTATCTGGTATGTTTGCTCAACTCACCGTATGGCATATGCCTCTGGCACACATTAGTCCACTGGGCTCAATGGGCCGCTGAGTCAGTTGAGTGATGGGAAGTGTCCTGTGTGCCTTTACCCCGCAGCTGGTATGAAGATAATTGTAATTATGGGGTTGTATTTGTCACACAATGCAACAGCATTTGGCGAAGTTGGCTCTGTGTGCTCACTCAGGTGAAGTGTCCCACCGAGCTGTCCATCCACAACAGGTCTGCCGAGCTCAGTTGCTCTGGGGTAGACTCGGGGCTGACCTACACAGAGTCAAAAGATGAGAGTTTCTGCCTGCTATTATAAACATATGAACAAACAAAAACATCAAGCACCTATTTTCTGACTAAAGATTAAGTCTCATTTTAGGTACCTAAACGAAAAATTGAGATTAGCTCCATGCTAATCCAGGAAGAGCCAAAACTCTGGTTTTAGTTTTTAAGTCGCTTGCACACAGGTGTCTGAATGTATCTCGGTATTGCCAGGGCTGAAAACTTGTTGTTGGTCCTGCACCTGAGCCTGCACAAAGTTTTCCTCTGCCTATGGCTTCATGGACCCAAACACAGGTTACCTACCAAAGCCAGAGTTGGTTACTGAGGTTTTTTTAAAAGACGGTGTGGTACCAGTGTCTGCAGGGAGCCTGATGCCTCCTTCCCTCCTGTCTGGTCCTCCCCACGGTGAAGGCTGTGTTCAATCCTTGTCTTTGCCTGTGAGGAGTATAAACCTGCCTCTTTGCTAGCTCCTTGAAAATGAGCTGCACACTTCGCCATTTGCCCCAGCTGGTACACTCTACAGAAAAAAAGTTATTAAGGCAGAGACAAAGTATCCTAGAAGAGGGTTTCACTCCACAACAGTTAGGGGATTTGTGTCGCAAAGATTGCATACCACAAGGCACTCAGACAAACTCCCTTGCTCCTTCCTCCCCAGTGGTCACCCTACAGCAAAGAGCCGGGCTCGCTGTCTCTGACCTGACAAACTGTGGGTCTGTCGGGCACGTTTCTAGCTCTGTTTTCACCGAGAAGTTGTGAGCCCCAGTGGCAGGTAGTACAGCAGAAGCTCAGGTTATCTTGGTAGTTATTAACCTTTCAGAGCAACTCAGTTGTCTATGAGGAAGGATTATACTGAACCTCATGACACCTACCAGAAGGGCAGCTCATCAGAACGAAGGTATTGTCCCTCACCACACACATCCACACATCTTTCCAACCCCTTCCCCATGGATTGGTGCAAGAATACCAGTGTATCTTCTCTTATCGAGATCAGCCAAGCAATTCAGGGCAGAATTTAGTCCACCGAGCAAAAATATGTCTATTATTTCTTAGTTTCAGCTCCCCTTTTAAAATAAAAAGGAATTGAATCCACCAAAATCCCAGTGGATCCACCAGCCTCCCAGTCATCTGTCTTAAGAGGGAATGAAATGAATTTAATCTCCATAGATTGTATTGCACACTGCATTGCCAGCTGTCTTCTAGCAGGGTCTGCCGTTGCTCAAAGGTCATAGTACAAATCCCTTGATTAAAAAACAACAACAAACATGTTTTAAATGGGTAAAACCATAAGACGCTGCCATAAAGCAGATTATGTGAAGTAGATACTGCTAAAATAGTTTAAATGCCGCTTTCAGGCATGAGTTTAGTTATCTCAAAGCATATTAGAGAGAGCAATAAAATTTAATGGCCAGCAGTAAAGTGTTTATGTGCAGCCCTCAACACAGTATTGCCCAACTGCAGAACACGTTAACTTTGCCGCACGGGTCAGTCATACCCAGGAAATGGAGTTTGGGCCCCGTTGGAGTTGGCATTCTCTCTGCTTGTGGAGAGCTCAGCAGAGAGACACCAGGGAGCTCACGACTGGGGAAACGAGGAAAGCAGTGCCGCTGCGGAACCGTCAGGGCAGCAGCTCTGGCTTCCACCCACCCCCCCTCCCC
>NC_138912.1:10742555-10942555 GCF_965231255.1 Vanellus vanellus | reverse complement strand
CTTCTGTGGGTTTAATGAACTTTCCAGTTCTCTTCTGCACCAAGCTAAGTAACGTCGTCTCTTCCCTGAGCTGCATGTCCTGCTTGCGTGAATTCGTTTGTACGTACTCCCTTTAGTGGTATTGCTTGCAGGAGTTGCAGCCAGGCATGCCTACCGACGCAGGAAAACGATACCCCATGAGTTTGCCACACAACCAGAAAACTTGCTTTTAAGTAAAAATAGCAGTGCACCTTCTCTTCTTAGTAGAAACGGGTTTGTGGCTTTGCTCCGTCTCATTTGATGCATCTGTCTTCCCGTCCCCTGCTAACTTTAAGGCCTTTGACCAAATTCAGCCAAATTCAATAGAAGAGCAGAGCTCTCAAAAATTCCTGTAGGTTTCAGGAGGAGAGGAGAGAGGTCCCGCTTGGCGTCCCTACCAAGAGAAAGGCTGCAGCGTGACATCTGCCCAAATTGGACACCACCTGGGAGAGGGAAATTATAAATGCCTCTCTCCCCAGGAAAAGCTCACATCCCATTTAGATACTAGAGAATCCAACCCTGAGGAAACAAGGCCTCATTAGTGTCATTGCCCGAGGAACTACTTAATTAAAGGACAACAGAGTTGAGAGCATTGTTATGTAGGCCTTTGTTCCTTACACCTGGTCATTTCCATTGATGTAAAATGTCATCTTTCTGATCTGGTAGCATTTTGCACCCACTTTAGACAAGTATTCCTGACCAGCCGAGGAGGTGCGGAGCAGGGAAGAATCAGACCTTTATTACTGAGGTAATTATAGCCTCACCTAACCATCAGGCGGAGGGTGTACACCTCTATTAGCCAGTGCTCCCACAAAGAGAACAAAGGCCGGCTGGAAAGTGGGAGCCACCCAGGGAGCACCCCTGTGTCCAGCTACACCACTCTCGGGCGGCAGACATGCTGGGGAGGTCATGACCACAAGCTCCCGCGTCGCCCCGTCTCCTGCTTGTTTTCCTGGTTTTAAATCCAACTTGGCTTAGCGATACTGGTGAAGGCCATGAGACGGGGAGGCTAAAACGAGGAACAGTGCCATAACCGAGGAAATCAGCTCTCAGTTAAAATGCTAAAGGAGGTAGGGGGTACCTTTCAAAGCTTGTCTCAGCAACTAGCCTAATTCTGTTTTCAAAAGCCACTGTTGAGTGCTTTTGAAAATTTTATCCTAGATGCTTGGCTCAAAGACCTTAACCAAAGATATTTTTTTTTCTCTATCTGCTATAC
The DNA here is from genome assembly GCF_965231255.1 of Vanellus vanellus. Classification (NCBI taxonomy): domain Eukaryota; kingdom Metazoa; phylum Chordata; class Aves; order Charadriiformes; family Charadriidae; genus Vanellus; species Vanellus vanellus. Next base: position 10,941,321 of record NC_138912.1, on the reverse strand, counting down.
GAAAGCTAAATATAAACCCACGTTATTGAACAAAACCCCTGTTGCAGGTCTAGAAAAATCTTTACTCAGAAAATCAAATTATTGGAGACCAGCATCTAAAGTGGCCTTCAGTTTTGGATGCCTCTTGTTTTGCGTACACGATTTGGCATACAAAACCACGTTATTTCCAACAGCAAATATTTGCTTTCCGTTCTTTTTATCTTCTCCTATTTGCCTTTTGTTCTCCTGCCCTCAGAAAATCAGGACCCGAGTGTCTCCGGATGAGGAGCTAAAGTTGCTTTTGAAAACACGGATTAGTCTATTTTATCCACACAAGTATGTGCATATGTGTGTCTGCTGTTAGTCTGAAGGGCGTCTTAATGACTTTTTCACTGATTGACTGTGGGACCACAGGCAAGTCATAAAGCTAGCCTGTGCCTCAGTTTACCCACTGCAACTTCATTAACGCTAACCTACCTCACGAGGTGTTGTAATGTTTAATATATTATGTGCTCTGTAATCCTTGGATTAAATGTGTTATGTAAGTGAAAAGCGCCCATTTGATGTGTATGTAAATGCTGCAGTATAATAGGTAGGAGGGTCATTTGGGTGTAAGTGTAATACAAGCGCTGGCAAAAGGCAAAAGGGATTCCATTGTATTGACTTATTTTTAAAGAGCTTTTTATTTACTGAAATGCTCTGGACACCCAGAAAGAGAGACATTCCTCACTAAGCATCTCTGCTGTTTCATCTGTCTTGAAGTGCTTTGATAAATGGATTGAAACTTGTCAGCTTTTCCTGTAGTTTCTGAGACTCCCTCTGGAAACTCTGTTGAAATGTTATTATTGCAACTTCTTAGAGCGCTACTTAATGAATTGTAACAGATATCCCTGCGAGTCCGGTAGACGCTGTGAGGACCGCGCTTCCTCTCCTTCCCGCAGCAGAAGCAAAGCAGTGCAATGCAAACACATGGCAGCAGAGCTCGGGTCCTCCTCCACCAAGAGCAGCGGGTCTCTTGCCGAGGAAATACTTCTCACCTTCACGGGCTTCATCCCTAGCCTTGTGTCCCGGCTGGGTGATCGGTGGGGCTTCAGGGACACTGAACGTAGCCAGATGTTGTCCCTTGGGTTAGAGTTGAATTTTATCTTTTAAGAAGAGACCTTAGGAGCGACGACAGATTAGGTTTAAGTCAGCAATAGTTGATTTCCTCTGTCTCTAGGATGAGATATTGTGGCTTGCGTGCAGTGCCTGAGCTATCCTGAAGCTCAACTGCTGACTTGGGTGCCTATGGACAGTCTAAACTCGCGATGCCCACAGGTCCCACCTGCCCTCGGAGCAGCCTTTTCTCAGGCGACAGTCACGTGATGTTACCACATGGGCAGATGAGATGGATGGAGAGGTAAGCGTAGCACCTCTTCTGAAGCACAGGCGTGACCCAGCAGGGCCATTAGAGCTGTCTGAGGAAATCTGCTGAGAGGATGGTCAGAGGTGCCTGGCAGGGACACATATGTAGCTTGGAGCTGCAGTGGAACTAGAGGGTGGAAAGAAATCAACCATCTTGGGGTCATCTTGGACCCCAGGAATGCCCTACCCTGTTGCATCCCACAGTGGAGCAGCGGGATGCCATGGTGACTTCTTATTTCCTACCTCCAACCCATTCAAAGGAATGTCCACTCCTCCTCTGCTCTCGTGAAGCAGGGGGTGTGTGACCAGTGCTATGCTTGGTTGGGTAGCTTGGTTGTGCTGGGTAGGCTCAAAGATCCTTGTTCTGATGCAACGGTCACTTGAGAGTTTAAAAGATTTTTGGTGGGTTTTGTTTTTGGTTTTGTTTTTAATCTTCTCACTGGGTTTCAGTTGTCCCTGTTTTTGTAAGAATATGAAACTGAGCTATCGTTACTCAGGTTGTCATGAAGTGTGAAATGGCTCCACGCACAACCCCAGCAGCATTAATAGCTGCGCCCCTCACCCTGCGTGGGACGGCTGGCAGGTCCCTGTGGTAGATAGCACTGGCCATCTCCAGCTTGAAAAACAAGAGCGTGCCTTCCCCGTGCCTCCACACATGAACTTGGGCCATCCTTAGTGAGGCAGGCAGGAAGACAGGAGGGGAATTTTGGAGAAGCTCCTGGTCAGTGTGGTGTTGGAGCAGAGCGACAAAGTGGCTGGGTATGGGTCACCTCAGGGGGGGCTCCATTACCCTCGGGGCGCTGAGGCCATGGTTGATTTTTCGCAGCCTTTTATTTCACTTTTTATTAACATTTTGCATATTAAAATTTGTGTAGGCAGCCAGAAGAGAGCAGCATCTACACAATACTCGACACAATGGAGAGGATTAGGAATCAGTGGCTCGGTTCTTTGGGACCTGGACTGGGGGGGTGTCCTTTCTTTACACTTTGTTTTAAAAGTACTTCTAATTTCTTTCTGTGTAGCCTCACTAAAATACGATCTATGTCCAATACTGATTTGTGGTCTCAGCTGATACTTTCAAAAATTTAAATAAAACCAGGGTTTCCTTGGTCTTTTTGCCAAGATGTTCGCATTTGCTTTTAAAGTTTCTTCTCTCTTCTCAACGAGCCCAAACATATCAGTGTGCATACCTAGGTACAGCGATGCCAAAATAGGAAATTATTTTCAAAATAACGACTAGTGATTTGGGATTTTTCTGGTATTTCAGCTGCCCTTGCATGAAATTCCTCCAATATTTTCATTCACAGTAGGAATGCTCTGGAAATCAAGCCTCCTAAAGTTGCCTCTGTTTATTCCTCCCAAAGTGAAATTATCCACGTCCTCTTGTCCCTCGTGAGATCCTGGAGGAAACTGTCTGCACACACACATTGGCACATCTTTGGTGCATTCCACACGAGCCAGTGAAATTACACCAGAAATATGAATTTAGCCCACACAGCGTGTGCGCGCTGTGCTGTCTGTACAGGGTACACACACGCACACACACACACGCCCCAGCGAACGCTCCCATTTAAATTTCAGAATAAGCCATTCAAGACATTGCTGTGTGATTCACTTCATGACTGTGCGCTGTATACATTCCTCGAAAACGAATGGGCATTCTGTGAATGTTACTGCTTTGCAAAAATATTTGACGTGGGTTTAGTTGGTTTCAATATTGAGGTTTTTGAAATCTCAGTAATTGTCATGATTACTGTGTGTAATAGAAATTAGAAAGAAGCCTGCGTTTTGGCTTTGAAGCTACCTACTTCTAAGAGTACATTTTTTTAAGTTTTCTTTTTAAGGTGCTTCTTCATGCCCCAGCTAAACTTTCCCCAGATTACGTGTTAGCTATGATAGCTGTTCTATAGTTAGATTTTAATCAGCCTCAGTACACAGTAATGTTAAACACTGAAAGAGCTACTAATTAATCGCCTTTCTGTATGTAACAGAGAGATAAATATCCATCCCGGAGGAATTGTAATTTCATGGTTTCTAATGATGGTTAGATTACATTATCTGGATCACTTAGGCTGTGGGTGTCATAAAAAATGCTCAAAGTCATTTATATTCAGTTTAATTTTTTTTTTAACTTTGTAAGCCTGAGAAAATAATGCGGTGTTAGCAAGTCTGTTTCATATTTTAGTTAAATATACCTTTGTTGCACTGACTGAATGGATTCAGATGACAGTGACAAACTCAGTTCTTTTCTATTTAACATGCACCCTCTGCAATCAAATTAACAATGTACAAATCTTCATCGGGCTTCTGCAGAAGAGTCTGTTGAGTTCCTCAATGTGGTTGAGCTTCGGGGAAAGGTTTTCTTTTTGGATGTCCTTTTGCAGTGGGTGTTTTCTGCTAATTCTCATATGTTCTGTAAAGTCTCGGTCGTCCGTCTTGAACCAAGAATTAACTGGACTTTTGGGTTGCATCAGGCTGTGGCTCAAATAAAATGATAGAATCCGACAGCATTGAGAACTTCTCCTTTTCCCCTCCTCGCTTCTAACTGATTGGAGTCCACGCACGACTTGTGCACCTGCAGATCTGCGTCCACAACACACTTAAATTTGGTGGCTACAAGAATACAAAAAAAAAAAATCCTACTCCATGTGTATATTGTAATAGCTAATAGTTGCATATTTTGAAGTTATACTCATTCATATTTAAAAGGCTGAGGCTTCTTTGAACTGCTGTGTTGGAGGGGGAAGTTAATTGTTTCTGAATGAGGATGATACTCCCTTTCCATATCAATTATGTGTGCTGCTCCGAATTATCAATAATGCTCATTTCCAATCTCCATCGTTTGCAGTTTCGCAGCAGGCGAGCGCGCCGGCGGAAAGTTGCGAGGGCTCCAGGGCTGCAGCCCCTTTCTGCATCCGCCGGGAGCCAGAGGTGGGAGGGAACCCTGGAGGAGCAAGGTGAGATACAGGAACGTGATCTATTTCCAAGAGAGAGTTTGTCATCAGTTAGCTAAAATTGCTTCTGAAGTTTCGCTGGCAACTGTTTTACATGTCTGACTTGGTGACGAAGGAACTATACTATCTTAATAGAGAACTCCAGAACTTCAGAAGGGTTTCTCCTTGTTTGAATGCACAGCACAATGAATTTGTACCCACAGAGCATTCACCACTTACATTTCAAAACCTACAGCACACTAAACGTGAAACTTTTGTTCAAATTTCAAGGATTTTGATAGCCCAAGTGAATAGACACTGCCTATTGATTTTTCCCTTACAATGACTCTTGGATAACCTATTTTCTCATTTATTTTTAACGACAGCTCATGAGATTTTACAGCAATTCTGCCCAACCTCCTAATATCAAAATCCCTCCTTGACCCTGAAAATTGTAATTCTGCTATAGATCACAGCTGCTGAATATTACCTTTTACTAAGCTGGTTAAATAAAATATGTCCAAATCACTAGATCCCACAGGCCATGACTGCAATTCTAATTACACAGGGTCTGTATTTCTGCTCTACTGTACAGAAAAGCACAGCTCTCTCTGAGTCCACACCAAAGTGTGGGAATCCAGAATATTGGTTCTAGTTTTGAATTTAAAAAAAAAAAAAAAAGTTACACTGCTCTTCAATGATTTTCCTGTAAAACTTTTACAAGGGAACCAAACCCTTTTGATGTGTTCCATACAATAAAATGCTGTGTAAGTCTGGAGGACAGAAGCATGTGGCGAGAATTTTCTTGTGACTGGGGGATGGGCGTATTTGATGTGTACCCATTTCAAAATCAAAAAAAAAAAAAAAAAGAAAAAAAAAGGAAAAAAAGTCTCGCACTACTCTTAGGCTGCATATTCTGCACAATGGCTCAGGAAACCAATGTAAGGAAACTAATTCTGGCCATTAAACGTATCCTTTCCCCTCCCACTGCTTATTCAAAGAGTGATCACATGCTCCCTGCTGCAAGTTACACCATTATAGAATTTAGATATGGAAGAAACCTATTAGATTAGTCGTTCCACCTACTGATGTGGGATTGTTCCCTGGAGAACCTTATTCATTAGTGGATCACAGCCTAACCTTGTGGGCACACTGTGCCAAGACCATCTTGGGTTTGTTCTGCTTTTTCCTCCCCGTCCTTTCCCTCTGGTGCTAAGAGAGCGGCCGAGGGGGGTGGTTTGGTGAGGAGCACGATGGAGAAGATGGGGTTCTTCGGTTTTGCAGTCAGACTGGTGGTTTGGATGCTGGAGTGTGTACGTACTTATGCAGATGATTGATTTGTGTACTTTCTTTTTAATTAGTATCTGAGTATGGAAAACTAGATGGAGTTGGGGGGTGGTCTTATTCAGCGTAATTCACTGTAAGATCTTCTGGACCCCAGTGGTCTTCTATAGCAAATCACCTTCATAACTCGCCCTGATTCTGCGGTGTCAGATCTAGTCTTCATTTTGCTTTCTGCTTTCACTCTTCCGTGAGCAGATGGAGCCAAACTTTTAATTGCCTGTCTGCCAGGGAAGGCAGCTTGGCATTTTGCTGCTTTTCCAGGACAGAAAGTTTTTATTTTGATTATTCTGTGGCCTGATCCCATAAAACTCTGAGCTTTCCACACAGCTGTGGGTGCCTGGTGTGCCTCGTGGTCGTGCCTGGTCCTGGGGCACTTTCAGCTGGGGTTCCTGCTCTAAACTTTTCCTCTCAGAGCTTCACTTGCACCTTCTGTCCTGGTAACTTTTCTTAGCGAAAAGTTCCCCTTATCCAGAATCCCCGGGAGGACCTCAGCGCCAGCCCGTTCTTTGGGGTCAGCCACTCACGGTTTAATAGTCTGATTCAAACCTGCAATTGAAGCACTTTGAGTCTGTCACTTTAGGCAAGCTTATTTGTTTCTAGCATGCGGGAGCTGCCGGTTGTCCCCAGTTCTGGCCCCGGTGGGTACGAGCCCTGCAGCACGCTGCAGCTCTGCCTTTCCTCCACAGGCCGCCCACGTGTGGGCTCCCCCCTCCAGGCCTTTCCAAAGTCCCCAGAGGTGAAACCAAGGTCCAGAGAGGTCTGTCTGCAAGAGGTCTACCCACTGACCCCAACGTGGACCAACATGAGTCCTGCAGAGCCCAGACCAGGTACAGGCAGCCGTCACCACAAGGGAGACCCTGCATCCGTTGGAGATGCACTGCCCCTTCGTCTGAGGACCTGCTCCTCAGAGCTTCCCTTCGGTTCATTGAGACTGGGAAACGTGTGAGAATGGGAGGGGAGCAAAGGCAACCGCTTCCATCCTGCAGTTTCAAAGTTCTGGTTTCCTCCCTCAGAATATAATAAATGGCTGCTGAGTTACTTGACATGGAGCTAAAGTCTGTAGGGTGAATTTTCAGAGCAACGCACAGGAAATTATATGCACAATTACTGTTGTTAACAGAGCCTGGGCATGTAACTCCCTGCACAGCAGGCTGGAAATCTTCCCCATGCATGTTTAATGGGGTTTGGGTTGCTACATTCCTAGGGCTGTGTCCCTTTTCTAATGCCTGGTGTCCTGGATGAAACAAAGGAAGTGCTGAATGTAAAAGAGATTTTATTTTCCTATTAAAATAATATTCTCTTGATCTGCACTCTCCCTCTAATGCCAAAGAACTTCTTGCCTCACTCAGTGATCTCTTAACCTTTCTGTTCTGTGAGAAAAAAAAAAAAAAGGAGAGAAAAAAATCACGGCGTTATTTATTTATTTATTCTTCTTCTAAATGTGTTCCACATAACCTGCTCATCGATGTTCATACAAATGAGTATATACGTGTTCATACAGGCAGCACAGTTACTCTAGTGATGGATGTTGTTGAAATAAGTGTAGGTCGTAACACAGAAAATATTCATCTAAATCTTAATGCATAAGTGCTTCTGAGTAAATAATGTATTTGCACATCTTCATAGGAAAATGAATTGTATGTGCCATTTCACTAATCAGGCATGTATTTAAAATGTCTCCCCGCTCAGGAGGTTATTAATGTGGCATTTAAACTTCAGTACGTTGTACACTAGGAAGGGTCTGTAAATTTGGGATTGTCTTTTGCTTCCATGCTGTTTATTTAGTTTTATGTACCATAATTGTTTTCCTTTCCACCAAAGAAGGTTATCACTCCTGCACTTAGATCAATTCAAATGGACTTCAATTATCTTCAATAAAAATTAAATTACTCCTCTAAACTAACAGTTTTGCAGCTAGAAGGAGCTTATATTTACAGCTGTGCCTCTTATTGATGGAAATTTTCTTCTACCCACGTTATGCTTGACTTTCCGCAAGGCAGAAAGCAAGGTGCTGTAAGCTGAGACTAGAAACACCAAAGTAAAAACACACACACATCAAATATATATATATATATATATAAATACATCAAATAAATATACAAGTTTCTAAAAGGTTTCAATCATTCTAAAATTGCACATGATTGCTCTTCGGCTCCCCAAAACGCTTTCATCTAAAAGCAGAAAGAAGTGTAGCTTTCTCAAGTTTTAAAAGCATTGTTGGGGCATGCCTAATAGATTTGTCTAACTCCCTATGTCTTGATATATGCAGCACAGTTGATTGTATTCTCCTTAGCATAGATCTTGAAACTGTAAATAATTTTTTGAAGTAAATACCCACTTGATAATTGCTTAATGAAGTATCACACACCAGCAGTTTTGAATACAAAAAAAAAAAAAACCCAAGTTCAAACCTACCGTGTGGTGTCTCTTTTTGCAGGAAATGGGCTTTTACTTTTAAATTTCTGTTATATTTGGAGAGAAGTAATCCCACGGAAAATGATACCAGTACTAATAGGGAACATACTATCTTTCATGTGGGTATTTTTTTTCATGTTTAAGGTTTCTTTGTTATTATCTCAGTAGCAAGACTCTCCACACAGTCTTAGGCAGAAAATCAAAATATGCCTTAAAGCAATAATCTTTTAATAAGTATCAAATGTCTTTCAATGAGATAAAAGAATTCTGTAGCATGCTTATACACACACACACACACACTCTTACTTCACCATTAATCTTATTTTATACCTTTTCAACAATATTTTGGGGAGTATCTTTTTTTTTTTTTTAACCAAGACTAAACCCTCCTCACAAATTTTAGATAACTGAATTTCTAAATGCTACTATGCTACTAAAATTTTTGTTAAAATTGGTCTCTCTACCTGTTGGGGCTCCTTGTTCAGAGGACTTTGGAAGATGGGAGCATCTCCCATCACCCCAGATGTTTCTATTGGCCAAAACAGGCATGTTGCTCCAAACTTCTTTAAGACACCAACTTAAAGAATTAAGTCTTTTTGCATTGATTTTTCAGGAGTGGAGGATGGAGTGTATTTACACAGCCGAATTTTGGATGGGTAAAGCTGAGACCCTTCAGAGGGGGTGCAAGGAGCCTGCATAACTCTGCTAATGGGCACAAAGGGACACTGGGCTTCACCATCGAGGCCCAGACTAGTCACATGCAACTTTAGGTTCTTACCCAGGGGAACTAAGGTAGCAGGTTAGTGATCTGAGGTGCCTTCTATAGGCAGCAAAGAAAGATACCTAAAATTAGATTGGGGAAATGCCCCGCCAGTCTCTTGCCAAGGAGGACAGGGACAAACGCAGTGGGCATGGTTACTCTGCAGATGAAAGCAGAGGAAGTCTGGACGGCCACTGATGAGGGGAACAGGTTCAACCTTCTCCCTCGCTAATCACAGAGTCATAGAATGGTTTAGGTTGGAAGGGACCTTAAAGATCATCGATTTCCAACTCCCCTGCCATAGGCAGGGACACCTCCCACTAGACCAGGCTGCCCAAGGCCACGTCCAGCCTGGCCTTCAACACCTCCAGGGATGGGGCCTCAACATTGTCTCTGGGCAGCCTGTGCCAGTGCCTCATTAACCTCAGAGTGAAAAATTTCTTCCTAATATCTAATCTAAACCTCCCCTCTTCTAGTTTGAAGCCATTACCCCTCATCCTGTCACTACATGCCCTAGTAAAAAGTCCCTCTCTATCTTTCCAGGAGGCCCCCTTTAGGTACTGGAAGGGGCTATAAGGTGTCCCCAGAGCCTTCTCTTCTTCAGGCTGAACAACCCCAACTCTCTCAGCCTGTCCTCATAGGAGGGGTGCTCCAGCCCCCTGATCATCTTCATAGCTCTCCTCTGGATCCGCTCCAACAGGTTCACATCCTTCTTGTGCTGAGGACTCCAAAGCTGGAGTCAGGGGAAGGATTAGTGCACGCTCTTAACCCTCATCCAGCCTTAGACTTCAACCTGTTTGTTGAGAGGATATCTGCGTCTGACATCGAAATGTGAGGCACAATTCTCAGCCCTGCTGCTTGTCTGGGACTGTGACGTGCAAGGTGCAGCGCTCACTTGGTGCTGTTGGAGTTGACATGCTTTGTGCTGAGTCTCTCCTCCTCATGGTGAGAAGCTGGAGGTGCTGCACTGCAGAGTGCAGAGCTGCTGTATTCTCCAGTGACTTAAGCGGGGCCTTGAGGGAGTGAAGTGGGAAAAAGTTGGGTTTTTTGTAAAATGTTGCCTCTTGCACCTTGGCTTCAGTGACAACAACCTGCAAATTGCCTACACGCCACAGGTTAGGTTGTCAAAGTTGTTCTCTTTCCTAATGCTCCTTATGACAAATACTGCTAATTACTTCTTACTTTCATACTTTTCCATGCCTGCTGGCTAAGACATCCTCCTGTAGCCTTTATGGTTTGTCCTTTCAAAGCTTGCCCTCAGTTGTGTCTGTCTGTGTTTTCTGTTTCTTACTAGCTCGAGCATCCCCTCCCCGTCTCCCCATCCCTCCGAGCCTGCCGAGCGACACGCCAGCTGCTTCGGAGACCGAGCTCTTCGCGCCTTTCCCGGCAGCTGAGCAGCACGTTGCCCCACGTTTGCTACACCTGGTGCATAACGATGCACGACACTCCTCTCTTTGAACAACCCAAAGCATGCGTGTCACGTTGACTCTGGAAATAGAAACGCGGTCACCAGCTACTTTGAGGAAAATGCGGTGAAAGGACGAAACCAAATGTGGTTTGTCTCTTTTATGGAGGCGGGTCCGAATTTCTTACCTCCTGAGCCAACCCTCCCTTAGCATATATGGCGGTGCTAATTTGAGTTGCGAACTCATGATTACTTTTTTAAGAAATCTACATATTAGTGTTGCAAGAAGGAGACTTTGAAAGCCTTTTAAGTATCTTTCTCATTAATTTACTTAATCCTCTGATCTTGCCTTCTTTTAAGTTGTTTATTTTTAAAAGAAAGACAAAAGGGAACTGGAAAGCTTTGTTACTAAAAGAAAGGTTTTTAAAACTGTATGTGATACAAAGTAATTAAAAGAATATAAATATAGGTGTAAATAGTACACAAACACATAAAGTTGGTGTGCTGGGAGAGCTTCCTCCACTGGCTTGAAGGGAAATGGTGGACAGGGCAGCAGAGTGCACGGAGCAGACCTCTACCTCATGCACTGGCCACAGTAAATCTCTCCTTTCTAGACATTTATTGTCTTTCCTCAAGGTTTTTAAATGCTGAAAGATACACAGAAAATAAGGTTTTTGTAGTGGAGAAGGTGGAACCAAATTCCGCATCTGATGAAAGCTTCAAAATTTTCCCATTATTTTTTAACATTATTTTTTGTTCTGAGGTGTTTCATGAACATTTTCCAAACTGACCTGAGATTTCCGATTCCTGCACTTGAGAGTGCTCAGCTGGGGAGGTGTAGACTTTCTTTTTCAGAAAGTAAGTTGCCTGTCCATCTCTGGAAATCAGGTTCCCTCCATGATGCTCAGCACCCAAAAAAAACCACACCAGAGGAACACAAAAGCATTCTTTACTTTTAAAGGTTTTTATTCAGATAACCAGAACAGGGGAGGCCTGAATTTTGGATGAAAGAAAACTTAGATGAGCAGGGAAGTTATTCCCCGAGGACTATATCCTCAGTGATACTATGAGCCAGCAACCCCCGTAGCTTTCAGCATCTCTCATGATCAGACTGGATGTCTTTTGCCCGAGGCTGAAAAATCTCTTCCTTTCTAAAACCAAAGAGATGTTGGCTGTGAGTTATGATTAGTAATAGAGTCCATTTGTGGTGAGGTGGGGGGAAGGGGAGAGGATGGACCCGGAATCATAAGACTTTATGTGCTCGGCTTATTTCCAAGCAGCCACCGAGGACTGCCCTGGCCCGGGTAGTTCACTGCTTAAGCATAAAATCTAAGAGACAGCACAGGGAATAGCAAAGGGAGAACAAACAAGCAAATTATATGTAAGTAGTCTGCATTCTTTATAAGTGGCATAACTGAAATACAGCAGATTGAGCGATAAACTCAGGGAGTTACACCATCTAAGAGGCCACCTGGAAGGAAGATCAAGATTGCCAGGGTGAAGTGCTGTCAGGAAAACAAACCCGAACGAGCACGTTGGCAAAACAGAGCGGGAAGATATCCAAGTGCCTGCCCAGAGCATCAGCACCCAACTCCTCTCACCCGCGGAGCAAGAGGACGGCAGCACGGCGCTGCTGACAAGGGTGTCAGATGCTCATCCACAGTCAACTCTCACCGGCGTGTCTGGATGAACTGCTGAGCGAAAACGTTCCAAATTCGGAGGCCCAGAGAGGGGGTAAGTTGTGTTTGGCCGGGCTCTAATTGCATCCTTGCATTACTATGCAATTAATTGCTGCCATGGTCTGCTCGGGAGGAGGGAGTGTGCCAGCTCCGTTCCCGGGCAGCCCTGGAGGCTGGAGGAGCTCATGGCTCTCGCTCCGGGGGGGTGACCTGCTCGGATGGCTCCGCGGCTCTGCTGCCAGCCCTGCTGGCAATACCGGTCTTCCCAGGATGATGTGCTTTCCTCCTGTGGTGTGGTTCTCTTTGCAGGCTTTAAAAGTTTGAGAAATCACATAGAAAATGTAGGGCAAGGAGAACACATCGATTTTCACTGGTTTCATGTGTCTTAGGAAAGAAACGACTAGAGAAAAATGCGAGCACGGTTTTCCATAGCATTTTGTATGGCTGCTTTCAATGCACACCTCAAAAGGAGGCAGTGTCTTGTGGAAAATACGTAATTCCGTCAACCTACAGAGGGGAAAAGAATAATTTTGCTCTCGCTTTACAGATCACTACAGTTCTGATGTCAAGAATAGCATAGTAAAGTAGCACAAGTTCCTGAATAAAAGGAAAAGCAGTGTTTAATCCCCAGATTCGGATGTGGTCCTCATTTCTAACATGTCCCTCACTAAATCCTTGCCTGCAGGGGAGAGATGGGAAGGGGGAGAAGAGATTTATAACTCCCAGTGTCCGGGATTGCCAGTGTTGGCCTCAAGTTCACCAGCTGAAAGCATGGGGGTCCGGGGTACAAAGAACGGGTGCAGAAGAAGGAGGCAGAAGGAAGGTTCTCAGCTGGCCCCAGCAGCGAGTAACAAGTCAGTCCTTTGCAAACTCGCCCTGTTTAACCCTAAACGGGGCCCAGCCCAGAGCTGGGAGCCCAAAGAGCGCTGCTGGCCAGCCTGCAGGGAGGGAACTCAACGGCAGCACAGCATCAGGGAATTTTGCTGGGCTGTCCTGAGCTCCCAGGTGTGGGCTTGCTCCTGGATTCCTGCAGGAGATTCCTTTTATTTCTGGCCATCATCCCAGTCTCCCGGGGAGCAGCTGCAACACACGACAGTTTTTCCGAAGCATGTGAGTGGCAGACGGCCCTTGGCCAGCCCAGAGGAGCACACAGCCTCTGCTGGAGCACATCTGGGTAAAAACTAAGAGAGTAAGCCTGGTATGGACGTCTGTGTTTCATCTGGAAACGCCACCAAGGGCAAGAGGAGCTCAAGGTCCCTGCACCTTGGAGCTCCTCTGTCCTGGGCACCTGGCAGCTGGTGCCACTTTGTGCTGCAGGCAAGTGGTCTATGAATCATAGAATCATAGAATCACTGAGGTTGGAAAAGACCTTTAAGGTCATAGAGTCCAACCACGAAGAACATGTGTGGCCTGACTCCAGTTGTTCATTGCTTCCTCTGCCTGGCAAAGCCCACTTTGGGTTTATGGGCAATGAGGATGTACAGAGGGAGGACAAGCAGGTGGGTGGGAGGCATGTCTGGTTCCAGGAGGCGTCTTGCATGTTGGCGTTTTTTAATTTATTTTTTTTTTACAAATACAGACATTTTCATAAAAATAATGCCATGCTGAAAAGAACTGTGTATATGCCACCTTGGTGTATGTGACTGGACACACAAAAACCCAAGGTTCCCTGGTTGCATCAGGTGGTAACAGCGAGCACGCAATCTCGTCGTGTGAACCTAAAAAATACTCATAGGTCAGGCCTCTGAAAGAAAATAACCTTTTTCCTAGTCTGGCCTTTTTGTCAAGAAGTAGAAGAAAAGATTTTATTTATTCTAGTGGTTAAATTACTGCACACAAAAAGTCACCCCAGTGAAGCATCTCCCTCATTGTTACAGCCCGAGGCACTGAGAAGATCCAGTTCAGCCCTTTGGGAAGATGCTGGTGGCAGTGGGTTTATAGCAGGAATTTATGTTACCTGGGACAAGTAAACTGAGTCCTGCTTGTTGAGCAGCTCAACAAGTTATCACCCACAACCTGCCTGAGAACTGAAGTGTCTTGCTACAGCTTGGCAGAGTTAACACAGGTTGGAAATGATGAGGAAAAGTGTGTCTGGCCTATTTTAACTTTTTTCTTTTGGGACTGTTTTGTTAGCTATTTTTCCTGCTGCGTTTTCTCCCAGTCCCACAAACGAGCCAGCCACAAGTTTAGATGTGATCCATTCATCCATCTTACAATATCTAAGTCTCTTCTGCATATGATGAATAGCCAGGCCTGGCCTGCTGTTCTGCCTCGTCGCCCCTTTTGGAGCACAACCTTCGCAAGGGATTTGAGGTGGAGTGGAGTCTGGTTCGTCAGGGAATTGATTATCTTAGGTTTTGCTTTATGGAAAAGAAAGGAGGAGACTGAGAAGGGACTGGATGCTATCACCCTCCTCCCCACCCCACCCGCTGCTGGTGGGCTTTGCACCTCCCTACAAACTGCATGGGACTCAGCCCCAGCAAACTCCAGGAGCTGGAGTCCTTCAATGGATGCGATCCTTCCCCTTTTGTACCTTCTCCAGAAGACACACACGCATCCCAGCCGGTGATTGTGTGTCCAGAAGGGCTGAGCTGGGCATCTCTCCAGAGGCAAGGCCAAGTTACGCTTTCGGGACAGAAAGCAATAAGGGCTAGATAGTGTTTACCTTATGTTTCTCATTCACAGCCTGCTTTAAATCATTTGTAACAGGGGTGGGATTGGGGGGAGGGAGGGGGGGGAAGGGGGACAATATTGGGATTGTGTGCAGCCTGAATGCCAAGAAGTGCTTTCGCCTTCCCTGGAGATGAGCTCTGTGGAGCCCTGCAGGGTGGGATCGCTTATTTGGTAATGTGAACGCAAGGAGCAGACGTACAGGCAACCGGCACAGCAATAGCATTAGATCAGAGGATTTGGACTTCGCTGTGGTCCCACACCCAAGTCAGGCACAAAAATACACCAGCGTACATTCGCAGATGTGCACATGCATGCGCTCACGAAGGCTCTTTTGATTGGAAAAAAAGGAGAGGATTCACCGTTTCTATCAAATGATCCACTTTTCAGGAGAGCAGCAGTGTGCTGCGAGCGCCAGGACCGCGGAACCAGACTTCCTGTGGGAGCCTCCCCGGGGTCTCTCTTTTGGATTCCCTTTCATTGCGGTGGTGAAATGGAAGTCGGTGCCCCACTCCCAAGCAGGGCGTCGAAGTACTCCCCTTGTGTAAAGAGTTGTTCAAAAATAACCCGCAGGCTGAGATCCAAACTATATTACTTTGCACAACTGGGTTTGCCAGCGCTGCCTTCCCTCTGGTTCCGAGACAGCTTCTGCCCGTGGGTGCACGTGTGTTCATGAGAGTGTTGTGCAGAATAAACAGGTGCCACCTTCTCTACCGCGCTTTTCAACCAATTTATTTAAAGGCTAATGCATAAACTCCAGCAACAGGTAACAAATTTAGCATAAAAGCAAAGTGAAAGCAGCTTCAGGAACTTGCCGGTTTGACCATTTAGGAGTCTGAATGGATATTGATTTGAGGCGAATATTCTAAAGTTTGCATTACCCTTTGAAAAGTGCTAATGTAGTTCTTGTCACTTTAAATTAACTTTAGATAAGAGGGACTGACAGAAACATGAAGATGTGTGAACTATATTTGACTGATATTCTGTCAAATATTGCATGGGGTTATGATCCACAACTTTTCCCATCTGCTGCTCAAACCTGAATCCCTGAATGCACAATGGATTAATTACCATATTTTGTTCTGATTTCACTTAGTAGTATAAAAGACTGTGAATGTTAAATGTACCCTTACCTGCCTTCTTTTTCTAAGGGTAAGGTATACGAGGAGGGGGAATCTTTAGCAATTTTTCACACCTGCATATAATGATTTGCTAAGTGCACCTCTTCTCAAATAATTAGATTCCCAGAAGTTAACCAGAGTAACAGAGCACTCAGAATTTCATTCACTCCTTTCCTTGGAGACTTTCCCCCCCTCGGTAATAAAAGGAATGAGCGCTGATGTAGCATGTTCCATCCACTGCACTTTACAAGCAGCACTATAATTACGTGAGGCTTTGCCATTCGGTATCATTGCAGAGGGATACGGCGTGGAGCAGTGGAGGTCAACACTTTCCACTGATGTTGTGTTTCCTAGAAGGCCTGACATTGATTCCCCAGTACCACCTGCCTGTCCCAACAACTCAGACTGACACTCGGTAAACTAGCCTGCCCCTTTCTGCAGCTGGACACCCAGAAAGGTGGATGTCTTAAATTAAAGGCTCCTTTGAAATAGAGGCAGTATTAACTTGCCAAAAATCCCCTGGTGTTTCAGTGACAAAACTCAAAAGGCTTTAGTAAAAACTTTTTTCTTCTCACCTCCTTTTTTCCCAGTACTATTTGGATGAGCTGAGTTATCTTGACTTCCAGCTGAAGCAAATAATGTCCACTTTAGTTGATGTACTGGAGAAGTAAACCCTGGTAATAGCCCGTTCCTTCACTTTGCAGTGTCCTTAGCCCGTGTATCTCTGGAGTGTTTTTTTCTTTGAGAGGACACTGCACATAGCAGTGACATCCTGGGTTACATTCTGGCACCACACCACTTAACGGATAGGAAACATTTCTCTGTGTGTCTTGTTGACTTTCATATTCCTGTGTCAGTGAGAGAGTGTGGTTATCCAGAAATAAGCAAGCTCGATGATGGTGGGAAAGGCAGATTGAACGTATGAGGCTAGACAGCCTTGTAAGATGGAGTAACAAACCCATCCCTTACTACAGTGAAGTCTCTTCTGGAAGAACTTCATAATAATACACTTGGGAGTAACTGTGCACCCACTCCTGTCTTTTATATGCTTTGTCAGTTTTTGGAGATTTAAGAATAACATTGCCTTTCTCCAGGGCTAGAATATTACATAGATTCTTTCAGACGTATCCATAGCCATTACTTTGTAATTTATTTTTTTTTCCAGTAAACTCATGTTTTCATTTCATTCTTCTTTCTTCAATCCTTTTCAAATCTCCAAGCCCTGATTTTGCAATTATTTGCTTCTAGTTTAGTTTTGTGATCACCAAATGTGGGGAAAGTCCTACACAGAAAACACCTCTGTTTCGTTTTGGAGAAGTATCTGCTACAAAGGTGCAGGCTTGTCCTTGTATCTAGTTGTCTTTAATTCTGAGGGGTGAAGATGGTGGGGAAGTGAGCCCAAGGAGGGAAAAAAAAATGGGACTTGAGATACTCTTGGAATATATTAACAAGTTCTCACTCTTTGGCTGGACCTTAGTCCCCAGACTGAGTGCCTTCATATCCTCATGCAATAGCAAGTAGGTAAATGGCTACCAATATTAGCAAGCACATCGCTGGTAGCTACAGGACAGCTAAAGGGATCAATAACCTTTCAAACTGTGCTAAGAAGCACTCAGCTGATGGTGCCATCCAACACCAGCAAATGTTCAGGTGGGATTTTGGAAAATACTCATCATTAAACTCACTCTGCTTCTGTTAAGTCAATCCCCCTGAAAGCTGATGCCTTAAACCCTCTACTGGGGGGTCAAAGGAGAAGCCTTCTGTTTTAGTGCCGCTTTTCGTCTTCTCTTCATCTAACTAGCATCTGGCCCAGTTTAATAATCTTTGTTCTGAGTGGTGTAAGGTCATTAGCGAAACCTTAATGGGGACAAGGGTTGCAGCACTGGACCTCTATTTAGGGTATCTATTCCAAAAGGAAAAGGTATGATGTTTCTTTAGACCATCTTGCAAGTGACATAAAGATTAATGAGGGATAGACAAATGCCCTTGCTCCAAAGTCAGCAAAAAATAGAAGGTTCTGTTTAAACTTTTCAAAATGAATTACAGTCAGGTGCTGACTATCGAGAAAAGAAATGAAATCTGAGTTGAAGAGTCTGGAATAATTCTCTGGGTCTTTCCCCAAACCTGTCACTCTTTTCTACAGATATGAATATTAAGGGGTAACAGAATCTGCAAATCCACACACCCTGAGCTTGTGAGGCAAGTTGGGGACTCAAAAAAGCTCACTTAGGTGTTGCAAAGGCAGTTGGATATTTAGAAAACACAAGTATTTCAACCTGATTAATGGATGTAGAAGGGGAAAAATATTTGAATTTTTATAGCTTTTTTAGAGAGTCCAGATTTACCTCTTGGAGCTGGTAGAAGAAAGATCTCTGCTGTGAACATCTTTATGCATATGATGAAGGCTAATTACTGGAAGTTACAGACACAGATTTTTATTTTAGCACAGCAATTCAGCTCCATCTGAATTGTTTAGGCAAGATAATTTAATATTATAGTCACGTGTTGTCTTTCAAAACTACAGATTGTGTATGTGTGGGTGCTACAAATATGTTTACCATGTGAAAAGAGGTCAGAACAGTTTCAGAAATGTTTAGTGGGGCAAATCAGAGTCAGGTAAGAATGAAAACCAAGTAATGATCCATTGTTGCTGCTTATTTTTGAAGCAAAACATTGGAGCACTGTAGACCAGTTCCCTGCTATGTTCCAGAGTATGTTCTACAGGCTTGGCTTTTTTTTTTTTTTAACCTTAGTTTTAACTAATTTTATAGTGTTTGAAAATGTACAAAGCCCTGGTGTTACTCAGGATATACACCGCCAGCAAGTTTCAAGTGATTAGGTCTTCTCTTTTAGGTGGAGTTAACGTATTCTTCTATCTGCCAAGAGATATGGTCAAGTGCTGTACTGTTTGCAAAATGCATTTTTAGCTGTCCTTAAGTTGTAAAATGTTTTGTTAGTGTCATATTTTCAAATGAACAATTGTTTTGTTTAAAAAAAAATAAGCCAGAGTTGTTGAATTCCATTCTCAAAGTACAAGTTATCACGGGAAACAAAAGATTATTCTCAGTTTAGTAAACTCTTAGGCAGTAACCAATGACCCAGTCTGCCCAAGACCATGCGTGCAAGTTTACGCACAGAGAGCGAAACCAGTAAACGCTCCCATAAATGACTTTGGAGAGAATTCTGAATATTTCTTTCCTTCCCTTCCCCTCTCGCCTCGCAAAAGCAGTGTGCGTCCTGACAAAAGAGAAACCACAGAACGTGCAGAATGTCAACAAGGTCCTGGGGTCTGATTCCCACTAGTTTTACTGGGCTCAGACTCGGGTGCTTGCCGCCCAGAGGACTAGACAATAGGTTCATTCCTTCTCCTGAAGAAGCACAAAATGAGGCATTTCCTCTGCGCGTTCCCCCGGCCCAGCGCAGGACACGCAAAGCCGTTACAGTGCAATACTCGCTGCTGCCCACAGTGCAATAGTCGCTGCTCACCCGCAGCGATACTCACGTGGAATCACTGTGCGCTGGCTGCTCGCGCTGCGTGCTCATGTAAACTTCACAGTCACGTGAACAGTCACGAAACCAATTGAGTACAGGTGGTTTTTGCATTGGAAACATGTGAAAACATGTGTTTTCTATGTTGTTTTTTATATGAAGGCTTGTGTCCAACAACCTAATTATTTTTATGCAAGTATTACGTCACTTTATCTAGCACAAGCAAAGTGCCAGCACCTGCTCTTTACTGGGCTCTGTAATGTTTTTTCTGTCCTCACCTATCTTCCAAAATGAAGGGGGAACCATTTTAACCCTGAAGGAATTTACTGCATGGTCTCCATCTGTGGCACAACGGAGGAGACATGAGCCGGTATAATCCTTGGTTCTTTGGCTGTCGAGGTTGACTGTAATAACTCATGCTGCTGTGCTCAGAGCATCCATCTTAAGTCCCATAAAGACATCCAAGAAGTTAATAGAATCATAGAATACCAGGTTGGAAGGGACCTCAAGGATCAAAGTTGCCCTTATTGTTGTTGCCCTTGTGCACCTACAAGCCTTTTTGTACCTTTCAACAGGGCTTTCTCCAGATGAGCTAACAGTCCCTCCTCTTAAAAAATCTGTGAAGATAGGAATTATGATTTTTGTCAACATCTTGTAGAGAGAGGAATCTTAGAGGTAAACCAAAATGCTCTCCATTAGACGCCCTCTTGGTTTTCTGCAGCCACATTATTATTTGGAAGATCTCTCTTATGAGAAGATAAGAAGGAATTTGTGAACTTATTCCTGCAACACCTGCCAGAGAGCCCCAGACCTGACTCACAAGGTAGGGCAGAACTGTTGAGCAGCAAGCAACTTGCATGAAGGACTACAGAGGGAAACTGAACTATAACTTGCAGAAAGATCAACCCAACCCCTCCATTTCCATTCTTCTTTTTCTGAACAGCACTGTGTCCACCATCATTCTGCTCTTCTACCTGCAGTCACTCTACAGTGCGCACAAGGCTCCCTCCTGTACCAACCCTCATTGCCTTGTCCCATGCCCTGCCCTTGTTCCCAGCGACTCTTGCCTTCGTGCTAGTAACATGTCTTCCCCTGAGCTTCCTTACGCTCACGTCTTCCTTCAGTTTTTCAGTCACATTCCAGATCATCAAAAACTTGAGTTGGCCATCTACCAAGGGGATGATTTCTTATTCAGCTGTCAGACTTCTCTCTCTGTTGTAGCTCTTCAGTCCCTTCTAGATAGTTGTTGGTTCTCATTGTGCGCCACTCCCTTTAAGTGTGACCGTTAGCTCTTCTCTCCTGCAATAAGGTTGTTGCCAGTCTCCTGCTCTGAACCACCCCAAGATCCTCTGCCCTGATCTTGTGCTTCAGACTTTCTCTTGTGGAAATCTTGTGACCAGGCTGACTTCCTCCGTAACAAATCCGTTCTGTCCTTGCTCAGTGCTGATTTTCACAAACTGAACAACTATGTTGCTCCTACATTGGTACACTGAGAACTGTCATCTACTTCCCTCTGAAAACTGGTTTCATTTATATGCATTTTTCCTTGCATAGGAGTTCACCCTTTCTGGTTTGGCTTCCACCTGTAACATCTCATGTCAGTGTCCCTACTGACATCATGTCTTATTCCACCTTCAACCTCTTTGATCTGTCAAGTGCCTGCAATGAAGATAACCAGATCGCTCAGCTTCATGTAAGCCTACGCTTGTTTTCTCTCTCTTCTCCTTCTGTGTCTTCTTCTTGAGCGATTTCATCTGTGCTTGATTTCAGCTACCATCTCCGATTTCCTGATCCTTCTTTCTACTGTGCTTTGTTCCTTTCTATCCAAGTTAAAATCTCATCATGTCTCTGTGATATCTCTTCATGGTGTCCTGTCTTCAACACAAGTTGAACTTGTGCTGGATTACTCTCTTAATACCCTGTATCCAAGTTATCTTTGTTGACTCTTTATGCATAACTTCTCTAAGATATTCTTCTCCCAATTGATTTGCTTGTTGAAGCTCTTCTCTTCTGATTGCAATGCCCCTTTCTCCGGTATAACCCTCTCTATCTCCTGTCATACTTATTCTGAATGGTGCTCATTTTTCACATGGGTCGCATCAACTTTCTTTTTGCCTTCCTCGACTGCCTCTCCTTACCTATTGTAGCAAGTGGCAGCAGCTTGCCTCTGCCTTCAGCATCCTTCAAGGTTTCTTCCCTCTCCACACATTTCCTGTTGTTTATTTCCGCAGAAACAGCTCTTGTTCCAGTTGGTCCAAGATGTCCATGTCCATACCTGTACTTTCATGCCAGATACCCACAGTTCTTGAGAAGAGCTCTGCGTGCATCCTGCAAAGCTGCTGAGTTGTTCTCCTTCAAAAATCTCCCTTAGAGCTCTCATTTGACAGGACGACCACTGAAAACTCAACTGCTCTGAGGCCACTGTCCGTCCCGTTGACAGTCTAACTCTTTCCCTGAATTTCCGCATTTCTTTGTAGCTATCTCTTGACTCTGAACTGTAAACTATTTTCTTTGTTGTTATTCTCCGTTTGTGCTGAGCCTTTCGCTGTGGGGTCCTAGTCCATGACTCCTAGAGGATATGTCAATGCACTCAAGTAATACAGGACATGAATACTGCAACCAAGCCAAAGCTCTTGGAAATCTTTGTGAGTCAGGGTGTTCAGAATCTGAACCTAGCTCCAGCCACGAATTTTGCAATTGGCCTGCGACTCTGCAAAAGCTTTGTGTAAAACTCATATTGGAACATCCTTGAAATTAAGGGGTGGTGTTGGAATCCACATCCAAATTTCACAGCTGTAGGTCACCTCTCAAACACGGATATTTGGAAGACGGTGAGGACTGCGTTGTAAGCAGCTACGTTGGCGATGAGATATTGCTGCTGTTTTTTGCCGTCTGTGTTTTTGAAATGCTTGCTACAAGGACAGCTGTGAGGCAGATGCCGTTCTGAGTTCAGATGTGGAATGTTACAGGGTCACTCTGCTTACCTTATCATAAAAGAGCACGCGTTTTTGTGCTCTTCATGTACTGGAAAACAAATCCATGACAAATACTGTATTGTGTCCAAGGGCTGGGGGTGGGGGAGAAGAAGGGAAGGGTATCTTGTCCTTAGGGGCTGCTGGTGCTAGGCACCACAAGAGAAAGCCCTGTTTGTCAGCCACACTTAGAGATAGAAGCCCCAGAGTGAGGCACCTGCAGCAGCTCAAGGATGGCTCCGTGGGTGAGTGGTTCCGTACCAGGGACTGGGGTTTCTTGCCTGCCACGCAGAGGCAGGAGGAGTGGAGGAACAGCAGGGGAATCCAGGGGGTGCGCAGCCTGATGACATGGGGTGAGGAATTCTCAGATGCTCTTAAAGGATTTCTGCAGGAGGCAGGATACAGTTTGGTCGTAGCCTTTGGTGTGTATTGCTACACACACCAAAACCAATATATCCTGAGCTGCTGGTGGGGGATAGTTGTGTTCCAGGATGTTGATGACGATGTTGCCAGCTGGGCAAAGTGAGGATTTGAATCTGGAAACTGGACCTTGAGTATAGAGAGAGTAGAAGGTGCTCAGAGATGGGATGAAGACCATGGGAGAGGAACCGAGATGGGGAACGGGATGATAAAAAGCGAGTGGATTTGAAGCCTAATGCGACATGGCAGTAGGTGGCAGAACCAGAAAGTGGGGAGAATTCCTGAACAAGGAAATCTGGGCTGAAAGGTGGGAGCTCGTGTGGTGCTGGGGTCAGCTGACAGGAGAGCTGGGCTGCCCGGGTCGCTGTGGCTGTGCGATAAGGGTGTGAGCGATGCTATGGACGCACGGTGAGGAAAGGCTGGTAGCGGGGCTGAAGGTAGGTCAGGGAGAGGGGGAGAGAGGCAGAATAGGAGGAGCCAAGAAGCCAAGAAGAAATGCAGAGCATTTTTCTCCACCTGGCTCTTTTCCACACTAGGAATGAGCTTTCAAGCCTGAAGAAAACCTTTGCCTTTTACTTCGCTGTGTCTCTCTTCCCAGTGTCCCTGCATCTTGGAAAATCGGGCTGAGCTATGTGAGGGAGGATAAGAGACAGAGGGTGGAAGAAGTCTTACAGCACTGGAATCCCACCAACTTGTCTGGGCAGCTGTTCCCACTGATTATGTATGCTATATTCATGCATGCTACATTTCCCATGTTAGCTGCATGGTCTGGAGCCTGCAGTTGCAGACAAAGGGTTTGGGCTGTGTTCTTTCAACTTACTGGCCTGTGGAGTTTCTTACAGGAACAGCTACAGATTCCAAGGCACACGTTAGACGAGAAACGGCAAAAACGGAGACTCGTACCTGCTTGCTGTCTGCCTAATGTATATCTCTCTAGCCTTTGTACTCATATGTTTTCCTTCACGGTAGGGTCTCTGCACCTGTATAAGTTGAACGCTGAACATACTTGGCACAGGCATGAATATGGAAACGTTGCCCACCACCACATTTGTGCACACAGTTGCCAAGACAAATACAGGGTCGTATCCTGCTGCTATTCAGTGCACAGAACTCCTATTAAGAGGCAATGAGAGTTCTGCATAAAAAATCAATGGAAAGATTTGACCCCTTTCAAATGGAGCAGTCTGTGGCATAAATTGCACTACCTTTGTTGTGCACAGAAGATAAACCCCACATTTTTTCCCCGAGTATCCCTCTTTGCTACCATGCCCTTTGGAATGTGCTTTTTCACCCCACTGTATCTAACTAACATCATGAGATGGTTTTCAATAAAGACGCAGTAAAACCATCCAAGGTGGGGGGGCCTGGTTGGCTTTTTAAACACGCTTATAAATATTACTGCTGATTATTCACGTTGGAGCTCTCCGCGTCGTACATTTTAAACTATATTCGAAAAATTCAGAAATAAAATAAAGGCGTTATTAAATGTATGGGGATACCCTCATTATACCTACAGGTAAAAATCACTGTCTGAAATCACCTCAGAGGGATGTGGACTGAAAGAAACTGCTAGTTTGGCTGGTGGTTTAGAGGATGTTCTATTGCTGAGCTACTAAATAAATCCCCTTTTGCCCTGCACTGCCTCCAGCAAGCCCTTAGCCTTCCCCACTCTGTCTTCCCCACACTGTTTCTCTATTTTTCCTCATAATCTCAGCCCTGATTCTCTTTTTCCCATTCTTCTGAATGTTGAAGTCATGACCTTTGTGGTTTATAGGCCACAAGAGACTGAGCTAAATGTGTTAGCACAGAGTCAAAACAAGTAATAGCTGGCCAATTAAATTAATAATCCATATTGTTACAATGTTTAACCACGGCTGTTTCCTCAGTGGTCTGTTTAAATCACAGCCAAGTCCTGACCTATTAAAATGAATAACTGGAATTATGAGAAACTCCATTTAATAAACACAGCAAGGAACGCAACACAATCAGTATGAAATATTTATTACCACTTTAAGCAGCAGCTAGTTGAGATTTAAGATTGGATTAATGAAGGGGTTTTAATTTCTGGCTAAGAGTAGAAAGCTTAAACCTGGAACATTTCCTCAATTTCCTGGTATGGCTTTGCAATGGGCAAGATTCGAGATGGAAGTGTACGATTCGATTCATGCTTTCCCCTTGCAGAGCTCTCTCCAGACACGTTCGATGCAGGAGGAGATCAAAGCAAGCAGGCTCCAGACAAGTGGCTCAAGTGGCTTGAAAAAACTCAGGGGAATAAGGGCTGGAGCACTAGACATGAGCCTTTGGATTTTAAAATGAGCACTCCTGCCAACCGCCATCCTATGGAGAGCAATGTTAATGGAAGGCTGGTACATTCCCAGTGACAACAGCTCGTGCGCATGCATTTTTTTTTTTTTTTTTTGCAGTATGTCTCAGGGCTAGAGGAGGGAGAGAGAAAAATCTCCTCTCTCTGAAATTTGTCGGACAAAATCTCAAGCTGGGAGCAAACCCTTATTGTTTCAAATGGCCCAAGTATTGTTTTTCTTAAGTGCAGAACTACCAAGGTTTTGCTATTTTTATTCGCACCGCATGTTCATCTTCAGGGTTTCTCCAGTCAACACAAAAGCAACTGTTCTTCTTCGATAAAAATTAAAATGTTGCCAGGGTTGAAAAATAGCCTACCATGCCCAAGCACAAACGGGGATATTATTTTCCTTTTGTTTTCCACTCCTTCTGATGTAGTAATGCTGAGCAGGTTAATAACATGCAAATCCTGGCACAATGGAGCTGTTTGGAGGTACCATGTCAAGGGGCCATGTAATAATTGCTCCGGGCTACGCAGACACCTGGAGCATCATCTCTGCGACGATGGATCCTTCCCATCATTTCCACCATAATGGTTCCACACCATAAATTGGCATGATCCATCAGAAAGGCTCTGATGCATTAAACCACTGCCCTAATTTGAGTAAATACAGGCTGCTGCCATTGCCTCCGAGGATCTCATTTTCAGCACGCTGCCGATACCAAGAATCATACGCATTTTCTTCTCCCCTCCCTCCTTTGATTCTTAATGGACAGCCCCAGCCTGAGAGCTGGAGAGGCAGAAGGCATTTGCACAGCTCTGGGCAGCAGGGCCACGGAGGAAGCAAGCTCCTCCATGCTCTTCCTCGAACACATCTGAGCCCAAAGCCGCCGGGGCCCGGGACTCGGGGTAGTACGCTTTGAACGCCCGTTCAGCCCCGTGGGTGAGGGAGGCCAGCGAAACCCCTCGCCTCTTACGCTGGTGGACTCAGCTACGACCCTGATTACACCAACAGCTCTTTCCTTGGCACAAGGTGGCAGACAGCGTTTCATTGTGTTCTCAGCACGCGTTTGTCCCATACATCGGACTGCTCAGCTCAGGGATTTCTCCTGGCTGTTGTTTCCCAGATCAAGTCAGTTGAAGATTTCTGTGGTGCAGCACCAGACTTCGGAGACTGAGCAAAGTCTAAACGCCACATTTGCCCAGTCTCTGCAAGGCACAGCAACCAAGAGGAAGAGCAGGCAGATGATGTCCTGGTGCTCACTAGAGAGCCAATGGCAAAGACCCAATAGAACCCGAAATTTCTGGGTGCTCAGGTTTCTGTTGGAAAATATATTCACTTGAATGCATCAACTTGAGATATTTCCCGTGCTTTAAATTAAAAATGAACTGGATCTTTTGGTGTTTTTTTTTAGCTTGCTTCCAGTGCTGTAAATATCTTCACTTCTCCATGTTGTTCATGAAAGTAGTTTTGTTTCCCCACCCGGTTTTTGGTATAAGGATGTCTCCTAAACTGTAAGAAATTAAAGCCCATTTCCGTGGGCCTAAGGGAATGAACTCCCTTCGTGAGAAAATGACACCCCAGGCGCTTCCCTGCTGTCTTTTGTAAACATCCTCGCGCACGCGAGTGCTGCTGGCTCGCGCACAGGATACGCAGCGTACGCGGCGTGCAGCACCAGCATGTCCCCAGAAATATGTAGCGAGTTATTTGTGTCCTGAACGGTATGCAAAAACTAGTGTGAATGGATGTGACGTGGCTCGGCTAGGTCTTTAGTGTCCCGGGCTCGTGCCTGCCGCGGCTGGGGACAGCCCTGCCACCAGAAGTGAACTTTGGCTCAGGAAGTTGCTCCACGGTGCATCTGGGCCAGCTGCCTGTCGGAGGGAGGAACCGCGGCAAGCTTTTAGCCAGAGGCTGGCATGGGCGAGCCCTGCTGCCCTGATAGCCCACATGCTCGGCTTGCGGGAATCCCACGAAAATCTGCCAGCCATTATGCCTTCCAGGATCAGGAAGTAAAATTACGGTTCTTTGTCTTATCTCGCTGCACTTTCAGGTTTATCCTGCGTTTTCCTTTCTGAGCCTTCAGGCTCCATTTCACATTGTTGTCTCTTGCTGTTCTTTCAACAGTTTCCTTCAAGGCTCCCTCCAGAAAGAAGAAGGGCACAACCATCTGAGAGGTTAAAAGAGAACATTGCTTTGACATCACGTTGCCTCATCTCATTTTCCCAGGTTTCCCTCCTCCTGTAGCAAGCTCAGGTCCTCAGAAAGCCCTTTGTGTTGCTTACGTTCCCGGTACGTAAATTTTAATCTGGGCTTATGTACCTGCTCCCAGCTGCAGCTCAGCCTTCCCCGGGCAGGTCATCATCTCTCCCTGCGCTCCCCCACCTGCGTGTCTCAGCTGAGTGCTCCCTCCCCAGTTTCAGACTAAATGAGACGTGGCAAACTGAGCAGTTTAAATGTTACAACCTTGTTTGGTGGCCTTGCCCCAGCTGGGATGGGTGCCAGGCGGGCTTCCACCAGCATGTCCATCACCAGACGCATGTGGGTGTTTGTTCTGTACCCCATGGTTGTACCCAAGTGGTATGACCAACATTCCAGGCAGATGAAGGGACTTTCCCAAAACCTTGCACTGGACACAGCAGCCTTGGACCGCCCTTGTCTCAGAGCCTCTTCCACACTCCTGTGAACCGTGATGTCTCCCAACGGGCTTGAAAATCACAGAGCTCTAGGGAATGGGCAGATTATATATAGGGCAGATTTCCTGGAAGCCAGAAATTTATGTTTTTATTTAGGCTTTTAGCAGAATTGCCATGGTAAATGAGAATCTACTGGGCTACCTTGCAGGGAAATACATGTCCACGCTGAGTATCTTCCACTACAGTTCAGTGCAGCATCACGAGCACCTGTGCAGAAGCTGCTGGTGCCCTGATCACGATGTTTTAAAAATCCCATCTCAATAGGCTTGCGGGACACGATGCTTAAAATATCTGTGGTGGCTGGAATGAGGTGTCCTAACGCTGGCCAGCCCAGGGGAGCCGAGCCGGTGACAGCAGTGGTAAGGACACCCTGCACACCCGCTCCGGAGCAGGGAGGGAGCCTGGGAACTCTCTGCCTGGCCACGTTGGCATTGTGCAAGTTGACCCGGGGAAGAGCTGCTCCGAAGTTTAATGAAGACAATGATTGGGCTTCTATGGTGATCAGTGGACATCGGCAGCAAGGCCAAAACTGGTCTCGTGCTTAAATGTCGAGTCATTTTTCTAAGGTGACAGAAGAAGCACTTGGGCTTGGCCATGGTGTTGGTCTCCAAGCCAGTATGGTGCCACACAGCATCCCAGTGGAGGACCAGTCATGTGGCAGCCTGAATTTGTTCTGTGCCTGTTTATCACTATCATCCTTCGGTGATTTTCCCTCCCGTTTAGTATGAAATCTCTAGGAAAGCAAAGTTTGCCTGATTCAAGTTGTATACAAAGTGTCTCAGAGTCGTGGCGAGCAGCTCGTTGTTCTGGTTTGCTTGTTGCAAATGAGCTTAATGGAAACATAAAAGGCAGGTCAGAGCAAAAAAAAAAAAAAAGAAAAACTGTGAAAAGTAACAAAAAAAATTAATCAGACCCACATAATTTAAAGGCAAATATTGTTATTTAATTCCAGTGTTCTCTTCTGGAGTATGATAACATAAATGTTGTTATTTTTAAAAGGAAGTAATGTGACATCCCATTTAATTTCCTCCAAAACAAGACAACCTGGCTTACCAAATATAGCCTGACAAAGAAAAATAGAAATTTCCTGATCAAAGATCCAAGAGTGCAGTGCTCCACCTTAAATCCCTCCCACCTATTAGGCCCCCCTTTAGACAAGACAGAGAAACAAATTTCTCACACATCAATGATGCCTCCATAATCAATTTCAAATAGCCCCTTGCATAGGGATGCAAATCTTAGCTTTCTCTTAATAAAGCATTTTAGAAGATGGATGTACTGATCTGATATTATTAAACGAAAAGTGGTCTCTTTTTAATCTAGAGATGCAGGGGCGTTAGTAACAGAGTGAATCAAAGGCCTGGTCTCTTTCTCTTCCTAATTATCAATAGTGTTTTATAATCTTATTAATATTGATACACAGTATACTGAAGATCTGTTA
Source organism: Vanellus vanellus (assembly GCF_965231255.1). Lineage (NCBI taxonomy): Eukaryota > Metazoa > Chordata > Aves > Charadriiformes > Charadriidae > Vanellus > Vanellus vanellus. Next base: position 10,912,293 of record NC_138912.1, on the reverse strand, counting down.
ACGTATAATGTATGTGGAGGATAATTAACGAGATCCGAGTCAGATCAATCGCCTATTTGACAGCAAACGGTGTGTGGCTTATAAATTATACATATGCTAGGTATGGCTAGAAATGTTTAAAGTTTCAGTCCAATCCTTCCAGTACAGCACTGGGAAAACTGATGAACTTAAAGGCACAGTCCCTTGCCTGTTAGGTTTATACTGTACACTCAGAGGAATAACTCTTATTTAAAAATCAAAGAGTTCCATTAACTGCCAAGATCTCAAAGCAGCACAGAAAACACACCTTCTCCTTGTGAAGTGCAGCTAAACAAAAGGCAAAATCTTGTAAGAAAAGGGATGATTAATAAAAGTGAGGTAATTTTCCTTTTGATTTCTGCGAGGAGGTAGCATGCAGGATGTTCCAAATGACAGAAATGATCCCACATCTTCACACTGGCCTTTAACAAGGTTAGACTTGCTAGTGCAGTAAATACAATTAATAATCCCAATTAATATTGCATGTTTTGGTAGGTTTGAGAGCATGAAAGCTTTCCACAGATTACTCTTCACTCCCCAAAGCAGACGCGGCGTGATGAGACGAAGGGATGGAAATGTGGAAATAAAACTTTCCTTTTTTGTTGTTGCAGAGCTCCTGATAAGCATGGGGCTGAGATGAAAGGAGATGTCAGGTTTAACAAAAATAACATAATATTATTATTAATAATTTACCTCAGGGGTACGACCCAGTGCAATAATGACTGCTCGAGGCTGTGAAACTTCACCAGCGTTGTGAAAACGGCTCAGACTTGCTCAGCTTTTCCACAGTGGACCTTGGGGCGAGTTCAGCCATGGTGTGAGGAGATGTGATTTCCAAGGTGGAGAGACTGCATCAGTCCCTTGTGTTTGACGCAGGAAGGCTTGGATCGGATTAACTAGCTAGAAATTCACCAAACTTCTACCGATGTCAGTGGGAGTTTTGCTTGAGGGAAAACATAGGCAGTGCCATGCCAGATCATGCCCGAGACAGGGTATGCTTCTTCCAGTGCCCTCTCTGACAGGAATAAGACCCAATGCTGTGGAGAAAGACACAAGCTGGGGCTGCACTCAGCCATGGTGTGGATAAGTTCCCTCCAAAGCCTGTCCCAGACTATGCCCATCCCCAGACAATGCAGGGAGCCTTTTTTGAAGCTAGAGATTCAAATCCACCCGACTGACTTACCCTGGAAATTCAATGATCCTCAACAGCCTTACCCAAAAACCAGTTTGCATAAGCTGACCGTTCATTTGTAATTAAGCCCTTAATGTATGACTATGTGTGAGCTTGTGCTTGTTGCAACAGAAGCCCCGATGGGCAGACAGGAGCCCCAACCCAGCTACTGGTGGCAATACCTGGATACCGCAGAACTGCCTGATGGAGATTCTCAGGATTAGCAAAGCTTTTCCTGAGTCATCCTTTGTGCAGCCCTTGTAGGGCCACCTCAGCCGAAGTGGCCAGCCCGTCTGTAGTGTGGCGAGTGAAAGATTTGCCTTCTTAAGGTAAGTGGGGGAAAATTGTTCTGCGCTTTGCCAGGTGAAGCGTTAAAGACGGGATCCGTCACAGGGAAGGGCAGAAAAGGCTTGCTAGATTACAAAGGCCATTACTTAATGGCCATGCCATCCCTTGAGCCAAGGTTTAAAGTAAATTATTTAAATTATAATATTATGCCCTTTCCCCTGAGAGGTTCACAGGGCTACGCTAGCACGAGTGAGTGAATGCTCACAGCCTCCAGATGAGGCAGCCGCGGAATACAGGAGCTCAGCTCAGAACGCTCAAAATGGCTGTAAATTCAGAAAAATGGACCCCAAGCCGAAAGCAGCAACAGTTTTGGTACAAGTGAATTCCTCCCAGTCTCTCAAGATGAGTCAGTAGCTAAATCAGGTAAAACTGCTCTGGTCTCCTGACTCTCCAGCACTATGTTTGAACCATTAGACTCATGCTTCCTTTTGTCCATTAGTGGCTTCATTTCTGTCTCATAGCATTAATTCAGGTTATGCTGCTTGCAGTGCTCCATATAAATGAGTTTAAGACCACACAGGTTCACAGGAATCGGTGCGGTCAGGAAATGCTATTCTCTCTCACTCACACCTTCCCATAGAGGATCCACTGGAAATTTTTAATTCTGTCCTGTCCCCTGATGAAGTTACTGGTGTGGTCACCGCCTGGACTGAGTCGGGGCTTAACTGTCCCCACAGCCTGCTTCCCTGTCACGCTCTCCAAGTTGCTTTCGTTCCCATTTTATACTTACCTTTTTTGTTCCATTTCCTTGACACAGTTTAGCCTTGGTTAACTATATTGAAATAATATGTCAAAAAATATTCTTAACTGTAGGTCAAAACTGCTTCTCCAGTTAAGTGCTCTAATCATGCGTCTTTGCTGAATCTTTCTCAATGGAAACTCGAGATCAGAAGTGTCCTCTTCGTCCCTCTTTTCCACCAGGCAGGGATATCCATCCACGAGTGCTGTGACCATATTGCATTATCCTCCACGATTTCCAAGTGAAAAAAAAAATATTAATAATGAGCTAATTTTTCAAACCCAGACCCTTGAAGGAAAGACCAAAGTATCCCGTTTGGATATTCACTGGCTAATGTCAGACCAGGAATCGGCCTTTAAACACCATTCTGTAACACAAAACACAATGAATTAACGTTAAAGATAGCAGGAAAATTGAGGTCCAAATCAGCTACAGGAAGGAACAAATTAACAGTAGGAAGGAAGCAGCAAGTTCAGATAGCGGGGAGCTGTGCTGGTTTGCAATGCCTGGAATGAAGACATCCCCCTCCTCCCCAAAGCAGGCTCCGGCATGCCCACGGGTTAGGTTGGTCTCAAACTGAAAGGCTGTGAGATATTTATGGCCCAGCCAGCATCAGCCTAGAGGCCATGCAAACGGAGCTGTTGGATCATATTTTAGAGAGCTAATTTCACACCACTGGGTTTTTTCATGCAAAATTAAGGATGCATGTGCATTTTATAGTGCTTTTGGCTACATGGTCGGCCCTGGAACCGGGAGGCCTGGGTGCCACAGCTCAGCAAGGACAGCTGAGTGGGGACCACCCTTCCCACCGACCCGTCCTCACTAGCCTGGGAAATCGGCCCCATGACCGAGAGACTTGGTAGGTCAAAACTGGAGGTGATGGGGGCAGACTCTGCTCCTCACCCCCAAGGGTGAGATCTGGAGTGGCAGCCAGCAGCCAGCCTCCCTGCCTGGGCTGGGAGTTGCTTGGGAAGCTGTGGGCATCATTGAAAACTTGGAGTCATCAGCTGTCCAGGAGGAGCTTTAAGGGCCAAAGAGGTCAGCTGAGCAGTGCTTTTTCTTCCCTGTCCCGCTCCTCCCATTCTCCGGTACACTCTTCTTTTGTCTGCTCTAAATTGCAGTTTAATGCTCATTACCAAGTCAGCGAGTGTTAATGAGCAAGGAAAAGGAGGACATTGAGCTCGCGGAGGCAGAAAGGAGAGGAAAAGGCTGTGAGGAGATGGCACCGCCGCACCGCCTCTGAGAGACAGGTGCTGGCGGCCAAGCCTCAACGTGTTGTGTCCAACAGCTTCCTTGCAAACGCTGCCTTTTCACATACGGTCTCCTCTCTCCATGTAGCCCCCCAAACAACAAGGGCAAACAGAGAGGACAAAGTGGGGCGGCTGGGTGCCAGGAGAGGGGCTGTAGCCACCACAAAGCCCCCACCCTGCCAGAGGAGGACTCGTCACCCGTGAAGCATGGCTGCCTGTAAGGATGCTCTTTTCCCAGCTAAACCGCACTGAAATGTCTCTGAGTCTCGCGGCCTGTCAAGGGTTTGTCAGAGGATGTCAAAGCGCCGGTGTGACAGTCTGCGTCCTACCTCTAGGCACCCCGATTTATATTCCAGTGCCTTTCTCAGCCGTTTGTGATAATATGCCAGGTTTTACACCCGAGCGGCTGAGGCCCTGGCATATTTCCCTGTCTGCCAACTGTCGCGAGTGGAGGTGGGAATGGTGAAGCCTTCATCAGCCAATGCTACGCCAGCGAGAGCGGGGTGCGCCGGAGCCCCGAGGCCGCCATACCCGCTTTCACATCATCGCTTTGTTTAGGTTAAACTGGTACAACTTCCCGGTGCCTATAAATCCTTAGGGATTTCAATTTAAATCTTTTAAGGTTGAAACGTTTTCCCCTCCCTAAAGAAACACTGTTTTACAATGAGATAAGTTTAATGGGGAGTCCATAAAGCAGAGTTAAGCACCCTGGCAATATCCAAGGGTAAAACACACAGGTAGTAAATGGTTTGCAGATTGCATCATTTCCTGGAGTCCTTGGACAGAGTGTCTTTACATCTTCTTGGGTTCAAGCACGGTGCTTGCAATTTTATCAAAAGTCAGAATATGTTTTTAAGGAGCTCTGCCCGGCCTGGAGCACTGGCTTTTGAAGAGAGAAAGAACTTATTTTGAGAGAAGAGGTGCGTGTCCTGGCTGCGGCCTGGAGGCTGACCCATCAGCTCACGGTGTTCCATGCCCTGTGCTCTGCATCGACTTCGGAGGGAATTCCAAGCGCTGGCCTCCTTCATACGGAGACGCCTTATAATCAACCCGGCCTGCTCTAGCAAATAGGAGCAGAGTGTATTAAAGTTCCATGCCTTTCCCCCAGCTAGTGCGGTTAACTAAGAAGCTTTACTTATTGAGTAAAGCTGGAATTTTACAAAAAGCTCATTTCCCAAGTAGGCAGCAAAGGAAGAGAGCAGACATTTTAAAGGCCTCAGCACCCTGGGTGCTCACTGAAAACTAAGTCCTTTTGAGAATCTGACTGTTAAGGTGTCACCATGGGAGTTGGCAGAAGCATTGAGCACTTGAGAAAAACAGACCTGAGTTTCATTGCCTGCAGGTATACTTACCTAGAGTTTCTTTCTTAGGATAAGACTTCAAGAGAAAGTGGCTCTAACATAGTGGCTTGCTGCTCTCTCCTTTCTTCCCCCTCCCTTCTCGCTCTTCAGTCAGGCAGTTCAGCTCACTCAACCACTGGAAAACTATTCACATTTTTTGCCGGTTGAGTCTTCTACCCTGTGGTGGGCTGTTTCAAAGCCGCACTGAGCCCGATGCAAGGGATGTGGTCCACAAGAAAGAGAGGTGGTGTCAGGAAAACCCTCTAAGATCGGCTCAGCCATCCACTGAAAGTCCAGGCTCCTCCGCCGCGCTGTCTGATCCCACCAAAACATCGCGAACCGGCACTGCTGCCGAGATGGATGGCCATGGCAGCTCTGGTAGCAGCTGGACTGCTCCGGGAAGATGGCATAGATTATGGGTGCTTGAAATCTTTTGAAAAGCTGGCACGAGGAGAGGAAGAAGGAAGGTCAAGTCAAGTTGGCCTAATTCCACTTTAAAATCATATTGTAGCCACTTATGTACAATACAGAGATTATTTTGTTTCCCTTCTTTAGGTAGCTGTGGACTTGAGGGCAGATCAATTATTTTCTGTCTTTAAATTTGCACAGAACCAAAAGTATGGTTTTTCCATTCGATGTCTAGATGCCTTATTTTAGCAAAAGATGCAAATACCCCACAGCGCTTCATGCTAACTAAACAAAAGCAATTCGGCTCTTACTAACAAGACCAGCAAATTAGAACTTAAGAGTCCTCTTTTTCTAACCATTTACCAGTCTTTTAATCCTCCTCCCCATCTTTTCAAATCCTTGAGGGAAACAGATGAGCTTTAAGCATGCCCCGGAGGTCGCTGTAGATGTATGTTTGTACATACACATTCACTGGAACCTTTGCACTTCCCTAATCCACGCAGGTCATGATGAGCATACAAACCCCAGCCACCTCGCCCCGCAGCAAAGATTTACTACTCTATGCAGAGTGAAGACACTATTGTTAAGACTACATTGACCTCTTGAAAGGTATTATAGAACATTCACTCATCTCCTGAGAAGTATTATCATAAATAAACGGAGGCACATAAATGAATGAAGTACATTTCATGTCATAATACATAAATTCATTTGCTTCACAAATTGCAGGACTCGCTGTAACCGGCTGACTCACTGAAAAAATGCAATTCAGTTTTGGAAGATAAACTACTAAGTAAAAAAATTACATATTACACAGATAGATACTGAGTTACTAAACATAATGAACATATCAAAATGCTATCTGTGTAATAATTGCAGAGCCACAGATAAATCATTTTATCATGCACCTTTGCCTTCATGTGTGTTTCTGTTCTCCAGGCGTTCAACCTTATCCCTATGCAATTTACCAGCACTGGAGCTTTGTACTTTTGAAAAGAAAGAGTGAAATTATAGCTGTCATGGAAATCAGTGAGAAAATGCACTTAAATTTAAGGGGGACAGAATGCGAGTCCTTGAAAGCCCTCAAGTGCCACGGCTTAAAATAGAGATTTTTCAAAACTGCCACAGGATTAATCCCCTAAATTTCAAGGTGAAAAAAATGTACACATATATTGTGATATCTGTGTAATGAATTTGTGAATCCTGCAGTACACCGTTGCTTGAATTTTTTTTTCCTTTTATACTACAGCTTTGACCAACTTACTTGGACTTGCCACCCAAAGTCCTGAAAGCACTTACACTTATGTCTATTTTTCACTTCTGTGACTAATCCTTTTGAAGTCTTGGGATCTAGTTGTTGTTGTAAAGCAGAGCATGTGCACAGGAAGAAGGTCTAATCATTTATGAGACTGCGGACAAGACCTTTGCACCACTGGCAGGGGAAGATACCGAGCTCTTTGTCAGGGTGGTCAGACACTGGAACAAGTGAGCAAGAGAGATCGTGGCATCTTCATCTCTGGAAACAGCCAACCCCAGGGGCAACCTGTTGTGTCTGACCCTGCTTTGAGCAGGGGCAGTTGGAGTGGATGGTCTCCAGAGGTGCCCATTTGGTGACGGTGTGATCTGCTGCTGTACTTTAGAACCAGAATGAGATTAACATTTTGTGTGCTAAAAATTGCCGCATCGTTACATGTAGCAAAATAATATGATGAGAATGGTATAACGTACATTGGAATGTTTCTCTCCTTTGAAAGTCGGCGTTTGATATATGGCTGTTAGAAAGCGGTATTTTTTTTAAAGCCAACACACTCTCTCAAATATATTTCTTGGGCTTTTTAGATCTCTCTTTTCTTAATGTGCTCAAATGCTAAGCACCATTCCAAATGCATGTCAATATATCTATTGACATCTTTTTTGCTGTTTTCCTCTTCTTCTATTCTCTGTGGTATCACTCTTGCCAACTGCTCCTGAGATCTTTGGTTATGATCTAGCAAAGCCCTTAAGCACATGCTTAACTTTAAGAATGCAAACAGTCTTTGTGAATTCAGCAGGACATTTCCTTTCACTGCTTTGCTGGGCTGGGGCCAAAGTGCTCAGTGCTCTATATACAGATTGAAATATAATAATTCACACACAGTTAGTTAGAAAATCGCTGCAGAGTGTAAAATAAATTGGAACAGATTTTTCCCAGTCCTTTCACAGAATTTGGCCATGAAACACTACAAAATTCTACCAGCTCTGAATATAGTTTACAAATTAACGGAATTCAATTCATCAACATATGTCATGGAAAATATCTGGTTTATACACAAAGTTACTTTCACATGCATATTTTTTTTCTCTCCCTCTCTCTCATGCGTGCACGCGCGCACACACACTCGCTCTTACCAGACGGAGGCCTGCTTGACTCCGTTTCTTATGAGCTATGTTCCTCAGCAAATGTCATAACTTATAACTTCTTCTAAAGTTCGGAAAATCTGCACAAATTGCTAGGTAAAAGTTCATGATACTTTAAAGCTCTTAAAAGCCATTTTGGGGGGAGCTGTAGAGAAGTTTACCGGCAGTCTGCAGATAAGCACAAACACAGCAGAGCTGCAAACACGAGACCAGCCTGGCAGGGTCAGGACAAAGGTCTGAGTTCCTGCTATACCAGGTGCCCAGATAAGGGCACAAGAACAGGGCAAATGTGTCGTGGCATTTATATACCCCAAGTCGATTCACGCAGCTTCCAGCAACGGGCGGCTCAGGTCTTCCCAAGCCAGAAGTGATATACCGATATTTACTAGCACAGGAATTTTTTAATGTGCTTAATTTCATTATTTTATCTAGTCCCTTTTTTAATCTGTGTAACCTTCTGGCACTGACAAAATCCGGTGGCAAGGAGATTCACAACTTAATCCAGTCTGTGAAGGAGTACCACCAAATATTTGCTGTTTGTTGTGGACGTGCTTCTTGATAGCTGTTGTCTCTCATGCAAGAGCTCGGGGCAGCAAACGAAACAGCAGTTCATTATTCGCCTTCCCTGTAGCATTCATGATTTTATATTCTACTGTAATATCCCTCCGCTGCCAGCTCTTTTCTTAGCTGAAAAATCCTCCTCCATCTAGTCGTTCTCCTGTAACATTCTTTGTAGAAAGGAAGAGCTGATGTGCTGGAGGATGCAAGCTGTCTACTCCAACTACGTGCTTCTAGGGGAATTTGAACTCCCAGGCTAATGAGACCTGGACGAAGAGATTTTGCCAAGTTGTGATGGCTGAAGCTCCTTGCGCTGTGGCAATGAACAGCTCCTCGTGTGTCTACTAGAGTCTGCACGAGCAACCTGATCTAGTGGGGAGTGTCCCTGCCCATGGCAGGGGGGTTGGAACTAGATGATCTTTAAGGTGCCTTCCAACCTCAGCCGTTCTATGATTCTATGCTGCTGGTTGTGAGCTGTAAAATAATGCCATACATGAACAGCAAAAGCAAACCATCCTTTCTTTTTACTGCTAAAATGAGACAACCCTTAAGTGAACAAAAATTTCTCAAAATTGCTTGTGAAATCAATCATTCTGCTGATTCTAAGAACCAGACCTTGTGTCTCTCTTTTTGTATCATTTGAGATGTAGCAGTGGAAGATTGAATGGTGGAGGTGAGGCCAGTTTCTGCCTTGACATATTTACTTCAAACTTTCTTTGCGGGTTTTTGCGTGGTTTGATGGCGTCAGCTCTTTGTACACTACTAAGATTTAGGCAAAAGAAATGGTCAACAAATGGCATGACTACCGAAAAATGGATTATGCAGTTCAGATGGGTTGCTGAAAACAACAGAATAAATGAACAAAAAAAAAAAAAATCCAGCTTTTTTATGTCATGGTAAAATTCCTCTTAGCAGAGTATTGTTCATATTCAAGATTGCAAGACTACCTCCAGCTCTGATAGCTGAAAGTCACGCATGCTTCCAGATGGTCTTCTCCTCTGATAAAGACAGTTATTGGTAAGCTGCTTTGCATTTTTTGTAAACTGTGCTTATTGCTGCTTTTGCTCCCACAGCATTTGTTCAAGTCTGCAAAGCCTAAATCTTGTATTCCTGCTATAATGCCGTGAGACCATAAGATGTGTAGCTAAAACACCTAGAAAAACAGAGGCTAATGCACTGCCTTTACTTGCAAGCGCGTTATCTTATGAACCTCGGTTAATCCAGTACTAAAATGGAATGAAATCTTGGGTCCATGAATGCCGGCAGCAAAGCTCACACTGGCATCAAGAAGTTCAGGAATCCACTGACTTCTTCTTCCCTGCCAAGTGTTGCAAATCCGTCTGTGCTGATGTCTGTAAAATGAGAAGTGCGATAGAAACACAAGGATTCAACCTCTAAACTTGTTGCTGCTCTATGGGAATCTGTAACTCGTACATTGTGTATCCTCATGGGCATTCTTCCTCCTTCTTTTTCTTGGCTGCTTTTGAGTGTTTCTGGTGTGCCCAAGCAGGGTGAGCACTGGCTGTGCATCCAAATGTACCAGGTACAGTTTGTCTGCACTGGGACGTTAATGAATGTTGGCATCAGGAGATTGGCAAGCAAAGAACCTCGTACGAAAAGCTTTTTCTTTAAAAAAGTTCTTCTGTGCGCCATGGCTGAGGGACAGAGTTTAGTGCATGTCCAATGGGTTGCAGAATTTCTCACCCCTGTGCCTGAGAATTTGTGTCCTACCGTCAAAATTGTTGGTCTAAAATTTGCACAATGGTCTGGAAGTACCAGTTCTTGAGAACGCTGGAGGTTCACCTGGTATCTGCTCTCCTTTCTCCAACAGCTGGGAATCCAGCTTAATGCACTTGACTGAATGTGAGTCTCTGGGATAAGTCTCCACTGTTCCACATGAAGAACAGAATCCCATCAGCTTTTTCATAGGGTTCACCTTAATTTCCCTAGTTAAAACATAAACGGCATTACTCCCCTCTGTTCTAGCTGTGGCTCTGCTTCCTTTGTGCAATGTATAAATACAAATACATTCCTCTCATGCACTAAGAAAGTGTACTGCAAATGTTATCTATCAAGAGGTAGGACAGATCAACTCAAAGGTGCCAGTGGGTAGCACAGATAGAGTTCTTACAAGACTCCAGGCCAGGACAGACTTGGTGTCACTAACTATCATTAGCACTTGGAGCTCAGACAATGGCATATTTAAAGTACATGGGTGGCTTCGGTCCATTTCCTAGTGGGCAAGTGTCCACAAGACAAAAGCACCGCTAGAATTGGCAATAAGTGGTACACTGGCAGCTTACCCAGAGCAACCGGTGGACAGGAACCCAAGACAGGGACGCTCTCATGTTTCTTGGAGGATGTTTCCAAGACGGGTTTGTGACAAACTGATGGGTAAGCCAACCGTCCTGCCGCTTGGCCTGTATTGCTAAGGTGTTAACGTGGCACCATTCCCATTCCCTAAACACGCGTGTAATCTTTAACAAGGTACGGTGTTTGATGGCAGCATTGTTTACATATGCGTGTGCTTGGTTGAACTGAGGTGTGCTGCACTGTTAATGCCATATCGCTCATCGGACGGTCTCCTGAGCTCTTCTTCTGCTAGCCTTTTACTGCTGAACGGAGAGAAAAATGGCCACATCCTAATCACCGAGCCCTATTTTCTTAGAGATGGCTCTTTCCACAAAGATACAGTCTATGAAATCCTTTAGTCACAAGAAATAAAGCCAATGATTGATTTGTATTCTGCAATGCACCCTCTGGCTAAAACCAAGTTATAAGTACCAAATGGTTGAGACGGGGCTTGTGAAAGGGCAGTTATGTGAGTGGCACTAGAAGAAAAATGTTAATAAAGGGCAGTCCATTGAACTGAGGTTAAATACTTTCATACTTCTCAACCAACCCAGAAATGTCCCTGAATCCTCATTAAAAAATGTTCTTCATAATCTGATGTTTTACCTCATTAAGGAAGGGGGATCTTGAGGATCAAGAAATATCACTTCGCTGAGGAGAAATAAAAGTACCAGGGATATAGCTTAAAAAAATCCTTTATTCCTTTCATTTCCTTTAAGCATTTGTCTTGCCTTTTTGTTCATTTGTCTGGGCTTTATTTTATTTTTAGTTTGGGGTTTTTTAAATGAGTGAACTTAAAGAAGTTTGGAGGCTTTTGCCCTAACCGTGCACAGGCTGATTTGTGCCCCTGAGGCAGAGCCGCGTCAGGAGGGCAGCCAGTCCTCCCGCTGCCACATCGGGCACCGGCCCTACGACCGGCCCTGCTCACCCTCCCTGTCCCACCCCAGTGCCCTCCACAACAAACTGGCGTTTTCCAGACTGGGCTGGAAGTCTCAGGGAAACAACCCCCTGCCTGGTATATTCCAGTACGGTCCTACTTCCAGGTTAAAAATGGCCAAAATCCCAATATACTGGGAAAGGACATTACAAAACTTAGCAAAAGCCTGTGGTTTGGGATGTCATCAAGTCTGTCCAACCAAGAGTTAGCTTGCAGGAGTTTATACCGGTACAAAGCTTGGGTTTGATCCAGATCATTGTGTGCCCCACCAGTGGGATTTTGGACCTGGTGCTCTGGTTTATCCTGCAGTTGTGCTGGTTTTCAGCTGTGCCACTCAGTACGACCTGGGCTTTGGAACACTTTGAGGATGCTAACACCTCATCTCTAATTTAAGCACATAGAAAGTCCCAGGGAAGCTTGCTTTGTATTATCATTTGCCAGGGGAAGTGACTGATAGAAATGGTGTGAATTGACAAGCTGAGTCTAGCGTAAGGATGCGCCTGTGTTAGGGAGAAGCCGTGCAATGCACAGGGGGACGAATTTGAACGGAGATTCTGACTCTGTGGCCAGCAGAGCGCTGACATGATACAGCAAATGGACTGACCTCCAAGGAACAGTTGCGAGGATGGTGTCTCCCTCCTTAGGAGTGGGTGTCACATCTGTGAAGAGCTTTGTCCCACATGAGGGAACAGCGTGTACCTTGATTTCAAATCATATACGTGATAAGCCAACATTTGCTTTCAATTTAAAATTAGGATAAAATAGAATTTTCATAAGTGCATGGGCTCAATACCCAGGACACATTTGATTTTGGACTTTTCTTTATAAAAAGTTTAACCTTTTTTGTTTAGCAAATGCTGGATTTCAGACAAGTCTGCCTGTATTGACCGAGTAGTGTTTTTTCTGCTACAGAAGTGTTTAATCCTGAGAAAACTCAGATCTAAAAACCTCTTCGTTGGCTGAAATGTTCAAAGATTTAACAAATTCAGCAAGTGGGAAAATTAATCTTTGAATAGAAGAAACAATCTGACAAAATAAGCCATAAAAGTAGGTGCCAGGTGTCGTAAGGAAGTTCTTCATGCAGCACTTGCTTAATGTATACTCAAAATGCATCCACTTTTGTTCGAAGATCCAACAAAACATATGAAATTGGGTTACACCAATTCTCTTGATCTATGAATCTTCCACTGTGTCAAAGATAATACACCAAACAAACTTACATGTAAATGGTGTGATAAAATGATCTACCGTATACATTATCATCCATTAATATTGTTGGGGCTAATGCATTTCATCTGTCACACACTTTGTTTTATATTATCCCCACCTTACTGAAAAAATACCATAAAACCCGCTGGGTTGACAGCCACGCAGGCTACCTGCTGGAAAGCGAAAGTCCAAGGACACGATTCCCGTCACGGCTGCCGGTGAAGAAGGGAGCAGTGGTCTGGTTGTGAGGAAAGGTGGGCTCTGCTCCGGGCATTGCTGCTGTCCTCTGGGCAAGTCACTTCATCTCTTTGCGCTTCCCTCCCTCTTCCACTCATTGCCTGCCCCGTCTCTGGTTCGTAAATAAGCGGAGCTGCGTGTTTTCACCATAACTAGTGTAACGGGCCCCACGCTTGGCAGAAGTCTCCAGGCTCTATACCATAGCATAGTAAGTCAAAAATAGCAATTCATAATAAGATGAGAGACTCTGAGATCACTCTGACCTTGAATTCGCTGCTGTCTTTTAACAGGGAGAGGGTGAAATTGGACTGAAACAGCCCCCTCGTTTTGCGTGGAGCCACCGATGACCCAGGCTGCATTTGAACCACAGCCCTAGAGGCGAAAGGCTTTGCGTCTCATTGCCAATTCACAGCAAGAACATAACTTGAGCCCGCACACTAATGCTAAGCAAGGGCTGAGTGTTACTAATCCTTATTCACATATCTACACCTATTAAAATCACACGTGTGAAGGTTTGCAGGACTTGCTCCTTCATTGTAAAGACTGGCCCTTTCATAACATGTTCTTAAATCAAATGAAAAATGGAATTGCCTGCCAAAAAGGGGGGGGGAAAAAGACAAATGCACGAAGAATACATGGCTTTCTTCCTCAGACATATTGTGCTGAATGGCGTTGTTTGGCTTAAACTGAAACATGTTTTTAGAAGGCTGAGAAGAACGTTTAGACATAATGGTTTAAAAGACTCGTTATCGCAGGTGCTGCACTTTATTCTCCGATTCATTCTTATTACCAGAGAAGCCACCTCCGCAAAGGCTGCCTGGCAGCGTCCCTCCCGCTGGAACGCTTGCCCTTCTCGCTGGCTGCATAATGTGCAGAGGGCAGGATTATCCGGCTCGCTAACCATCCCTCCCGGCCCACGCGGCTCCAGGATGCTGGGGAAAATCTACTCGGATAAGATCTTTCAGATTCTGACTTTCAGTGACCCTGTGACAGAACAAGATAGAAAACTGGTGCTTTTTAAAATGCCAGGTAGTTACTTTCAGCTGCTAACAGATTCCTTCATTCCCGACAAAATTTGTAAGCGTCCGTCATAGTTATTTTCTCCTTCATGTAAATCATGGGTATTAGTCCTGAAAACCTCATGAAAGACCATCGCCTGCCTCCTGATGCTTGCGTTCCCATGGACCAGGTGTTTCAGAAGGGAGACCAGGTGGAGCGACGGAAGATGAGAGACTGTTTTAAAAAGAAACATTCTCCGAATTTTTCAGCCAACAATGGCAGCCAGAGGTGAGTGATGGAAGTTGCTTGTCCAGTGCTTTTGTGAGCACAGTCGCAGTGCTCACAGGCTGTGCGTTATAACTGCAGTTGGTCATGATATCATTTCCAGCTCTTTACTGATACATGTGCAACCGTGCAGAATAAATCTCTTAATTATTGTCTTTCACATCATACTGGTTTTTCCCTGATGTTGATGGGAAGTTATCACAAGTAAATCACACCTGTCTGGTAGCTGAGCAGCCTAAAATGTCAAATGCCAAGATTTCTTCTCCTACGCTCTCTGTACCCACAATTCCAGTCCTACTTCTTTCCCTCCAAAAAAATATGCCAGTCTTTGAACCATTGCTTTTCCAGCAAAACCTCCTACCATGACTTCAATATCTTCACATATCTTCTCCAGCATCTCAGTCATCTTCTTTTTAAAAGTCATCTGTAAAGAGAGCTTTTTTGGTTATTGCTATGAAAACACAGCTTCTGAACGCCAGTGGTCTGTGGGGCATGGATGGATGTTCTGTTTGGGAGATGCCCTGTCGTGTCACGCCAGCTCCAAGCCTTCGCTTCCCAACGCTCCTACAGGTAGACTGGTTCTTTGTTAGAGGAAAAGAGGACAGGGGGTTAAGTTTAAAATATATCAATATTTTACTAATGTTACTTTGTCACATCAACAAACAGTGTATTTTTCATATGTCATGCAATGATGACTCAGAGATGGTCTGTGTGGGATGAAATCAGAAGTAATGGCCCATGAAGTCAGGGATAGAAGGCAAAGTATGCACAGAGCCATATAAAGAGGTCGCCCCCATTGTACACAGCATGTGGAACCTGTAATCGTTCTTTATTCATTCATTCTATTTTCTTTATCTGTTGTTAAAGTTATTTTATACAAAAGATACTAGAGAAAGTAACGTGGCCTTCCATTGCCTTGTGCATATCACATTTAGTAATAATAAAAGCATTTGGGTTTATATAGAAATAAAGATGTGATGTTCACTATGAACACACGTGATCAAACTCAAGTAATCAAATCCAAGTCATCAAGAAAAAAATTCCGATACTAAAACCAAATAGGGCCAGGAAAAGTCTCAAATGTCTTCACTCACCCTAACTGCCAACGCCTGCCGTTCAGCATCAGTACCGACTGATGTCAGGTATTAAAAAAACAACCTATTTGCTGCATACACCTGTATTTTTCAGCTGAATTCCAGGGAAACCACCCCAAACTCACTCGGAGCAGAGCCGATGAAGCAGTTTGCTCCCTGTGAATCTCTTGGGTGCTGGGTTGCTGTGAGTCTGAATGGGCCTCTCAGTGCAGTGCTGAGCTCCCAGCTGATTTTCTGTTTTTAGTGAACACATATTTTCATTTGAAGCCACTGCAAAAATTATTCCGTGCTGAAAACAAGCATTCCTGGATCTTATAAACAAACAGTATAAATAAAGAAGCCAGGCCTTCAAGTGTGACTTTGTTCTAGAGGAAGATTAAATGCAGTGCATCACACACACTCACTCACAGTCACTCTCCCCACCCTCTTTTTAATTTGTACTTTCTTTTATTTGCAGGCTTTTTAAAAAAGGAATTACATGGCATAGCAAAATTGGCCATCAAGCCAAAAGAAAAAAATAAAAAAAAAAAAAGTAACCCAACACTTTACTCAGAGGTTGGAAATGCTGCAGACAGAAATTATTAAGTCCTTAACATATCAATCCAGAGTTGTATAATTCACATCCAGAGCTGCTACCAAGTCACGGGGGGGTGACTTAATATGTTCCCCAAAGTCCATTATGTTATCCATATCCAGGAAGATATCTGTGCCAGGGCTTTCTTGAATCAAAGTGATGTCCACCATTCTTCAACTGTGAGCCTGCTGAGATTATTTTTTTTTTTTTCCCAGTTCCTGGCAAATAGCTATCTGGCTCTAGTACATGCCAGATTGATGCACTTTGCGACTGATCCCTTAATAATATTCAAGTCTCCTAGCCCCAGAACACAAAAGCTCAGCAACTGCAGATATCTACCTCCGATATTTTTTGCTCACATAAAAAAAAATCCTATTATCTCCCTCCCCAAAATGCACTCATTCTCTTCTGCTAGCCCCCACAATTTTGGTTGGTTGGTTGCTTTGGCTTTCATATAGGGCTAGCAGCTAGTGGATTTATTTGTAGTTTTAGCAAATGTGGGGAGGGACTATAAGTGTTAAAAATGAGAGAGAGAAAGAGAGAGGGAAAGAGGAGCAGAGAGTGTGTGTGTTTTACACTTGGGGGCTACATGACATCTATGCAATATTTTTCTAATACATGTATTCGTATTAAGATGCCCTACATGACTACAGTGCTTCATTATACACAGCTATTACTCTTAAGTCAAGTCTGTGTGTGGAGCTGTTTTCCGACACTGATTAAAAATTCCAAGTATATAATTGTTAAAAAGATTAACAACCACCTATTGCAAATAAAGCATTTTTCAGAAATCAAGTGCTAAAAGTAAACAGCTGATTTCTTATGTTTTTATT
The DNA here is from genome assembly GCF_965231255.1 of Vanellus vanellus. Taxonomy (NCBI): domain Eukaryota; kingdom Metazoa; phylum Chordata; class Aves; order Charadriiformes; family Charadriidae; genus Vanellus; species Vanellus vanellus. The sequence continues at coordinate 10,895,544 of NC_138912.1, read as the reverse complement.
GCTATAGCCCTATGAAACGAAATGGCTAGAACTATTTTATAACATTGTGCTGCTGTATAGTGCTCTTTAGTTGCAATTTCATGATATATTAATACATACGTACACCTCAGTCTTCAGCAGTTCCTTTCATCTGAACAGATGAGATCTAAGCCACTTTCTTTCAGTCTTTTTTGATTTGTGGACCCCTACAAATTTCCTATGAAAAGTATGGCCCCCTTTAGAATTTCCATATGCAGAGATTGCTACATGGCATCTGCAAACCAGTTTTCCTTAAGCTTTTATTGGTAAAGGTAGCAGGAGTCTGTAGGTCACAGACTGAAAACATTTTCTAAGACCTTACAAGTTAATTAAACTGCAAACGCCTCACCCTATATGGGTGACCAGCAACACCTCCGCTTTACAAAGGTGGTAGCGAAGGGACGGAGAGAATCGTTGTCTTCCCAAGAACACCCCCATAGGCAGACACTTTGCCTGGGACACCGTACTTCCAGACGCGCTGTTAACCTTCACTCTTCTTGGGCAGCAATGGATCTGTCAGCGCAGTGGGCACAGAGTGGGCATGGAGATCTACAGCGATTTGAAGGACTCTTGCAAATGAAGCTGCTGAGCCTGTGCCTACAGCGTGGCTTCACGAGGGACCTTTTGCTGTATTTTCAGTAGCACCAAGACTTTTTAAACTGTAACCAGGCTCTTTCCCTGTTCTTTGGACGATATAAAAGTCACTGTATTCAAGATGTTGTGCGTTGCTTTTTTTTTTTTTTTTTGTGGTGCTTGTTTGTGATAAATGAAGATGACTTAAAAAAATGTAGTCAAAGCTATTTCTTCGCTGCTTGTTTGCATTTCTAGTACAGGTCTTATCTTTCACAGCAGACTACGTTGCCACTGGAGTGCTAAAAAAAAAAAAAAACAGGACAGCCCATTAAGTGAAGATCAGAAGGTGAACAAATTGGGAAGCTACTTTTCATGGAACTGTTAAAATCATCTGGTTTTGCTTATTTGCTCTGAAACTATAACCTTGTGAAATGTGTGGCTGAGATTAAATCATTGTCAAAGTTTCAGCCCCTGTGCCCTTCCATTACGACGTGTGAGAGTTCCCCCTGCGCATTCTGAGATAAGTCGGGACTATTTTTGTTAGAATAGTTAGTGCATTCAGAGCGACTTGTTCCAGCACAGATAAGGCAAGTGGTGCTTTAGGATGTACTAGCTGGTCTTGCTGAAGTGTGTGTTACAACAGGCTAAGTATCACTTTCCCATCTACACTGGCAATTTAGAGTAAATTGGGACATTCTGGTTAAGCTTTTGTAAAAAGAGATCTTTTACAATCATAGAATCATAGAGTGGTTTAGGTTGGAAAGGACCTTGAAGATCATCGAGTTCCAACCCCCTGCCATGGACAGGGACGCCTCCCACTAGACCAGGTTGCCCAAGGCCACGTCCAGCCTGGCCTTGAACACCTCCAGGGATGGGGCATCCACAGCTTCCCTGGGCAACCTGTGCCAGTGCCTCACCACACTCGCAGTAAAGAATTTCTTCCTCATATCTAATCCAAATCCACCCTCTTCCAGTTTGAAGCCATTCCCCCTCGTCCTATCACTACATACCCTTGTAAAAAGTCCCTCTCCAGCTTTCTTGTAGGCCCCCTTTAGGTACTGGAAGGTCGCAATAAGATCTCCCCAGAGCCTTCTGTTCTCCAATCCTGAACTTAAACTGCTACAGATGCCAAGATAAACTCCAGCACAGAGATTCCCAAACGGTGCATAGTAGACCATGGGTAGTTCATGGGCGGATGGTGGGTCTTGACGGTGTTTATTTCCATTTATGAGGAATGCAGCTGATGACAGTAAGATAAAATTGAGAGTAAAAGAAAAGGTAAAGCCAGTCAACAATACGTGCTTTTTTTTTTTTCCTAACGTAATTCTTCCAGTGGCTGTAACTGCAACAGAGATACGATGTGATCTCCAGCTGGCAAAGGAAAAAGATTTTATATCTACGAGCAGGAGAAGGGGTTCATGGTATAACCCCCACGTGATGATGGCATTAATAACACTGAAGAGGCAGTGCGGTGAGCGGCAGGACTCGGGCAGTCTGCTCTCCACGCACCTTCCCCGCTTGGGCTCTCTGCTGTCTGGTACCCACACTCCCCTCTCCCTATGGACCTTCCCTCTGCTGCGTGCTACTTTGGACCTCTCTTATAGTCATTAAGTCGGAGGATGTAAATATTGTTGAACTCTCAATCTCCTACCATATTCAGCTGAAATTGATCTATGGTTCAAATGTTACCACATGATGAGGTGAGCCACTTTTCTCCAAGAAGCCAAGATAAAAGAGGAGAGGTTGTCAGCCAACAAAACTAGGGAAAGTTAAACTTCACATATCTCCCTGATGAAAAACAAGCACAATAAATCTTTCAGGAAGTAAAACAAAACAAGGGCGCTCTGTGTTGTTAAGAGAAACAAATCCAGAAGGATTTTACAGAAACTTTTAAGAGTTACGGTCAAAGTTATACTAGAATATCACATATTCTCTTGAATTAATGTTGGTGCCAGTTCCAGAGACTGTATCCCCAATGTCACAATCTTGGCATTTCCCTTCAAACCACAGTTCCTGGATGTCTGTCTCTCAGAGTCTCTGTGCTTTCTTTATTAAAAAATGGAAATGTCTGTCCTTTATGGTCTTTATGGTCAAGGTTTCAACTAGGGAATGCAAACAGGAGTGTACTGTAAACTGGCTTAATACTCCCGACAATAAATTTAGGGCCTACAAAGACACTGTTTCTATTGTCAGCTCGTAGTTGTTTCCTTCCATAAAGAATCTTCTTTATAACTGAGGTTCAGCCCTTAGGGATGTAAAACTTTGGTGTGTAGTCTATGCCAGTCCTTTAGGCACTGGCTGCAGTCAGTGGAGCAGACAGGTACCATAGGGAGGTGAGTCATCACGCCGTGCAGGTATTTTAGATGTCTGGGATGAGTCACTCTTTGGGGCTCTTTATTAACTACATGGGACAATCAGATGGCCAGCTTATAGCTGGGTGAGACAAAATTTTCTCTGACATGTTACTGTTGCAGACGATCTTTAAGTTAGTCTGTTTTCACTGCCTTATCCTGCAGTCCTCGAAATACAAGCAGAGCCCTCCGCCTGTTGTGTCCTGATGATGCCAGGGAGGTGAGCCTGACGACACGAGACCTGCAGCAGAATTGCAGGAAAAGGAGTGAAAGCCTCTGGTGACAAAAGAGCAATACACGATGGTACTCTTTTATAATATTATTTGGTTGGAACTAGAGAAAGACGAGTTTGAAATAGAAGTGTGGTGCTTTTTTTTATTTTCTTTTTCCCCAGAGAGGGTAACGAAGAACTGCTGGAACAAATTCTGCCTACAGTGGGAAGGGGGTTCTGACTTGAAATGTTTAAAACCAGGCCAGATGTCTTTCTAAATGAAATACTGTAGCTCAGCTAGAAATGACAGACTTGAGTCAGGAGCCACTTGTTGAAATTCAATGACCTCTGTAATACAGGACCTCAGCACTGAAGATCATAATAGTCTCCTAAAAATCCTACTTTTATTTATTTGTATAAAGCAGTGCTTAGATTCAAATAACATCTGCTTGCAAAAAAAAAAAAAAAACAACACCAAAATGTAAAAAAATTTTTGTGCTAAATCAAAACTAACATTGTTATTTTCTGCTAAACATTGTATGTATGCTTAGTAAAAATAGACAGTCCTGGCCAAAAGAGCGCATTATATGCATTTTCAAATATAAACATCTAGCTTTGTGCACAGAAAGAACCTCATGGATTTTGGTAACAGATTCATGCACACATGACCTAATTGGTGCAACAGGATTTCTGGGCTTGTCAAGTACCTGGGGCACAGTAGAAGCTCCCTGCATGTCCTGAGGTGGCTATAGATGGTCAATGATGACAGGATTTATTTCTCCAGACAGGAACATCTTACGGTCTGATTTTGCAAGCTTTTTGTTATCCTCCCAAGGGGAGCGGTGGGAGTTTACCGCTTCTCAGGTCTGAAATCAGGAGGAAGGAAGGAATTTCATATTCCTACAAGACGGTACACTGCTGCCTTACCAACTTTCCTACAATTGTCCCGTACTGCAACAGTCAATGTTTCAGTCATAAATCACGTAGCTCTGGTGCCACAGGAAAGTATGGAAAATGGGCTGCATGTACTATTTTAGCTATGCTCTCCACTGCTGCCTGGACATAGATTGCTTCAGGACAGAGGGACAAAGAGAAGGAGCTGGAGGACATGCGTATATTGATAACAACGTGCATAGTTCTCCCAGGTCCTCTGTACACAGACTTCTCCAGACTGGGCCACCAAAGGAGTCTAGAGACCAATGTTATTCTGGTTTACGTGATCTCTGCTTTCTTCTGCAGCCCTCTGCAACAAAATTGCTGCCTCCGCTCCCTGCCTTTGAGCAGGAGGCTAAGCTAAGAAGGCTGGCAAGGCGGAGAGAGAAGATGGTGCCTCAGGCAAGCAGTGGAGATGCCAATTCTACCACAATGCCTTGAATGCCAGATTATGTCTTCCCACAGATGCAGGAGATGTCCTGAGGGTGCTGTTGCCTGAAGAATTGCAGCGGTTCTTGTACAACCATGTGTCGTTGTAAAAAGGGTGAACGGAGCGGGTGTGTGTGAGAGACCTGTGCCTCAGGTGGAACATCAGACAAAGTATGCTGTGTTTCTTCTTGTGAACGCAGGACCCACCCTTGCCCTTTGGGCCTTTCTATTTAGAAAGAAAAGTCTCCAATGGAGTTTTACATCTACCAAATGCCTTGAAATCCGAACACGGTGCATTTTCTGGGAGACAGGTGCTGATCATATTTGCCTTTTGGTTGGAAATTGCAACCTCCTTTCTGGTCAGGGCCGGGAAGCTCTCACCTGCAGAACAGAGCTCTGTAGGATTAGGGTGCTTGAAAGGAGCTAATAGATCCAGAGGGCCCAGGTGGAAGAGGCGGTGTGCTTTCTGAACAAGAAAGTAAGTCAAGAAAGAGTGGCTTGAAGAACCAGAGCAGAAATGTCCCGATACCTATTGCCTCTTCTTTTCCCAGTCTAGTAGCCGAAGGATGTTTGGAATTACTCCTGTGAATTATTCCCCCTACACACACCTCCCCGGAGTACTTGCAGGTCCCTCTCTTCTGTGGTTCTAGGGATCCCGAATTAGGGACAGGGAGCTCAGACGTCAGCTCTACTGGAGCTAATTGCGATAGTTCAGGCTGCAATGTTTCCCAGAAAGGTCCCTGTTCCCGTGTATGTGCCAACTGCGCCTCTCCAGAGACACTATCTAGAGGCACCAGCAGCAGACAGAGCCCCTGATGCAATAAATCTTGGGAGCACTCCTGAGACGCAGGGCGAGCACTTGATGTTGCTGCTATCCTGATTGTTTTGGATAGCTCATTGTCACCTAATTGTACTGTAGGAAGGTCTGTCCATTCCCTCCTGTCTGCTTATTTACGCCCTCAGGCTATGTAAAGACTGCATGTGCCTGAAACAACAGCCAACCACAAGGTCTCCAGTGCCACTCTTTTGGTATGCACTAGCTCAGATTCCTTGTTGCAAGAAAAACCTCTGTCTGTTGATAAATGGCTGCGTGTTTTACAAAGAGAGAGAGAGACTATTCTGCTCTGCTCCGCTCCTTCAGCAGGACTCTGTCTATCTCCTTGGCTGACTTGAAACTGCTTGATGTAGTTGGGAGGTCTTTGCCAAATGAGGAGGGAAAAAAAGGAAGACATACGCTTCAGGAGCTGGAGGAAGGAAAGGAAAGACCAAAACAACCTTTAAAGCAGAATTATTAATCAGAAAATGATTCGCTAGGAAATAGTAAAATACAGTAAATGTCTCTATTATAAATGGCCTGGCCGAGCTATTAAAATACTTTCAAGGAGAAGTTAAGAAGGATTTTCCTGAGAACACTTTTACTTTGTTTATGCTTTAATAGATCAACTATTAATTACTATGATCATAAACTTCCAGTATCAGGAGCTTATTTGCACACGCAGAGGCACAGTGGTGGCTCTGTGCAAAATACTGGTAACAACTGCTTCCATGGAGAAAAGAAACCATATGTTCCCATAGTTTTCAGTAAGATGAAAATCTGCGTTCTAGCCTTCGGTCGCTCCCAGGAGGAGTGCACTTCTCGTGGAAGTGCGGCTGCCAGCCTGCAGACCCGGCTGGGGTCTGAGCCGGGTGTTTAGCTCTGGCCTTGCAGGAAACACAGTACTCGTTCGCTTCCTAGCCTAAATTAAAACTTCCTGGCTTAGCCCAAAATGACGTTCTCTTGGTCAGCCTCCATTGTCACCCGTACTGCCTGCATTATGATGGTGGCCATAGGCTGCTCTGAAGATCTGAGGTATTTGGGACAGAAAAACATGTGGCAAGAAACAGCGGTGCACTGAAGAGCATGAAACCGAACTGGAACTGGATTGATTCGGAGAAAAACTGAGGCACGAGGGAATGTCCTGATTTGCTTGTGGTCTGAGAATAGCGCAGCTGGGACGTGGTGGGATCACTCCTATGATTGGAGGTCTGCAATGGACACATACAGGCTCTTTAGGAAAGACAGGCAGGGAAGAAAAGCAGGGGGTGTACCTTCTATATGAAGGAGCAGCACGAATGTATGGGAACAGGAGACAGGCTGGTTGGGAGTTTGCGGGTGAAGATCAGAGGACAAGCTAGTAAGGGTAACACTGTGATGGGTTTGTTACAGATCACCCAATTAGGGTGAGAAAGTCAATCAAGTCTTTAAACAATTAGGAGTCTCCAGACCACAGCCCACGGTGCTGTTGGGAGTATTTAACCTCCCTGACTTCAGCTGGAAGGACAAAACAGTGGGATGCAACGGGTTCAGAAGGTCTCTGGAGTGCGTTGAGGAAAACTTCTTAACACAGATGGTGTATGGCCAAAGGGTGGGTGACAGTCTCCTGGACCTGCTACTCACAAACAAGGAAGAATTGGACAGGGATGTGATAATCGACAGCTGCCTTGGCTGTAGGAGCTTGTGATCCTGATGGAAGTGAAGAAGACAAGCAGCGGAGCACAAACCTGAGGCTTCAGGAGACCCGACTTTAGCATCCAATTTAGGACATTGCAGTCTGAATGAGTAGACAACTAGATGCGTAAAAGACTTTGGATGACCAAGCTCAGTGGATAGTGGTTAATGGGTTGAACCCCTGGTTGTCAGTGGCAGGCAGAGTACTAAAGGGGCCTATTCTGGGACCTGTCCTCTTTGACATTTGCATCAATGACCTGGAGGAGGTCTTACCGCATTTGCAGATGACACCAAATTGGAAAGACCAGTTGACATGCTCAAGGGCAGAGCTGCCATCCAGAGGGGCCTAGAGAGGTTGGAGGAATGGCCCAACGGGAACATTATGAAATTCAACAAGAACAAATGCAAAGTCCGACCTTATACTTGTCTCACCTCTGTCCTTGGAGGCTTCTGAAACCTGACTGGACAAAACCCTGAACAAAGGGGTCTGAATTCAGTGATAAACTTGCTTTGAGCAGGAGACTGGACTAGAGATGTCTTCACGTCCCTTCCAACACGAGTGGCTCTGTGATTGTACGGTATGATCAGTTAATCCTATGTTGTTAAACTTGATTGTTTTAAGAAGTTACTACCCCTGTGCTGACTACTGCCATCCATCAGCCAGAACCCCTACAGCTGGAATGCAGCTGGCGCATGTTCATGTTCCTAGACCATTGCAAAACTAATCCCTTTTACCTCATATTGCAACAGACTACAAATGCATACGCAGCTAATTACTGTGTGGCAGTTGAAAGGGCAGTCACTTCTGGCTGAGGGCATGTTCGTGGCTTAAAGCTTGCTGGGCTCGTTGCGTACTGCCATCTGCTCCCAGCCACAGCTCACCTACAAGACCACCCTCACTGACGCCGCACGAGTGCAAGCCAAATTATTATCATTTTATTATCTGTAGCGCCATACCGTCCACAAACGGTGGACTGTTTAGGGACCGGCATCCCAGCAAAACCACCGAGCAAAAAGAGGGCCTTTGCTCCAAAGCACTGACTGCCCGAGTAGGTGCCAAAGGCAACAGGTAGAAGGGCACAGGGAAGCAGCCAGGCACGGTCTGCAGTGGCAGTCACTGACCTCCGTGCTCCGGCTCCTTAAATGCCATCGTGTACTTCTTAGATAGTAGAAAAATACTGCATCTGGGCAGTGTTTGATGTTTGCTTGTGAGCATATACACACCTACACTTTCCTGTGAATCCAGAGTATTTTGTAAATGTAATGGACTACTGTTCTGGTTGGTTTGGGAAACAGACATACAAATACAAATCTCAGCATGGTTAGTTTAAGAACGTCTATTTATAAACAGACGTTCTTAAACTTGCTGGTTTTATTTATTTGTTTCTCTTTGGAATGTTAGGTCTAGTCTGAGGCAATGGCCGGCTATTTAGGTGCACATATATCTGTGTTGCACAAATAAATCAAACTAAAGCAGCCCGGTTCTTGTAGACTGGCATTAGGATAAGTATATCTTAAGAAAGTTCTTATTCAGACTTGGCTTCAGGCAATAAAACGTCATAGATGTATAACTCTAGTGAGTGAAATTTCTAGGGAGCAAATTAGGCTAAAAACATCTTCTAGAGACAGCTAGAAAGGAATCAGACACCACCCGAAAATAAGGCAAGTTATGCAGTAAATGTTTCATTTATTGGATTTCTTCCATTACTATTAGGGTTAAAAGACATGTTGTCAATAAAAATGGTATATTTATGGAGGGGTCTGTATTTCAGAAGCCTATTTCTTGTAATTCGCTCCTATAATGCTTGATATCACCTCGCGATAAAGTGTGAATAATCCCGGCATGAATGCATATTTCTACCTGTTAACCATTTTATTATTAGACAGAATTATCTCTGACAAAAGCAAGAGGTACAGCTGTGGTTTAGGCGCTAAAAGGGAGGCATGTTCCTCCTGAGCCACAGCCATGACTTGGGAAGCAGAGTGTAGACCGAGAGACATTAGGCTGCGTTATGAGGTTGAAAACAAACAACGCGCTAGGTTTTTTGGTACCTAATTTTCCAATGTTTCTCCATCAAGTGCAGCGAGAAAACCCACACCGATCGCTCAAACAGCACACCGTGACCTGGTCAGTATGTGTGAAATCTAAAGCCACAAAGAAACCTAGCAGTAGCACCACGATCTGGTTGTTTGCTGGTATTTTCCCATTTGATAGCTTGCTTGAGTTTTCACGCGTGCTTGTTTTGGTCAATGCAAATGACTGCAGCAAGGAGCTGTGCTTTCACGCTCTCGTCTTGTCTGCCCTAGAAAAAATCCGCTGTGTTGCTAACTCTGGAAGAGCCGGTACTGGTAAGGCACTGGGCAGATGCGTTTGCTTCGTGTTATTGGAACCTTTTCAATATTGAAATCTTTTTTGACATTCAGAGCAGATTTAATGATCCAAGATTATTTGTAAACATACGGACTCCTTTGAGCTGTAGACTCAAATCCCAGCCTGGTCAACCGAAGTCCTTTTATCTTTCCAAAATAAATAACTTGAATTTTACACATTGCAACCTACATTGGGACCTTTTGGAGAAGACCATGAAAACGGATGACTCACCCCAGATACGTAAACATTAGCCAGGACATCCAGCTGGCAGTTAGCAGACCATATTTCTCCAATATAGACTTGGGCCTCTGGTGAGCCATTAGAGATTCCAAAGCATTTTTCATAAAACAATAAATTTTCTTGGCTGCCTCTGGCCAACCTCTTCCCTCTCCAGTTCACTGCAATGTGAGCTGGGAAGCGAACCACACATGCGTTTGTCCGCCATTGCTGTTCATGAGATTCTGCAGGAATTTTGGGGACCAAAGTGTTGTGCCCAAGTGTAAAATGATGACACCACTGTTGGTCACCAAAAGCTATTGCTCAGCATTTCCTATAGTGCACCAAGTTGTGAGGGTTCCAAAAGCTTGGAGAGCCGCACTTCCACTTCTTCGTCTGTGCTAGGGGCCAGCTTTGATAAGAAAGCCGACATCTCTTGAAGACTGAACTTGGAGCACCTGGCTTTCTCTCGCCAGCTGCTACTTAAAATCGGGTATCCAAACAATAAATCATGTTTCATGCAGTGGATTACCTTGACTTTTTTTTTTTTTTTTTTAATATTGTGTTTCTTTCATTGTTAAACACTATACTTTTTTTTAATCTAAGGTACCACCTGAGAACTTGCTACTCAACAGGTGCTGTTGACCCCCGGAGAGCTCTCACTGCCCCGAGCGTGAAACAAGAACTGTTACATAAAGGAAAATGAAACAAATAAGATGCATAAGCTATCCTAAGTGATTTGTACGACCGTAATTAAACCATGTCAGTTTAGTAATCATCAACAATGCCTGGACTTCAAAACCAAGCTACCTATAATCTGTAGTTTGACAACAAAACCCTAGAAGTTTGCAATTGGAAGAACTCGATGTTGCCATGAAAGCTAGAAAGCAGTTTCCCAGCCCTTCGTGGAGCTCCTCTTGAGTCCACTGTGGTGGCAAAATTCCAGCTGTGCAAACATGCATGGGCAACGCCTTGCACAGCTGGGGCACAGCCCTGCGGCTCTCCAGCCAGAAGCCACCAGAGCCAATCTGGGACCACCAGTGGCATTGGGGCGAACAACGCCGAGCTGCCTTCTGTTGACATTTACTCATGAGTACCATTACTTGCGTGAGTAGTCCAGGTGTATCACCATCCTCTCGAGCAGACTGCCAGAAATATTACTCTAACAGAATCGGGCCCTTTTTCTACAACCAGCTTTGGGGAAGGACCGGGCCTGTCTCAAACACCAACTTTTGATGATGCTTAATAAGGAGTTAGCAACTACATTGGGACTGAAGTCTACTTGTTTAAAAAAAACAAAAAACAAAAAACAAACAACAAACCAAACCCACAGCAGATTGTAAAAAGATCTTTGAAAAACAAAACAAAACTGTGCAACTGTTTTTGTTCATTTGGATCAAATTATAACACATGGCCCTGCAAAGTAAATAGGAGTCTGTCACATTTGTATTTCTAATCTCATATTGTTCTGGGATATAAAGGCATTTTAAAAATCAAAAGGCAAACAAAAATGGAGAATATTTGTTAAGGTGTCACTCCGCAAGGCACTAGTTGGCAAAGACAGTCAGTGCCTAATCAGGGGCAAGCGGGGAGCGTGCATGCCCACAGACAGTTATTTAGTAAAATCTGTGAAAGTAAAAAGCAAGTTAGTCAAAAGACCGGTGGAAAAAGAAACTGTTCAATGCATTTGTACATTGAGTTAACAGTGAAGTATTTCATTCTTCATGTTTTTACTTGGTGTCTTGAAATAATCCCTTTTCTGTCTCCATATTCCCACTTAGACATTGTTCACAGACTTATTTATTTATGAAGTCTGAAGGTTAGTCCCTACCTGCTGAGACTAATTAGCCCTGTTCTTTGTGTCCTATGCAATCCTGTCTGATTAAATGTACACATTTGTTTTACTTCTTTTCATGCTTCCTTTCACTCTACTTCTGCTTTACTGATTAATATTAAAGTTGTAAGTTGCAGTGATTTTTTTATTTCTATTTTGTCTGCATCTTTCCCTTTAGTATGCAAATTTCTATGTGAACTTTTTAATGCCTGAGAATTCGCGTTAGCCTTGTCGATCTCTGTATTATTATTTTTATTATTCTTTTTATAGAAGACAGTTTAGCTGAAACCCCCAAACTCTCTAAATATTGCATGACAAATTGGCTTTGTTTTGGAAACCCTATGTGCTGAATGGCCCTTAGCGTGAGCAGCAGGTTAGATTTCTGGAGGAATGTTTGGATTATTTAGTACAGCCTGTCCCTCACTTTCTAACACCATTTCCATTAGGCAATTTACTAATTCCCATTGAAATTACTGTCTCTCTCCCCGCCCCCCCCTCACCCCCCCCCCCTCCGCTCCCCTCCTTTTGTCCCTCGCCCATGTTAAAGTTCCCAATTGACTCGTCCATTGTTACAATTTGTCACTGCTGGAAGATCAATTTGTTGTCCCCTTCCCCTCACCACGCGATGTTCGGGTAACAGATGCCATTTCTCCCATCTGCATTATTCTGCTCCCCATTTTGTCGCCGTGCCGGCAGAGCTCTGGCTAGTGACTTTACAAGAAGGTTGCCTCAAACCCCGGGGGGGCAGCAACACCCCCCCACCCACACCCCCCCCCAAAGGCCGGCCGGGCGGCTCCGCTGCCCCCCGGTTCCCGCCGGACCCCCCCCGGTCCCCCCCGCGGCGGGCACCGACCCGCTTTCACTTTGATTTCCCCCAGCGCGGTGTTTACGCCACCACCACCACAACTTTTCACTTCTGAAGTCTGGGAGTCCTTGATTCTCCGTCCTGCCATGCTAATTAACTTCTTAGCAGTCACATTCCTTTTCCTCCTCTTCCTTTTTTTTTTTTTTTTTTACATCAAGGACCAAAAAAAAAAAAAAAATTATGCCTTACTGTAAGATAATTTGGAAATATCTGATCTTCAGCGAGTGATCTCGCACATTTTCATCCTGCGTGTTATAACCAGAATAAATGGAAGGAGCAAGTGCTGCTTAAAAAAAAAAAAAAAAAATAGGCTTTTACTATATTATAGTGTTTATTATGATTGGAGTTTCTTGCCTCCAACGAACGGCAAGAAAAATGTTAACGGTTTAAAAAAAACACCCCCACCCCCCCGTAGTCACATGTACACAAATAATAAGGGCACACATCCTTGAGGAGAATCCGGACCGCGCGGAGATGATGTTTATTAATGCTCAGTATGTAAAAGTTAGCGCTCGCCAGAGAGCGGAGACAGGGGCACCGCTCGTTTGGGTGCTTTTCTCTTCGCTCCCCCCGTCCCGCCGCTCTGGGCTACACTGCAAATTTTTTCTAATTTTTTTTTTTTATTTTAATTTTTTTTTTTTTTTTGCCCGACCCCCCCCCTCCCCCCGTTTTGCGTCCCGGCCCCCTTCCCCCGCCGGCGGCCCCCCCCGCAGCCTGCTCCCCTCCCCTCGCCCTCCCGCTCCCATGCCAAAAAGGATCATTGTTAGTTTCCTACTTCCCCCACCCTCCTCCTCCTCCTCCTCCTCCCCCTCCCGCGCCCCAGACCTGTTTATTTATGCAGACGTCACCGGGGAGCCCCCGCCCCCTCCTGCATCTCATTAAGTGCCTGGTGTGTTTCTCGCTCCCTGTCAATAATCCCGGATCCCAGACTTCTCCGTTCCTCCGGATTTCGATCCCCCTTTTTCTATCTGTCAATCAGCGCCGCCTTTGAACTGAAAAGCTCTCAGTCCAACTTCAACTCACTCAAACCCGAGCGGCACGGGCTCCCAATATCCGCGGCGGCTGCCCCCCCGTTACAGCTGACTTCTTGGGTTGGTTTGTTGCATTATTATTATTATTACTATTTTTTTCCCACCCCCCCCCTCCTACGTCCCCCCTCCCCCTCCTCCCTTCCCCCCCCCCTTCCCCGGTCTCTATATTTTATTTTTTTTTTTATTATTATTAATTTTTTGGCGAGTGCGTGCGCGGGTGCGAGTGCGTGTGCGCGCAGTGCACGCCGACCAGCTCCCTGGAAGAAAGAAAGAGAAAATCCCGAAGAAGGAAAGGAAGAAGCCTAAAGTCACTGGTGCAAAGGAGCAAAGAAGAGACATTTCCCTCCCCTCCTCCTCCCTCTTTTCCCCTCCCCAGGAGGAAAGAGAAGGGGAAAAAAAAAAAAAAAAGAAGAAACTTTCACCTTGGACTCTTCTTTTTTCGGTGCAAACTTTCCCCCCCCTCCCCTCTTGTTTTTTTCCTTCCCCCCCCATTCCCCTCTTTTTTTTTTTTTTTTTTTTTTTTTTTCCCCCTTCCCCTTTTTGCAAAATTGCTGCTGGTGGGGTGAGCCAGGAGGAAAATGCCGCAGCTGAACGGCGGTGGAGGGGACGACCTGGGCGCCAACGATGAACTGATCTCTTTCAAAGACGAAGGGGAGCAGGAGGAGAAGATCTCCGAGAACTCCTCGGCGGAGAGGGATTTAGCTGATGTCAAGTCGTCTCTCGTCAATGAATCAGAAACGAATCAAAACAGCTCCTCAGACTCGGAGGTACGGGGGGAAGCCCCCCGCGGGGCCGGTGCGGGGCGGACGGGCGGGCGGGGGCCGCGCTGCCCGGTCGGGGAGGCGGCCGGGGGGGGTGGTGGTGGTGGGGGGGGGGGCGCCGCGCCGGGTCCCGCTTATCCCGCCGGCGCCCAACTTTCCACCGCGGCACCAACTTGTAACGATGCCTTCTGTTTTGTTCTGTTTGTTTTCCCCTCTTCCACCTTCTCCCCGCACCTTCCTTCGCCTTTTATTCCTCTCCTTCTCACCCCCCCCTCCCCCAAAAAAAAAAAACCAAAACACCAAAACCCACAACCCCAAACAACCCACCACCCCTCTCCCCAACTGCCCCACGCCGACCCCCGGCTCGCTCCCAGGCGGAGCGGCGGCCCCCGCCTCGGTCCGAAACTTTCCGAGATAAATCCCGGGAAAGTTTGGAGGAAGGTGAGTACGGCGGGCCCGGCCGGCACCGCCGCCCCGCACCGCCCCGCCGCCGGCCGCCCGGCTCCTCTTTTTGGGGACACTTAATAAAAAAAGTTTTCCTCCCTCCTCCCCCCCCCCAATCCATCCACCCCCTTTCCCTTCTCTCTCCCCCCCACCCCGTTGCCCCCTTCCTTCCCCGCTCCCGCTCGTGTCTCCCCCGCCATGTTAGCTGCGAAGAGGCAAGATGGAGGGTTGTTTAAGGGCCCACCATACCCGGGTTATCCCTTTATAATGATCCCCGACCTCAGCAGCCCGTATCTGCCCAACGGATCGCTCTCTCCGACGGCGAGAACGGTAAGTGCCGGTTTTTTTCTCCCCTCTTCTCCCCCCCCCCCCCCCCCCGCCGCCGCGCTCCCCGGTGCCCCGCTCGCCGCCCCGGCCCGACCCCCCCCTCCCCCGCGCCGAAAACTTTCCAAACTCCGCGGGCCGCGGCGGGAGGGGGTTTGTTTACACTTCGCCATATTTCTTCTCTGTTTTTTTTTTTTTCCCCTTTACTTTCTTTTTTTCCTTTTTTTTTTTTTTTACTTTCAGTTTTGCGGGCCGTTTTCTGGAGCCCTCGTAACCTCCCCTGCGGGGGGGGGGAGGGCGGGGAAAAGGGGGGAAAAAAAAAAACCCCAACCAAAAACCAACAAACCCAACCAAACCATCAAACCAAACAAAACCCAAACAACACTCAATCCAGTCTCAAAACAAAACTGGAAATAAACTTACAAAATAAATAAATAAATGAGTTGCTCCCCCCCCCCCCCCCCCTTCCCCTCTCCCCTCTTCCCTTCCTTGGGGGGGGGGGGGGGGGGGGGAGTATTTTCTCCCGGCCGACTCCCTCCAAACTCCTAGTTTTCCATGGTGATCCGTCGCCTCCTGCCCTCCTCCGTGGCGGCTGGGCCGGCCCCCCCCTCCCCTTTCCTCCCCCTTAACCCTCTCCTGCCCTCGCCAACCCCCCCCCCCCCCCCCCAGGGGGCCCGCGGCAGCACCGTGCCCCCGCCGGCCGTGGGTGCCGCGAGTTGTGTCCGGCCTCAGGGCGGGCGGTCCCGGGAGCGTGGGCCGGGCCCGGCGGCGGTGCGGGGGTCTGCGGGACGGTACCCCCCGCACTGACCCTCCTCACCTGGGCTGTGCCGCGGGAGGCAGCCCCGGAGCGGGTCGGTCTCGGTCTGTGCGTTGCGGTGTGCTGGGGGGGTGGTAGTGGTGGTGGTGGTGGGGGGGGGGGCAAGGGAAAAACCTGCGGGTTAGGGCAAAGCTGAGCCCGCATATAGAAATCGCCTCGTTTAGCTCGAGTAACAACAACAAACAACGGCAAAATAATCAAACAAGTCGAGCAAAATTCCTCCTGGAAGTGTGCTGGCAGAAAAGCAATTTGCTGAAAGCGGCCGTTTTTTTTTTGCTTGTTTGCCTTTTTTTTTTTTTTGGTTATTATTATTATTTAACATCCATTCCCCCCCCCCTCCCCCGGTTCCGAGGTGGGGGTGCGCTGTTTGCGCGCCGGTGCCTGCAGGTAGAGCAAGTTTTAAGCCCAGATCGCAGGAAACTTTGGGGGCTGCTGGTGGGTTTGTAGTCAGTCCCAGCTGTGCCTCCGCTCGTAGCGTCGCCCACGCTGTGCTCTGCTCTGACATCAGATTTCCCAAGTGTCACCTTTTCTTGCCTTTTAAACAGTTTTAACTTTTTTTTTTTAATTTTTCTTTTTTTTTTTTTTTTTCTTAGTAAAATGGCTAAATCCGCTGGGGCTACCAAACACTGCGGGATTCCTACCGACGGGTTTAGCGTTGCTGTTTTGTTTCTTCTGGGTGTTTCTAAATCCGAGGCGTCCCCCAGCATCACCCGTGTGCGTTCATACACTTTTATTTTTCCTTACCGTGTGGTAACAGGAGAGAGCGATTTACAATCGTAGATCTACTGCGTGGTAGATGTTGCAGCCGGACTAATTAATGACTGAGGGCTCGGACAACTTCACTCTATCAGATCTACAAGTGTTTTAAAGCATTAAAATATTAAAGATCGGGTCAGGCTTGTTTTCCCGTAGTAAAACGTCAGCAGAGGCAGATCAGTAAAGGCGGAGTGGCGGGGAGGCAGCAAGGGAGGTTTTCTGACTTTGCATGTGTTTAGGGCTGTGGTCGGGTTTTGTTTTTGGTGGCTTGTAAGGCTCCTCTCCCAAGGAGGTGATTTCTGGGACGGTAGCGGAGGGGTAACTGCGGTTTGCAATTGTAATGATTGGGAGGGGAATTCAGGGGCTGAAGGCATTATATTTTGCCTTTTGAATACGGGCGCCCACATGTATATGGATGACGGTGATAAATTCCAAATTCTATAAGCACCGGGATCCAGATGGCAAAACAATCTTTGTTACAAATCACTTTGTTACAAATTGTGAAGCTTTGTATTCCTCTCTTCTTTTTTTTTTTTTTTTTCTTTTTAAATGCATTCCACCGTTCCAAGTGCAGGCTCAGAGGAAGCACACCTCCACTGCTTTTTTCTTTAAGCATTTTTTCTTCCAACAGCTACAGTTCTTTTTTTTTTTTTTTTTTTTTTTTTTTCCCTCATTACCTTTATTACAGATCCTTTTTCCCTTAGCCCGTGAAGATAGGATACTTCAGCAGTTAGCTTTCCTGGAAGTATTCTCCCCCCCTCCCCCCCCCCCCCAAGTTAAAAAAGGCCTCCATAGGAATGTTGGGTTTGTGTGAATTAAAGGAATTAAAGGTGGTGTACAGGAGATGGGAGGTTGGGGTGGTGTTGGTATAGCAGGTGGCCTGCCTGTGGTATCAGATGGATTCTGAACGGATATTTCCCCACTCAATAGGCAATTTTCTGATTTCCGCATCCAGGCTCCAGCATCCTTCTCCTATCTTCTTAACCTTATTCTTTCACATTCCGTATGCTTGTTTGTTTGCCTGCCACTTTAATTATAGCCAGGAAAAATTAAAGTTGTTTATTTAGGCCTGAGAGCAGAATATTATAAAGGTGCAGCGGGATAGCTGTTGTCTGTCACACGCTGTTTTTAGGTGCATTCTAGTTCTCTGCTGTACCAGCTTTCAATTCCAGACAAACTAGATCTTTCTTTCTGCTGTTTCTTTTTTTGTTTTGCTTTTTAACACGGGTTGAAAAGGTATAGATGATTCTGCACAATTGAGGATTTTATTTTTATTTATGTAGTTTTTCCTGAAGCCATATTTATGGAGTTTTAGAGCATGCACGGTAAAGGGGTGATGCAGATATGTAGCAAAATTGCTTTTCCTTTCCTTTTGCTGTTGTAGGATCTGAAGTCTGTGGGTGTGGTTTTTTTTTTGTTGGTGTTTTTTTTCCCCTGTTGTTTTTACTTCTTTTTGTTTTATTTGGGGGTGTAGCGGGATTAGTGTGTTTTGTAAATGTACCTGTAATTGACTGTTCAAGAGCAAACTCGTGGGCAGCAATTTCTGCTGTACTGCTTCAGGAATGTGAAGAATTATGAAGTATCGTAAAATCTGCTTATGATGAATAATATATTATCTCAAGAATAATGCTTTAAATACTGCAAACTTTATAAAGCTTCTTGATAGGAGTAATTTCATTTTTAAAAGTCAAAGATTTTTTTCACGTGAATCTTGCTTTTGATAGAATGCTGCGGATTGCTTTTAAGAATAGATGTGTATTTTAAGTAGAGGTCTGGTCAAATAGTGATGAAGTGATGCATCTGCGAGTGCCAGTTCCATACCTACGTGTGCAGAGGGACTGGGGTAGCTGCTAGTTAAGGATCATTAAGGAGAACGTTTTCCTTTCAGAGTTGGGAAATGAAGAAGTGGTGTATTTAATTTTCACCCTAAATTTCGAGCTTGGCTCCCGCTTTCGGTGAGCAAATAGATGCGTTGTGATTTTGACAAAGCCCCGCTGGCAGATATTCTTAATTTTACCAGTGCTGTTGCATCTTCCTTTCCCCTGGATTGTTGCTTGCTGGGTGAGACTGTAGGAGTAAGCTTGCGTTCCGTCCTGGAGTTTGGGAGTTGGGAATAGCTGTGGTGGAGAGCAGCCCCTCGCCTAGGTTTTACGTTCAGGAGGAAACTTTTTTTTTCTTTAATTGACTGGAGAAATGGTTGTTTTCCTTTATCTACTGAATCAAACAACGTAATCCTTCCTGATACAAAAGCTGTAGCCCCTGGGGTGTGAAGGGTTAATGGTGGTCCTTTTTTTTTCCTCCCTCCAATTGTTTTGACAACACTTTTCAAAGTGTGACATTCCAAGCCCTTGCAATACAATGTAATATTACTGTAATTACACAGGTCATTACATTTTAAATAGAGAACAATAAAATGCTTATCGCACTGAAAAAGAACAGGTGTTCTTGCCCTTCTTTGGTATTTATGCTAATTGTTTTTCATCTCCTTCAGAAATATTTATGGCTGGCGTGTTGAGGTTTCTGTCTGGATGTGACAATATTAATTCTTTACTAATCTTTATGGTTGAGGTTTAATGTCTGCAGTATGGATTATAGTATTAATGTCCACCAACTAGTTTAATAATGTAGATACAACTTAATATGTCAGCACTTTGGTACTTTATGATACATAGCTACTCAATGGAGAGTGAATTATTCGCTTTCTTTTTTTTTTTTATTTTATTTTAAAAAAAAATTGAATGGCCATGCTTTTAATAAAGTTTCTGGCCTTGTGTAAAAACAAGCTATTAAATAAGAACCGATGATCCTGTGGCGTAAATCAAATGGGACCTCCATAAAGAAACTTTCCTCATGCTTAATTAGGTAGATTGCTGAATCACTCTGCTATAGCATTAGCATAGCTGGTATACAATGGCAAACAGACCGTGTTTGTTAACTTATTTTCAGTAAAGAAGCTGATTTATTTTTAATTCTCTTTTTTTTTTTTCCCCCTCCCCCCCTCCAATCAGATTTCATTCTGGAGCAAATGCTGCATTGCTTAGTCAATCAGCTTCTCTTTAGGGGGCTATGAAAATTAGTTGGAGAAAAGTTTCATGTTTCTGGGACCTTGCAAAACAATATAATGCAGTACTGTTACTTGAGTGTACAGGATAATTGCAGGACTGCACTTCATTAAAAATAATATTTGCTTTGGAAATCGAACAATTTTAATAGGTGCACCAGTGGCTGATCTGTACTGAAAAAAAAATTAAATACAGTAGATGCCTTTCCAGGTTTTTTGAATGCATTCATACATGGACTGATGATGTTGAGTGGGGTGGGTTTTTTTTCCTCCTTCCTCTTCGTTTTTTGTTCGAGCAAAAATGTGCTGATTTGTCAGCTGAGGACGGGGGGGGGGGGGGGAAGGGAGGGCGTATGTTGCAGTTTCATTGGAGCTTGTAAACCAGAATGTAGGTAAAAATGTTTTAAATTTGTCAGACTTTTCATGACGGGGCCCCCAAAATCAGATAAAAAATGTGGTGTAGAGAGAAAGGACAGCTGCAGATTTTTTGTGTGGACGTGTGTTTCTGTACCATGACTAAAAACTCTGAGGACCTTTTCCCAGCTGTCTGGGAGTTATGTGGAAGTTGGATTATTGGCAGTTAAGCATGAGACAACCTGGATTTAGCAAATGCTCTCCTACACAGGAAGCAGATGACATTATCCTGGGGGAAGGGAGGAGATCCTTCTCCAGGCTCAGCCCCGGGGGGAGACGCCTGCTCCCCCCCCACACCCCCCCCAGCCTTCCAGCAGCCAAAAATGAGGGCTTGCCATAGGCACAGAGACATAGAAAAGCGCTCGGGTTGGGATTTTTTTTTGTTGTTGTTGTTGTTGTTTTTTTTTTTAAGTGAAATCAGGCGCTCTGCTCCCACACTGGGGCTGTTATGAGAAGTTTTGTTTCGGAGGAGTGTGTGTGTGATGTGAGGTATTGGGGGGGGGGTTAAAGCTCTGTTCCCCCTCTTACCCCCCCTCCCCCCCCCATTCCCCCGGGCGTCTCCTCAGTCCCGAGTCCTGGCAAATATGTAAGTCAGCCGTAAAACTTTTGACTTCTAATTGGGCACATTTGTGAAGGAAATGGTTAATTTTACAACCAAAGGCAAACTTGCACCTCGACAGGTCTGCTGAAAGAAATGTGCCACAGTCGTTTGCTGGCAAGCACCGCAGGGTCATAAATCCACGGGGTTTATTTACAGCCTATAACACTTATGAATGTTAAGATATTTGACGCCACGCTGGCCTTATAATATCCAAGGTCCACAGACACTGGCAGTGGGTCAAATTTCTTTCACTAATTATAAGCAATGAGAGATGGAGTGTGGTGCTGGGGGGGTGGGGTGGTGGTGGGAGAGATGGAAATCCTCTCTCTCCCCACCCAAAAGCGAAGAATATTTCTGCTGCTCCTCCCAACTGCTGGTTTATGTTTGTGCTTTTTTTTTTTTTTTTTTTTTCTTCTTCCCCCCTTCTTATTTTTTTTTCCTCCTTCTTTTACGTAGGCTCCGAAGTTTATAATTAACGCTTGCAGCGCTGTAAAGGCTGGGCGGTGGGTGACGCAGCCGGGCTGAAAGAGGGAAGAAGTTTAGCACAGCTCACGTCCTTTCCAGAGGTCTCAGCGTTGTGCGGTATTTCCTAGATACCGACACAAGCAAACATTTAAAGACAGATGACACCTGGAAGCGTCCTTTAATTTTCTCACGTACTGCTGAGCCAGGGGAGGGGGGGGGGGGGGAAATGGCACCAGGTTTTATGCAAAAGGTGGATGCTCAGAAATGCATATATTAGACTGTTTTGTGCATATCGAACAGGGCGTCTTAAAAAGCAGCAAAAGCCCCGCATTAAGGGAAAACACGCTGAATAAGAGAAGGCGGTGAGGTTAGAGGTGGATTTCAGGGGAGAAGCCCTGCTGGAAGGGACACCCTGGGATGGATGTCGGCGTGGAGGGACGAGGGGAGATGCTGAGGGGGTGTTTGGGAGGGGGTCGGTGGGGGCTGCTGGAGAGGAGCTGGAGGACAAAGGAGGGATGCTGGATCAGAAGGAGAAATGGTAGAACTTGGAAAGGGGGGGGGGGGGGAACCACCAGTATTTGAATGGATGGTTGGAGAGGAAGCTTGGGATCTGGGGATTGACTCTTAAGTGTCAGGAAAGTCTGGGGCCCCGGGAGAAACACTGCTTCACTCAGCAAAGCTCGTTATTCTCCCCTCGCTCCCCGTTAAACGCGCTTTCCCAGAGCAGACAGTCAGATTTGAAGTGCTGCTGTCTTGTCTGTGCTGGAGAGGGGTGTGTGTGGTTTTAACAAGATAATGTGATCGCTCAGATATGCCTAGGTATTGCACTTTTAGCTTTTAATTTCTCCAGCAGTTGATTTTGGGTTCCTTGTAGGTTACTGTTGCGCTTGGAGACTAATATAAGGAAAAGGCAGGGTTATGTGTGTGGTGGAAAGCTGCTCTCCTTCGCCCATATGTTTTTCTTCTACAAGCCATGTAAAACCCAACTTAAAAAAAAAAAAAAAAAAAAAAAACAACAAAAAACCA
This sequence comes from Vanellus vanellus, assembly GCF_965231255.1. Classification (NCBI taxonomy): domain Eukaryota; kingdom Metazoa; phylum Chordata; class Aves; order Charadriiformes; family Charadriidae; genus Vanellus; species Vanellus vanellus. The sequence continues at coordinate 10,873,555 of NC_138912.1, read as the reverse complement.
AAAAACCAAACAAAAAAGAGGGGGCTGTCAATTTGGCCCTTCCACAAATAGCTGTACAGTTTTGTTGAAGGTTTTATGCATTTCCCTAATCAATGGAGCGCTGTGACTTATTACCCCCCGGGGACAGATCCGAATCCCCCCGGCACGGCGCTGCAAAGCTGGTGTGGTATTGTACCTTTTTAACAGGTTATCAACAAGGATGTTCCTCCGGTTCCCAGGACGCTTCTTGCCCCCCCCACCCCCTCCCTCCCTCCAGCATCTCCCCCCTCCGATTCTTTCCGGCGAAATCTGTTCAGTCTCACGCCTTTGTTTTAGGTCGGCTAAACCCTCGACCCTTATTCTTCGTGGGGTCACGCTCAGGCAACCGGGCAGTGCTGAATGAGTTAAGTCGGCGGCTGAAGTTTGGCTTCATGCAACTAAATTTGAGGCCTGGTAGGCATTAGCAGGGCACAGCACATTTACAGAGCTTAATTAGTACGCGCTGTAATTGTTCATGGTCTGCCAGAAGGAGTAATGTTCAGGAAAAGTGGAGTCGTTCTTCTGCAGTCTTCAGTTTTAAAACGATAAATCACTTGCATATTTGTGCAGTGATTCAAATGGAGCTGAGACCTCTCCATCTCAACATGTGGTAAATTGTAAAGTCAATGAATTGCAGATGTAGGGTACAGCAGATTCTCTAAGAAAATGCGGAATGAATGGGGAAGGGTGATGCTATAAATACGTACTGAGAAGATAACTGGGTTTCTGCTTGCCGTGCCAATTACGATGTACGAAAGATATTAGCAATTTTGTTTCAATGTATTTATTTTCAATTTCTTTCAACTAAATATAGGGGTACCGCGTTGCTTCACTTAGTGAGGTTTTTATTAATGCTCCAGAACAATGGGTTTCATATGGAAAAGCGTGTGATAGCCATATTAATACAAATTAATTCATCATGGATAATGTTGTAGCTGTTACTAGAGGAGTTTATAATGATGGGACACTTTAAAGTGTGGCTGCAGCAACTTACAAGAAATGTTGCGGTAAAGGATGCCTTTGTATTCTAGTTGGGGGAAATACTGGGAATATTATATATCTCGCCGTGGCGTTTTGTATCGGCCTGTAATTCCTTCCAGCTTCAGAGACACTTTTTGGGTGCATTAATCCGACAGCCTAGAGCCTATTTTAAAAAAGCAAAACACAAACAAAACTACGCTGTACAGATTGACATTGTAAATGCCGCGTATTGTTTTTTTTTGAATGCGGAGAATGTGTGTCACTCTTACTGCTGTGAAATCTTGTCTTCCTTGGGCTTGGTCCAAGATCCATTGAAGTCAGTGGAAAAAAGGCTTCTATTAATAACGAAGGGCTTTGGATCAGGCCCCGTGTGTCTTGAACCAATGGCCAACTTCTTCAAAAGTGGATAAAGGTATTGAAAGAGCCAAACTCAACTAAACGTCATATTGATATATTGCTGCTTCTGTGGCGTCCTTCGCTCTTGGGGGTGCGGGGGAGAAAGTTATGTTTCCAATGATACTTCCTTAAATGAGCTCCTGCTTCTGCAGTATCTGACTTTCCCACAGAAGCGCGGAGCATCCTGGCAGGATGAGGATTTGGTCCGAGGCTGTGTTGCAAGTCAATACTGCTTTTCTAATATGAGTAGGTGGATTTGTATGGAAGTTGTAAAAGTTAATGATTGTTCTCTGACTCATATGCTGCTGGTTTCAGCAAAGAAGAAACGATGACAGTAAAATGATAGGAATTATAGGAGACAAGTAGGCTTTGAGCAGAGAATGGATTTGCATCATTTGAAATGCTTTTGCCGCTTGCCGCAGGAAGCACAAGGAAGGGGGAGATGGGAGGGCAGCTGCTTTTTTGGGGTCAGATGTTTCTGGTACCAAACTCTTGCAGGTATTCAGCCAGAAGGCTGAATTCCGGAGGGACCCTCTGCGGTGTTAAAGGTCCCATAACCATTTGGTTAGTCCTACTGATACAGTTAGTCCTGCCTAACTGTTTTTCCCCTCTCGGCAGAACAGGTTTTAATGCCCTAGGCTCCGTGGGAAACACGATTGCACACCTAATGGCTACAAAGTATGAATATATAATTGTGCCCGACCAAGTATGAATATATAATTGTGCCCGACCAGTATCTATCTCACAGCTTCGTAGGGCTCTACTGAGTATCTGTGGTGTGAAAGGTGCTGTATGCAACAAAATCAGTCTCTGCTTTCTTATTCACTAGTGGTGGTGATGCAGCTGAGACACCAAAAAAAAATCCAAAAGGTGGGTGTGGGAAGTAATAGTTAGAAAATGCCAAACTGACAATACTGCAAAGGCACTTTCTGGGGAATATTCTTAGATGTTGCTACAATAGAAACAAATCGTCCTATTTTAAGAAAGGGAAAAATAGAGCAAGAAAAGGTGGGGGCGTACCTCTCTGAGCACATCCAAACTCCCACTGGAGTCAGTGACTCCTTAAATAATGATCTGGAAAAGTCTGAGGCTATAGGCTTTTCTATTCTAGAAACAAGCCACTACATTGATTTCTGTTTTTAACTGATGCAAATATTTAATAAAGGTTCTCTTGGAACTGCTTTAAACCCTAGCCTGAATAATTTTAACTTGGTTAAACCAGTGAACTGGTTTGGGAGCGTACACATTAAGAGGTTTGCATTGGTTTAATTAGATTTAGGAGATTTATAAAACCAGGGCCACTACTCTGACATAGGCAAGGTCTGGAAGACGGCATATAGACGCTGCATTGATCTACGCCCAGGCTGAACAGACTGCTATTGAAATTAACGCTATTATAAGTGTTTGCCAATATTAAAGAATCCACGGGAAGGTACGACCTTGAATGAACACATCGGAAGAATAAGATGGCAATCAGTGTTCCTACCTTTGTTTTCTCTGGGACGTTGGCAAGAAGGTTTTCACCCTTTGAAAGGAGTTACGGATTATAGTTGTCTGTCTGGAAGTCACGTTTTTGAGGTTTTTGTTATTATTATTACCAAAAGTCTCAGTTTACTTCCGATGCCTGTTACGTTCCCCTATGGGCTTTTTCTTAATTCTTAAACTGCACTATAAAATGTAGCTTAGAACATGTCTGTGTCAATTAAAAAGAGAAAAAAAGGGGGCGGGGGGAGGGAAAGGTACTTTACAGGAGCTAGTCGTAAACATAGCTACTGTACCGGTCACAAAACTGCTGTGTAAAGAGTATCTACAGAGCTTGTTTTATCTGGATAGCAGCTAAATATCTTTACAATCCCCAGGGTTATTAAAGGCCAAATGCCTGGTATACGTAGCTAGTTTATTTTCCGTTGAAATCTGTTGCTCAACTACAGTACTTGAAAGGTACTTTGTTTTTAATTTCATAAATATGAAATTAAATTTCGTAAATATGAAATCTAAAAGTGAAAACGAGAACCCGGGGTGTAGCCGGCTGTTGTAAACGGGAGCTGGTGTGTCGCCGCGCTGCCGCTGTGCCCGAACGCGGGGACCGGACCGGTTACGTGGGCAGATCCGTGTATATGCATGCGATGTATATTCGTGAACGTAGACTGGGTTATCAGGTGTCTATTCAATTTTAATTGACAATATGAGATTCCTGTGGTTACTCTGTGCACAGATTGCCTTGGGGCTCTACAGGGTTTGTGGGAAGAAAAGCCTTGACAAGTTTCCATTAAGCCCTGAATCAGGCAATTGGAAAAGAGGAGAATGAAAGGAGCTGAAAAGAGGGACAACTTGTTAGTGTTGCATTCTGCGCTTGCAACGAGAAACCTCTTTTAGACAAGAGTGGTTCTCAGGCCAAGAATTTCAAACTCGCGGAGAAACCTGTCCAGAACACAAAAGTTGTTTGAACGGGGTGCAGAATTGTCACAGTAATTAGAGCAATCTCCGTTTACTGAGTGGCAGCCTTTATAAAGGACAGGGGATAAAGGGTTCAAATTCATCTTTCTCCCTCCGATTCACTTCTGATGAACTGCCTCTGTGTATGTATGTGTATATGAAGGCGTGTGTGTGTGTGGCCGCGTTTTCAGCTACTCATCATTCGATTGCCCTTGTTTTAAAAGAAGGAGGACTTGGATTTCTTCTTCCTGCCTCGAATGACATTTCCAGGCATTTTGCTTTTATTTGTTTTTTTTTTTTTTATTGGTACTCTAATTTGATGTACGGAAACAAGAAGATACTTTGGGGAATGTGCTTGTGCTCTGCTGGAGGGGGAACCCCAAATATTTCTCGGTCAGTTTCTCTCTCCTCTTATTCAATCCCCCATCTTTGACTCTTAGGACTGGTCCCATTATTTTTAATAGGATTACTTGTGGAAGCAAGAAGAGTGAATGAATAAGGCTTGGACCCTTAAAGTTTATCCTCTTGCCACTGCAAGGTCTGTCCAGAGCTACTGAGTCAGCTGGAGTTTTGCCACTGCTCTTATTAGGGGAAGGATCAGGCCCATGGATTAGGTGAGACCGGGTCTCGCGAGCAAACCAAATACAGCTGTAAGAGTCGGAGTTGTTGCGGTGCGCGCTGTCTGGAGGCCTCGGTCTGGGCTCCTTTTGGTCAGATGCTGCCCAAGAGAAAAATGGGAGCGAGCGAGCGAGTGAGCAGCGTGGGTGTTCTCGCCCAAGGAAGAAAATGTGACTGCTAAGTTTCCCGTATGCCTTTAGTTTTGAAGAAAATAAAATACTAAGGGCCTTGATTTGTTTGTTTGTTTGTTTGTTTTGTTTCTTTCTTCATCCTGAGTGCAAAGTTAGTAATTTTCATGTCCGTTTTACTTAGCTGTTTAGGCTTTGTGATTGCCTTTTATTTGTTCTCCCGGAAATAACGTAGGATCTCTGCCTTGTGCAGGCTCGAAGGTAGCGACCTTGGCTATTCTACTTAATCATTTAGTCATCATTAGTTGCGTTTCTCCCCTTCGTTCACCACTACACCCGAATGCAGAGAGACGGGAGCCCTTTAGGCTGATGTCTTTGCTCTGTCTTGTGTTTCTCTGTCTGACGTTGCCTTCGAGGCCTGTGGCATGGCTGGTTAGGCGTTGTGCTGGGACCCTGTGGGTGTTGTATGTCTAATTCGTCCCCACTTCTTCTCTCCCGGAGACCTGGGATCAGCCAGCATCTGCACCGGGTTCCTAAGATACGGAGCAGAGGAAAAAGGAAGGAAGGTCTTGCTGCTGATTACAGAAACGTTGTTAAAGCTAATAAATGCTCATGGCTGGGAAAGTTGTGGCTCAGAGGTCATGTGCAGTTTTTGTATAGAGATTTTTTTTCTCCACCTCCACCCCCCTCAATTACTTTCCACTGGATGATGATGACGGAGGAATTTGGCTAGATATTTTCATATTTTAGCAAAAAGCAGATTTTTTTTTTTTTGGTAGGGTCGGCCCCTAGCAGGAAAAAGCTGTGGAAAAATGGGTTGTCTGGGCATTTGCATTGCAAAAATGCCTGTTGCCGTTCAGCAGAGCGCACTTCTGCGTGCGCTTCCTCGGAGCACGCGTTCCCCTAGTCCGCTTGCCTCGCCTGTGAGCGTGGTGCATCGATACAGGAGGGTTTTCTGAACGTGTAGAAGTCGTCTTGTAGGCGCAAGGAGGGGTTGGGGGCCGAGGATTTTCCTGGCAGTAAGGCTGAATTGCTTATGCAGCACTGGAGCATAGAGTCGGGTCTGTGTGTTGGACAATGTCATGGTCAGGTTGAACAATGTCTCCATTTTTAGATGATGCTATTTCTTCTCGACCATTGATGGTTTGCAGACCAGTTGTGATGTCTGTCATCCTGAAAGAGTACCCAGTGTGGTACTAATTGTACCAGGACTAATTGTTGATTAGAATGTACTTGTTGCAAATTATGGACCTCTCGAACATGGCTTTCTCAGTCCTATCCCTTGTGCATTATTTTCTCAGCTGGTAATTAATTTCTCAGTTTGGTAATTTGTCAGTAACTGGCATCTCTTCAGTAATGAGCGTTGTGTAGTAATTCTCCATCACTAAGGAGTAATTGCTGGCCCTATAAAGTCACTGATCTCTTTCATTTGCCAGCCGGATAACCTTTGCTGTTGAACTGTTATGACCAAGTTATCCTTCACAAAAAAGCCGAACTACATCTACAGTCTGCGTCCTGGCTGTGGCATACGCGGAGAGAAGGGGCTGGAGGACGCTAAGTTTTAAGTCATGGTTGCAAGCAGGAGCGCATGACAGCAGCAGAAAGCTTTTACTTGATTTTGCAGCTACGTAAATCTAGCTCAGCCCAGAAAAGCAGCTCTTGAGTTCAGTTGAGGCGGTGACGTGGACCAGCCGATGTCCTCTTCTTGTTGGGTGGCATTTCCTCAAGGCTGCTTTTCTGCCTGGCCCCGTCTTGCTCTTCTGCCTCCCGTTGGGGTTGTTTCTTCATGCGGTGGTGGGCGGTTTGGAGGTGCTTCCCTTCCCGGGAGCTGGTGGTGCAAATACGGCCCCGATCCCGCACGCGCGCCGGGCTCGCCTCCATGTCAACCCTCCGAAGAATTGTCCTCAGGCCAGCTGGGACCGTGCGTTTGGACTTGTAGGATCGTGGCCTAAATCTGTGATCCCAAAGGGGAGATTACAAAGTTTATTTTGGAAACAAAATACTCGGCGAAGCGGCAAGGAGGCTAGGAGAGAATACTGGAGAGATGGTGCAAATGAGAAGCAAAAGTTTTTCATTTACACTCATTGCTATTGCTCTGGTTTGTGGATCGGAGTAGAAAAGCGTCAGTTTTTTCAAATCTTGCGAGTTGCCTGTCAGCATCTGCACATGCCTTTTAAATTTGTTTTTGTTTTTCTTGCTCCTTGAACACATTAGCTAATGCCACACGGAGTGAGCTGAATTCTCGCTCTTTTCTCGTCTTTTTTTTTTCCCCCTGCTGTTGGAATTGTTTGTTAAATTCCAATTATGGGGCTTGTTCAACACCTGTACAAACCCACAGCCATTGTTAAGGGAATAATTTGAGGACAATAGGGTTAACACAGGTGTACGCAAGTGCAGAATTTGGATTGCAAAGTCTCTTTATTACTCTGTGTGCGTAAGAAAGAGAAGGAAAGAATTCAGCTTAATTTTCAGATCCCAGATACAATTTGTAGGACGAGCATTTGGAAGAAGGGTAAGTGGGGAGGGGAAGAAATGTCTGAACGTGTTCAGACATGGCACTGAACACATATGAAATGGAAAGTTAAAAGGAAATAAACACTACACTCCTCTTTCCTCCCTACCTCACCCTCATACCACTTTTATGGAGTCACTTTTCGAGGTATAGCTGCACGAAGCTGGTTGGTAATGATCTTGCACGCTGATCGCCTTCAGAGTGATCGTGGCTAAACCTGAATGTTTGCATGGAGCTGAGGTACTGGGACACTCCGCTGGTTTGCGGTGCCAGCAATCGCCAACCCCAACTGCACCCTGATACAATCAGTCAGTTGCATTAGATGTACATTCATGTGGGTATACTCGGTTTGGTAGGACCAAATCAAGGGAGTTGGGCTGTTTGACTCTCAAGATTTCTTTTCTCTGAAGCCGAACGCCTGTGTAGTCTCCAAAGGTGACCTACTGTCTCATGCCACCAGAGTAACCCTCTTAAGATGTTAAGAACGCCCATAAAAGCCAAGAGGATGAAGTCCTAGAGTCTGTAAGACCTCTTCTGGTACTCCGTTATGTTGATACAGAGAGTTACGGTTTTGTGTAACTTCATGAGTATCTAGCAATGGGTCATATTCCTTGGGGGTAGTTCCAGTAAAGGCTAAAAGAGGTTCGTGCAGACTGAAAGCCAAGATCCACGTCCCTGCTGTCACAAGTGGTTGTAAATTGAGATCAGTTTCTCTTGCAGTTTCATCTTTCTTCCTTTTCTTTCCTACTCATGGGAGTTCCTCCAGGCAAGGATCAAACTTTCTCTGTTATCTTAAGTACTCTGTGCGTTTGGGGTACCACAAACTAATAAGCAGGAATAATTATTAGTGGTTAGATAAACGTTCGAATCATTTTATCCATTTGGTGATTCCCCTGTTAGAACTAATCTTGACTGCTACAAATAGGTTTGGTATTTGGCATTTCAATTTATGTAGGAGGGGAGAAAACGGCCGTTGCCTTTGAAATGGTTCAGAAGTTACTTGCTGTTCTTTTTCAATGGGTAATAACTCAACTGAGTAGCACGACGGGAGTCTCGGGTACGGAACTGTTTGATCAAGAGAGAAATGGGTAGTTCCCCATCTTGGTTACACACTAAAATAATTGTGCGTGCCCATGCACTCAGAGGAGGACTAGTTATCTTCCAGACACTGTCAGGCAACCTGGCTTATACTGGAGAAACAATCAGGGTTCTTTAATAAAGGTTAATTTGAAGTTATGGAAAGAAATAACTCTGATTTGAGGCCATCTGGAAGGTGGCTAGAAATAATCTTTCAATGAGATGTCATGGTTTGGTCCACTGGAGATACACATTTTTCTCTTTGGTGGGTAGTGGGACCTCCTGCCAAGGAGTGTAGTTGCACTAAGATAATGAGTGGTGATTTGTCCTGAAACTTTAAGTAGATTAACCTTCTGAATTGCAAAGTGTTGAGGTGATCTTGTTTCTGGCAAGTGATGTGAGTTAGTGGTTATGGCGGTTCTCTTCCTTTGCAGTTGTACGAATTTTGTTGAAACGAATGAAAGCTTATGGGTGAAAGACTAAATTTCCTCGCTCTACTTGGATAATAATTGTGAAAAGATAATTTAATGATTTTATTTTTTTAAAATAAGTGTATATGCACTGAACTAATGGAATTTGAAACTGGCATGCTTTTCCTCAGTGTTTACCAGTACAGGCTGCATTAGTTTCTGCTGTTTGCACCCGTTTCTATTGTTTTGTTGCTGTGTTAGCATTATGTACCTGCCTTAGAAATTTGTATCGTTCAGCCTGTTCCATACTACGTACAGTCACTGCAGTATATACTGTGTTGTGTTTGTTGGATAGGAGCTATATGGGACAGATCATCTTTGGAGTTCGTTGGCGGCTCCTTCTGTGCAACTAATTCCTTTTTGCTAAGGTAGTAGAAGTAGTTTCTTTACCAGGAATGTTTGACTGGGCAAGGTGGGCAGAGCCTGGTGTCTTGTTCTCTCTGTTCCCGACAAAGACCCAGGTCTGGTACTAGCCGATTCTAACTCGTGTTTGGGGCCAAAACCAGGGGAATGTGGCTGTGATGAATTATCCTACTGTGCTGAAAAAAGCCAAGAGTGATGTCCTATTAGATGACGAAGCCAGAGGAGCTTTTAACATCTGGTGTTATTTGAATGCTTTTACAACTTGAAGGAGCATTGCCCACCCAAACTGAGTCCCAGATTTCAGATTTCATTTATACTTCTGTGCCTGCAAAACCTGACAAACCTCTGTTTTTCGTCCAAGAATTGCAGTAGAAATACTTGGTTTTAATCAAATGGGACCATCAATGTAGTCATAGGTACCAAGATCTTGGAGCAGTTAAAAATGGGAGAGGAACTGTGTCTGAACTAAAATGAAACTGACTTGTGTAGTGTTTTTGGATGGCTTAACAGCTACAGATTTATTAAGATATAATTAGCTGCTTTTCAGGGTAACAGTTCATTTTTAATATAAAGCTCTCTTTAAAAGCTTCGATAAATGTTTGCAGATTTTATACAAGTACCACTGCAAAACTGCTGTAAGCCTTGAAAATAATTAAATAGATCTGATAATGAGTGAGGGGTTTGGTGCAGCAATCTGGAAGAGATTGGTAGGGAAACTATAACTACCTGTTAGTACATCTGTAATCTATGTAACACCAACATCTATATAATATATAATACCTATTAATACGTTAATACTGCTTATATATATGTCTGTGTGTGTACACATATATTAAATATGTTTGTATGTGTATATATGTTGGGTTTTTTCTGCATTCTGAGGTCATGGCAACATTTGAGAATCAAGTGCCTGATTATTTTCTTGTAATTTGGGAGGATCTTTTTCAGGGGAGGGCCGACCTGTCTGCGAGAACAGCACTGCCATTAGGTGCTCTGCTCAGTGGTCACCCTCGGTATGACCATGCCATGTGGTTTCCTCTAAGTCACCTGGTATTAGGCCATTTAAAGACAGGACCGGCAGCGTTGCTTGGTGATCTAAAGCCATGGACACGACTCTGTGGCCAGGTACTGTTGCTCTCCTGGTTCCCGGTTGTGAAGACTACTTACTGCTTGTATGGGAGAACAGAAGCATTTCTTAAATAGGTAGAGACAGAGTCCTTTACATATGGATTTTTCTGAATCCATGGTAAGCTGGGCTGCGCTCCTGCGAAGCCCTCCTTCAGCGGCAGAGTTACCATCAAGATGTGATCCACTGAGAGCTGGAACTCTAAAAGTAGTCATTGAGTTTCTGAGGCTTGTGTTGTGCACAGAGGCAGGTAAACTGTGGTTTGGTGTTGGCTGGTGGGATAACACAACTTGGTGATGACGTGGCTGTGTAGGACTGTCTGTGTGATACTTGCGTGTGCTCTGTCCCCAAGTATTCTGTGCCCTCATGATGGTTCACCATGGTTCATGGTGCAGTGGGGTGGTCCTTGCTGGGAAAATCCTGCTTGAGTCTCGGGTATATTCCTTGATGTTATTCCTTGACCAAACGTGGGCCTTTAAGCCAAAGTGCTTGTGCCCTGGCTACGTCCTGCTCTGAGGGAAGGCTGGTGGTCCCTGGGGAGGTGGGCTGCTCTGCAGGCCAAGTTTCAAGCTCAGGTCGCAGCGCAGCCGTGACCCTTTATGAAAGATCCTAATGAGAGTTTGGGCCCATGATATTTAAATATGCCTGTGGTAATATAATCGGCTGCCACCCACTACTCAGCTTCTAAGCTGGTCCTAAAATAACCTTTGGTAGCGTGACACATGTGAAGCTTCCCTCCCCTCCCATTTAATCTCCTGTGCACAGCCCCAGTGTAATGTTTATATGACAGTCATAAGGAAGGCTCTGTAGGTGTACCCAGGCCTTTTATGAGAGCACGACACGACAGCAGTTTCTACGTTTATCTCCCTGCTCCTTGACGGTCTCGTCTCTGCCGTGCTTTCGGTTTTGAAATGAAGAAGAGCAGTGTGGAGCTGCTGTATCTCATGGACGGGGTGTGAGCTTCCACTTTCCCAACTCGCTGAGTGCTCAATATCCTTTCTGAGGACACATGATTTGGACTTTCCCCCTTCTCCCTCCCTTCCCCTACTGATGTTTCACAAGAATAACAAACCACGAACGGATGTTAATGGCTCCATGCATAGAGAGAGAGAGATATATATATAGGCTGTCTGGTTGCTGAGAAGATTTTATTTGCATAAATTTGGAATATTTACAAGTGGCAAAGTCACTGGTGAGATTATGCAGACCAGACTAAGTGAGCTCTGAAGGGCATTTATAACACCTTCACACAACCATCCTTTTCGTTTATAGCAAAGGGGTTTGTGTGTGTGTGTGTGTGTGTGTGCAGGCATATATATATATATATTTAAGAAGTAGGTATGTATCTATGCCTTTTTTCTTTCTCTGAAATGCAGAAGTAGCATTGATGTTTTTGCTGCTGGCTGCCTGTAACACACAGCAGTCCCGGAACGCTACAAAAGTTGTTGTGCGACTGTACTATGGGGATGTCTGTAATTAAATTCACTTCTGTAAAGTGACATTCCTAGATGGTTGGTCAGTCCCCCTCCCCCCTCCCCCCGAAGCTCCCGAGGGACTGTAGGTAGCGGTGGGGTTTCTCAGGTGCTTTGCCAGGGTTTGATGGGCGGCTTCCCCAGTTGAGTGGTGGAATGCAGCTTCTTGGGCCAACCCTGGTAACGCTTCAGGCTCGCAGTGCTCACAGAGGGCATGCAAGAAATGTAACTTAAAATCCTTGATTTTCTTTGGCCGACAGCTTGAGGGGGAAGAGAAGAAGGGGAGGAGGGTGGACGAGTGGAGAGCAAGAAAATGCCCTTTTGTAGTAGACTTAAACAAAACAATATCCGAGAAACGCTGGCGGTTGGAAAGCTGTTTGGAGGGTTTGCGTGTTAGAAGTAATCCCAGCTGAGAGACATTGCTGAGCAGAGTTCAAGCAAGGAGGCCAAAGGTGCAGCGTAAATACAGTTTGTCAGATTGTTGCTGAAATAAATGGACATTAGTCCATGGAATAATCATAACTACGTATATGGCATAAATACAGTAATTGAGTGGTGCTACAAAATACTTAATGGCTTGTAGTCATTGTGCCTTTTGACCTGGAAGGAAAAGGGTGTGATGCTGCTCCAATTATAATCAATGAGCCTTCCTATTGATCTGTGAGTGCGGGGAGCGGGGATGGACGATGCGGAATAGGGCTGGGGGAATAAGTCAGCGATGGACTATTCTGTTTGTTTAGCTTTGATGGTAGCACAGCAATTGGTGCTCACTTGCTTTGTTTTTTTTTTTTTTTTTTAATGTATTGTCTTGGATCCAAATGAATGTTTAACAGGGCTGCGCCTAGTAATTTTACAAGTAGCCTTAGGAATTCATTCATTGTGTCAAAGCGTTTTGCACAAGAGCTGAACTGCTTGGGGAGGTGGAGAGAAGGTACGGCAGCCTGTCCAAGAGGACACCGTGCTTGGCAGAGGGAGAGGGATGATGTTCCTTGTCTGTAGTCCGACTTGCTTTTTAATGTATTTTTATTGGCTAATCAATGTATAATAGGAATCCACTCCCTGGTCAACTTAAGCACCACTTAATTGAGAAATAAATGATAAACCCATTATGCTTTGCTAGTAGAGAATGTTTCGGGGTGATTATGGATGCTCTGCTAAATTTTTTGGCATCCCTTGAGTGAGACTAATTGCCTTCCCTCGGGGCGGCTCCACAAGCTTGGGTCACATCCCGGCCTTGATGAAGCCAATGGGAGTTTTCCTATGGATTTTTTTTTTTTTTTTAATTATTATTTTAGAGAGGGCCATTGTATACCAGCCTTTGTCTCTGGTGTTCTGCTTTCCCCTCAAAGCAAGACCTACTTTGACCGCTGTGCCTGTTTGGTCGGCTCTTGGCCAGGGCTCTTTGCATGGGGTTATGGACGCTCTCCATGTCTCCAAGTCGAGTCCCTCTGCTCTGGAAGGCTGCTTTGGTGGGGACTCTGCCAGGGGTTGGCCATACCAGCAAACCCTCGAAGCTGTGGTGGCCCTTTGGCTGGTCCAGTGCCCTCCGCTCTTTCCAAGCGGCCTGACCTCAGCTGCGCTCCCATCGCCGGCTGCCTGAGCTCGCCCGCCATGGCAGAGCGGTTCCAGCACGGCGATCCACGCCGCTCTCGGACTGCTCGGAAAAGCTTGGATTTTTTTTTCCAGATCCGGCCTTTTGCCAGCGTGGTGCGTGCCCTTCAACGGCCAGCGGAGTTAGCAGTCACAGGGGATATCGGTGAGGCTGTTAATGAGGAGCTGGACGAGGGAGCGCTGCGTCAGGCAGGAGCAGGGCAAGCTTTGTTTAATCGGCTTCTCGAGTCCGGTCTCGAGCTACGACAACTGATTTGCAACGGAAGCCGTCAGGGCAAGCTGGGATACAAAAGCCTGAGGATGTATTATTCCGCTTGGCTTTGAGGCTTTGCGCTGGCTGCTAGTGATAGCTGAGACTTATTAAATTAAAGGAGAAAAAAAAAAAAATAAAAAATCCACTTATTAGGTGCTGCGCGGTTCCTGCTCACTACGTAGGCTTTTGGCTGTGCTGTACCCAGCGCCGCGTCCAAGGCACCATCAGCACCCATCTCCTTTTCTGCCAGGACATCAACCCGACACCTGTGCTCCGTGGCTGGAGCTGAGCCTGCTTGGTGATAGAGTAGAAAGTCCCCTCTTTTGAGGGATTATGACCTGGGAAAGGTCTCCCTGTTTTGGAAGAGAGAATAGATCTAAAGCATTGAGAAACTTTCCAGTTGCCTTCATAATTTCGTGGATGCTGGTGATGCTTCCCCATGCTATTTGAGCTTGCCTGTGTGGGGCTTGTTGTCCCCGTTTGCTTTTGTGGCCATTCGGACGATTAGGGGGTTGCCTTGCTCTTATTTCTGCTCTGCTCAGCCCGGTGCTAGGGGAACAGGCTGCACGCAATTTATAAATAAATATTTATTATTTTGAGTGATGACTGAGAGAGAGGGTATTTCCTGGCTGCAAGTGACGGGCTGGAAGAGTCGGAATCCGCCGGCTCTGGGGTGCCAGGTGATGCCCAAACCTAGAAGTCATTATTACTCCTTTTTTTTTTTTTTTTTTTTTATTCCCCCCCCCCTCGCTGTGACCCCTGCCCTTCTCTCCCATGCAAACCTGTGCCTTGTTCCCATGCCAGCTCGACAAAAATAAACACGCCCTTAAGATCGCTCCCCCTCCCGCCGTGCAATTAAGTGGGCTGGTTTGCACAAGGGTACAAGTCGCTTGGTGGCCTTGTTGCAGATGAGGGTGATAAGGGTCTGGCCCGGAGACATTGCCCCATACCCACAGCCTTCAGTGGGACAGGAGTGACGGTTGCAAAATTGGGTCCCAATTCTTGCCACAGCCTCGTCTGCTGCCACCTCTTCCCTGCCCAGCCCGGCTGGCTCACGCGCTGGGAGGGCGGTGGAGATGCTGTGTTCTCTTTCTGCCCGTTAATCTGAGCGTTCGGGGCATCGGGATTTCTTTCTTCAGAGCTTGACAGGCACGAATCGCCAGACGATGGGCTTGTGTGGGAATTGATGTCTTCGGGGTGGTTTGGGGGGTTTTTGTGCTTGGGTGCTCCTGAGGTGACGGGAAGCCCTCCAAGGGAATGACCTGTGGGATTGATGCCAACTGTACTTTCAGAAGTGACCCGAGACACTTGGAGCCGTTCCCGGTGTTCAGAATTATACTGAAATACCAGCGTGATGAAAAAACAAATGCAGAATTGCTAAATGTATGTTGTCCAAAGATTGTGCGAGCTGTCGTAACTCTGCTTCAAAAAAAATAAAAACCAACCCAAAAAACAAACAAAAAAACCCAACAAAAAACCCCAGTGGCCCTCTCGTGATCTACTTCAGCTGAGCATCAGGCCATGATGGGTCTGATTTGTCTCCGTATATAAGCCATGCATCACAAAAAAAAAAAAACCCAAAAGATGAAAAAGAAAGAAGTACTTTTTTATTTTAAAAATTACTAGAAGTACTAGTAATTTTTTGGGAGGCACACAAAAAGCAATGATGGTATTAGAACAGAAAACATGAACCAGAGACAACACACAGAATACCGTAATTTTTTTCAGGGCATTGATTTGTATCTGATGTAAATGTTGGTGTAGAGAAACAGAATGATGTTTTCCAGGTTCCAGTAAGGTTTTAGTATATCTGCTTTCTGTCTGTGCAGAATTTGCCCTTGCCACCTCCAGAAGGAGAATATTTTATATACCATTACTTCAGCTACGTTTTGATCTGAACTTAATCATCTTCTTTTACAATGTTTAGGTTAAAGAGGCTTTTGTGGTGTTCTGGTATTGGCTTTGAAAATCTTTAGTCACTGATATCTTTGTTGCTCATTAAGTACATTTTAATTTTTAAACCAAGACATCTATCTAAATGTTGGTTTCTTTCGGTGGAGATCTTTTTCTAATTATGAAAAGACTTCCTGCATTTTCAGCCAGCTAGCTGGATTTTTTCAATGGAATGATGTACAGCAACTAGCATTGTGTGTTAGTATGTATCTTGAGACAAAATGAAATTGTGGAAAATCTGTTAGGAAGCGATTTCTCTTCGTCTAAAACAGAAAGAATGAGAGGAAAACTAGCCAGGGGATTGATCACGTTCATAGTTCATAGTATAGATACTGCTTTAGGTGGCTGTTTGAAATTATCCAGGCTGTGTCCCAGGTAACCTCGTGTTTGTGAAGGGACCTGAAAAACATGAATGTGGTATTGGGTTTAGTTGGCCCTAAGAAAATAATGTTTCTTTCTATTTGAAACAAGCTTTCGTGAACAGATTTGGAGAGGCAAATTATGCCTTGTCTGATTGGCAAAATCGGCTCTCCAAGAAATACATGTTATTTTCAAATACGCATGACTTTGCCTGCAAATATTTTGAACGTTAATATGTGACCTGGAAGCTGAAGCATTTCACGGAAAATTGGGACTACCTCTCCTAATATATTGCAATCTGAAGCTAAAGCTTTCCAGCGCTGGCTGCCCGACTTGAGAAGCTCGAGGCTCCGTCTTCAGTGGTGCTCAGCTTCTTGTAATTGCCTCTGCAAACGCCGGTGGGTTTGTGGATGTGGCACCCGTTGGAAAATCGTCTTATTTTAGGCATCCGTCTAGACTTGCCTCTCCGCTTGAGTTTGCGCGGCTGCGAAGCCAGGGTGGCTCGCGCCTGCCTGGCATGCGGGCTGCCGGCTTTGGAGTTTGGGAATTGGTGGGAGGCTTGTGCGCGCGTGTGAAAGGTGTTTCCAAAGTGCTGCTGATGTCTCGGGCTGATGCGGTGGAAGCCCCGGTCCTTCAGCAGTTGGCCGCGAGCCGGAGGGCAGAGCAGCTTGCGCCGCCCGGCTCTGCCCCGGGCTTCTCCTGCCGGGGCGCTCGCTGGGCAGTGGGATGCTTTTGTGTCAGTTGAGTGCCAGCTTTTTTCCGGTAAGTATTTGCCGATTGAAATTGAAGAATTGTAAGCGCAATTCATCTTAGCCTACCGAGAGCAGCGGGTGCGAGCAGTGCTGGCTGGGACCAGACATTGACATACGGGCCGTCATCAAACTAATTGTTGTTTGAATTACCTGTTATGATCCGATGACAAATCTGCTTCGCTCCTGCCACTGGAGCAGAAAATGTAGCTTGAATTGGCGTGATGTTAGCAAGTGTAAACTGTACTTCAACAAGATGGATAAACCCAATTATGGGGCAGACCTGTAGAGAGAAAATCCATTTAAATCTCGTAATGTTAAGCAGAGCTGTGTTTAATTCATTTGGACCAATTTGGGAATGATGTATGAGTGTTGGTGAACATTAGTCAAAGGGAGAAGGGCCGGGGAAAGAGATGCAGCGCTCGGGCAGGATGGCAGAGGAGAGCTGCGCCGTCTCAGCGGTTAGCGCTAATGGCTGGGGAAGGCTAAAATGACAAAAAGATGTACTAACTGCTCCTACGAGAACAGCCCAGTGTAAATGAACCAATAAGAGAAACATATGGAGCAGAAAGAAGGTGTAGTATTTTTCTTAAAACTATTGATCTTTCCAATTGAGAAGGAAATATATATAAATTGAAAGCAGCATTTAGTTTTCGTGGGTTTGGTTTTGTTTTGTTTTTACTGACTGCCACAGGAAGTGAGGTTGGATTTTTTTTTTTTTTTATTATTTTTTCCCCTCAACTTCTTGGGCTTTCTAAAAGATTTGTCAAAACACAAGGGAGGGGGCAAAACACAAGGGAAGGGGGCAAGATTGTTGTTGTTGTTGTTTCTTTTTTGTTATTATTATTTTGTGAACCAGGGGTAGGGATTGATCGCTTCCTCACGGTTGTTCTGAGCGCTGTGATCGCTTTGCGGGGTGTATTTAATGTGTGCTTATTCAGAGGTTTTCCAGCCATGGCTTCCCTTATTTTAAAAGAAAATTAAGCGCCGCATCGTGCAGGCAGATTGATTGACGTATTCCAGAGGATGCGGATGTTGTACAATAATGGCTAAGAGGTTGTCACTGCTTATTTACTGGTTTAATACCTAAACCGTGTGCACTATGCAGTTGTCAAATGCCGCGGAAGATACAAGCGAACGGTCTCACGAAGGAATTGCTTTGGCAAGACGGGGGGGGTTGGACAGCGAATGTACTCGACTGGTGTTTCTGGTCTTCAGTGGGTTCCAGCAAAGCCGACTCACACGCACGTGTTCTGTCTCATTTTGGACAAAAAAAAAAAATAATCATATTTTCTGGTGTTACTCATTTAAGACCCTTTCCACAAAACTTGAAGTAGTGAATAAAGAGGCCGCGTTCTTATTTGCATCCCTCTGTGCCTGCGCACGCCTCGCTGTGTGTCCCCCCGCTTGCTCCCCTCTCATCGTCCCAGAGCTCTGCTCTGCTGCAGCTCCTGGTAGCAGATAACACGGAGAAGGGAACCTGTCCCAAGGTGCGGGGCACCAAGTTTGGCTTTTGAGACCAAACGGTCATTTTGTGACGTTTCTAGAGGCTGCTAAAGCTGGAGTGAAATAACCTTCTGATGTGTAGAATTTAGGAAATCTTCCCGTAAGTCCTCATTTCTGGTACACCTGAAAACTCTCTGCAATAACAAAAGTGATTCTGCAGGACTTTATTTAAGGTACAGGGAAAAGAGGTGGTCTTCATTTTCGGTCATACGTACTTAAAAACATATTAATTTTGGAAGGCACGATTTCATTTTGATGTCTGCTAAATTTAAGCTATTAAAAACATTTTCAAACAATTCTATTTCTGTACTTGGGACTCTGAATGAACAGCAGGTCAACAGAACCAAGAGAGATCCATCGGCCTTTTTGGGGAGGCGGGTAGACCTTGTGCCGGTCTTGTCCTGAAAGTCCATTTAGCCGTGGAGAGCACGAGTTGCGCAAGGCTTGCTTTAAGGGGATCAAAGAGACCTAGCTGCAAGTTGTTTAAAAGGCCTTCGGGCTAATGCATGTGTCCATCACATCACCTGGACATAGCGGTGCTGGGGAAAAAAGGTGTTTTGTGCCTTTTCTTGCGTGTAGCTAAGCCGTAACGGTAAAAAGGAGCGGTATGATTCGCTGTGAGCTGCGGCATCACGGTACGCCGGTGTTACTCAAGAGGGTCTGTGTATAGGTAGGTCCTTCTGGAGAGCCTGGAAGAATCCGTATTAAAATGACGATGCCTAACGTGCCACAAGCGTCACACGAGCCCGTCTCTGGCACTGCCGCTGCGGGTGAGCCCCGTCACTCAGCCCTCCCCTCGCTGCGGGACCAGCAGGGACAACTAAAGCTCCGGGGACTTCATGGTAGCTACTCTTATATTGTCAACACTTCCTCTTCTAATCCCTGCTCTGAGAATAACCAAATATTCAGACTTAGCAACTGTTTTTCCTGCCTGGTAACTTCATCTCCCACAATGTCTGCCTGTGAGAATGTGTCTGGATTGTTCAGTAAACCACTCGGGGTGTGTGTCTGTGTGTGTGTGTCTGTGTGTGTGTGTCTGTGTGTGTGTGTCTGTGTGTGTGTGTCTGTGTGTGTGTGTCTGTGTGTGTGTGTCTGTGTGTGTGTGTCTGTGTGTGTGTGTGTGTGTGTGGTTTCTTCGCCCCCCCCTCCCCCCCCTTGTGGGTCATTCTTTTTTAAGTCTGCAAAACTGGCCTGCCAGCTGCTGTGCTTGAGAATTGCTTAATGTTTTATTTAATTAAAAAATTGGGTTTATTCATTTTTTTTTTTTTTTTTTAAAAACAAAACTTGGAAGTGCAGACAAGAGGAATGGAGGGCCTTTTGGTGTCTTGAGATGTGTGCGCATTGCACAGGAACGTTGGGTTTGTGCTTAATTAAAAGGTCAGTGTTCGTTGAATGAGGTGACAGTCTGCTGGATCCTTGATGCTGACATAGGATTTGCTCTTAATTTGGAGAGCGTAGGTCATATCGAATGTGTGTATTATAGGGATGTAATACATATCCTGTGACTGTCCCTTAAGAAACACCATTCAGCCGATCAGGATCTTGGACACGGTGGTGTTTAAAACAGGAGGAAGGATGCAGAACTTGTTGAACCCAAAGGGTTGAGATGGCTCCTGAATATTACAGACAACCCTCTTTGTCCTTTGGGCTGGCTGTCTCTGCCTCGGTTTGCCCGTCTATGAAACAGGGGTAACACGGCTTATCGAGCGCTTAGCCTGAGGCGGAAGGTCATATTTTCCATATTTTGGAAAATGTGCCTTCTTGAGGTAGAAGGGACTTTGGAGGAGTGGGATTAAACTAAACAAGAGCTGGATAAAATGAAAGAACTGGGGGTTTATTTGCTTTTGAAAAATATTCCCTTCCCCTAAAGGTCTCTTTTTTTTTTTTTTTTTTTTCCTTCCCTTTTGACTTCTAACAATATCATATGTAAAAGCATAAGCTGCTGATTGATTATGCCAGCTGACAGTTTGTCAGGATGGGAGCTATGTATTTGGACTTCTCTTTCTTTTCTCTCCTACCAGATGCTGATTGTATTCAATAATTATGTATATGAAAGAATTTTCATTATGGCATTGCGGTTTCATGTTCTCAGAAGCGTTTGGAACGGGGTAGCCATGAGAAGCCAGATTGCATGACACATTTCAGGCTTTGTTTCTCCCTGACCGCATGCACATTTTTTTTTTTTTTTTCTTTCCTCTTAAAAGTCTGAACAAAAATTGTATTGATCCTAAAAATCTTGTGGAGAATCCCACTCCAAGTCAGTAGGGCTATAACCTACTGGATAATTCGAGTTTTTAAAATGCAGTTTCACTAAAGAATGATTTTAAATTTTTTTTTTTTCCCCAGTGCTACCAGTTTATTATTTACTAGTTTATTCCTGCTGCAGTGCTCTATGGTCCAACCAGAAATTACAAGAAAATGTTAACGTAAGGCCTGGGCCATATATACCACTGTGGACGTGGCTTGTTGCACTTACAATCCTGTCAGAGGCTGTGCTCACACAAAGTACTTGTTCTCGAGATTGGTCTTGGAATTTAAGCAGATTCTACTATTTCTAAGCACTGTTTGAGAGCAGATCGCGGATCTTGCAGTGCTGGCCAACCTATTGTAATTTTTAGATGTTAAACTGCCATTTTTATAACAATGGAATATGTGTATTTTTAAAGGTGATGAACTATTACCCGAGAAATTCAGCTCTCGTAGAGCTGCCTGTAACCAAATCTCAGCAACAGGACTGTGAATTTCACCTCAGTAATGTGTGAATTTCAAAGTCTATCTGGAAATGTGTGATGCTATGATTATTTGGTTTTTTTGTTTTGTTTTTTTTTTTTTTTTCCCTAACAAGAAACAAACAAATGCAAAAGAAAAAAACCCACTTGATATCACAACGTGCCATGGAATAGAATAGCGAATAGCTTTAACAACGGTATCAACTTTCATTTGGTGCTTATGTTTAGTATTTTCCCATCTTCTGATTCTTCTGGTAAATGGTATATTTTAAAGTGTAAAGGAAAAACATGTTTTAAGCGTACAAGGTGGGCAGTACTGCTGAGGTAGGCTTGTTGGAAACATAATGCTTCCATTTTTTGGAAAAAGTTCAAGCTAGATAGCATGAATATTACAAGGCAACGTTTTGCAAATACGTTAGAAGGTATTTACAAATATTCTGTATTGAGTTATTTTTTTGTATGCTGTTCTGCAGTTAGAGTGATTGGAGTCTGTATTATGTCATGGTTGGGGTTGTTTTTCTTTCCAATCGCTATGCAAAATACTGGTTGCATTGGTGTGAGAATTGAGGGGAACCAAATGAATTGGTTTGCTGTCAGAAACCACATGCAAAGCACCTACGGTTTTGATTTCTGCTTTAGTGGTTGCGTTATCATTGTTATTTACAGCGAGAGTGGCTTTTTATCTCTTGAGTTTGTGCTCTTTAGCCTACTTTGCAATTGAGTTCTTGGTTTTGTGGTTTTTATCAGCAACGTTCAGCGTAGCTTCTAGAGTTCTTAATTTTGCTGTTTGCAAGTCCCATTGCTAGCTCGATCTCGAAGCTAGATAAGTAGAAAACGTGCTTGAGAATTACTGTAGGATAAATGCCTCCCCTTCACCATGACATGAACTGGATGGAGACGGAACATCTCCCTTGCAGAAAAGCTGCTTGAGGACAGGTCTGACTTCTTTAAGACTCTGGAGGAGTCTGAAATTGGTGAAAGAGCTGTTCCTCTCAGAATTTTGTATGTGTCTAATACCTGACCAAATCAGGACATAATTGTGACTTCTAAAGAATTTCATTAAAAGAATTAAATAATTTCTTTAACTTTTAATACAAGAGTCTCTTTGAGTGTTACTTTCACTAATGTTTTTGCTTTGTACTGCCTATACAAAATACATACTGATGGAAAAAAAAAAAATTAAAAATCGTAAGCCTTGAACTTCCCAGCTAAAGGTTGAGGAACGAAGGTTTGGAAAGTGAAGAACTGGTGCTTTTTAAATTTAGCAAGCCTGAAAACTCATGTGTTTTCATGTGTTTGAGAGCAGTGGAAACCTCTTCTTGAAGGTGAAAGCTAATGTTTTTTTCCTAGCATCGTGCTCCCAAGATCTTGTACTGTTTAAGAAACATCAAATACCATCAGCCATATGATAAAATTGAGAAATGACAATTCTGTTTGCTCTCGTCTGTAACCTTGGGAAAGTCAGTAACGATGAAAGGTTTCTGCATCCAAAAGAAAGCAGAAGCCGGACCTAACGTACTTGATTCAGTCACCGCTTCCCTCCATCCCCGCGCACAGTGTGCAGGATCCGTCCTAACGGTCGACTAACTTTTGAGGGGCAGTGTTTCCCTGTACATCTCTCTAATGCCATCAAACTCTTGATAATAATATTGTATTGAGAACTAAAGCTATCAGTTCGCGATTGGGGATGTTTAATAAAGAGCTAACGGTGCTTTCTGGTTTAACCTGTGGTGTGACCATAAACGCCTTTAGAAGGCTTTGCCTTCTGCTTGACGTCTTCCTGAAAAGTAGAGGAGCCTTCCGTTATCTAGTGCACAACTGAATCACGTCCAGCAAAGCACAGATGATTCTAGAAAGGGCGTGCATGTGATTTCTTGAACATGCCGGAGTGATCAAGGTGGCCCGTGTATAGTTGGGGCCCATGGATTGGGGTGGTGGAGGCTATACTGTGACGTAATTCATCTCCCTGGGGTTGGAAGACAAAAGGCTACACACGAAACGAGCAACAGAATGATTCGTCTTATTGATAGGCATGAAATTAGGGGCAGCAAGAAGAAGAAATTTGTTGCCAGTTTTATACTGTCTTGCTGCATGCCCATTTCTTTTGTTTGCAAGGAATTCTGTCCTGCTTGAAGACTTTATTTTCATTTTACAGCTCGCTGCACTCTGTGGGCATCAGGACTGTATAGTCTGTCGGTGACGTAGCATCGCTTTCACGAGAGTGGGGATACGGTTTATAGGCACAGTAAACACCTTCTGATGGTTCGTTCCAATTAATAAGTGTATAACCCCCTGTGTGCCGTAGAAGGTGATTTTACTTGATCTTTTGTGATTAGTGGTGTGAAATGTAGCTTTATACACAGAAACCCATTTTATAAATTGCAGACTATATTTAATTAGCATTATGCACCCACGGCCACCTCATCTACGCTTCTCCCGCTAATCCCTCTCCCTGGGACTCCGCCGCTCCAAACAGCCCAGTGTCTTCAGCCAGCATTTACAGATTAATAAATCTGCCAGGGAAACATTCCCTCCTTATCTGTTTGTCTGTGGAAATACCCCCGAATGTTAACTCTGACCACAGGCCCGAGACGAGCAATTTTTATGTCTCAGCTGCTGGCAGCTCTTCCCGTAGCGAAGTGTGCCATGATTTCTGAAACCTGATGCTCTATCCTCCAGTACCAGAAACAGGAGTTTTATTCCCCTGGCGAGGGGAGGGACCCAACTCTCCAGCAGAGCAAAGTCAGCTCATTTGTTTCTCTCATTATTTCCTAGTCACCAGGCTTGGGAAGGCTGCAGGTTTGGTGTATGGAAGCGCTGGGTTACCTTGTAGGAAGTTCCTGGGATGCTTTCTCAGGGACACTTGTTTTAACTGGGACCTGGGTTAGTTTTTGGGGAGGAGATCCAGGAAACGGGTTTTCTGTGCTCGGTGGTTCTCAGGTACCCACTCAGAGAGGCAACACCTTGCTTAGCATCTGTGTTGCATTTCACAGGTCTCTCTCATTTAAACAGTTTCCCTTTTTGGTGCCTCCCTCTTTCGCTCCCATCTGTTTTTTGGGCAGGGTCAGTCTTTCTCACTCTCTTGTTTGTACAGTACCTCGCACAAAAGGACTCTGTTCTCTGGTGGTGCCTTTGGGCACTGCTGTTAGACAAATAAAAGGGTATAAAGTTTGCATCAAACTTTTTTGCAACCTGTCTTGCACAACGAGCCGCCTGTGCCAATCCGTATAATGCAGCGATGTCTCAAATGCCGGATGGTACTGTGTGAAGGATTCGGTGTGATTTTGTGATCTGTAGCTCTAATACCATGTTGTCAGCCGCTCTGGATTGCTGGCTTAAGCATAGTTATAAACCCTCCAAACTCTCGCTTTGTGAACAAATGTGGTTCCTATGAAGGCAACAGTAGCAGTCTTGTTACTTAGGTTAATTAAACCAAAAAGGAATAATATTTTATGAAGTAACACCTTAAATTTTTGTTGCTTTGGGATGAGAGGGGGGGAAAAAATAGTGTGGTGTTTTTTTTGTTGTTTTTTTTTTTTTTAAATTATTTCTTTCAAATTGCTTCCCTGACCAGTAAGCAAGGTCCTATTTAGAATACATCTCTGGTTAGAAGGTCAGATTCCCTAGAAATTATGTAGAATACCTCTGTGTGGATGTGCCTTTGCTCCTTAAGGAGATGGTGAATTGAACTTTTTTTTTTTTCCTGTGAGCCCCAGAATCTCCAGGAAATGTCTTGAATCAAACAGGCTCAGGCTAATTCTGGGGTGGAACTAGAGAAAGTTGGGCCTTTCCTAATTGAAGCTAGAAGTTGACCCTGTTTAGCTTAAGGCCTAAGGGCTTTATGAACCTTTTGCAAGGTTTGGGCTCCGTTAGGTGTTTTTCCACATGGCCACGTATGGGTGTGGAGAGGACACCCTGTGTAGTCTTGTAGCTGTATTGCAAACCGCTGGTTTCACTCTGCGGTAGATGTCTGTCCGTGTCAGAGATGGTCAGAGGAAATAGTTTGTGGATGGATGAAGAAAAATCGCAGAGGAGGAGGTATGTGGAGACATCCCTCTCTTCCCTACTCTACTGGTTATTTATTGTTTTCCCTTTGAGTGTTTGCTGGCTCTTACTTCAGTTATGCAGGAAGTTACACAAAACGGCGAATGGAGCCAAGTTCTGTATTGTGTCTGCCTCAACCATCCTTCTCCTTCCCCCCTTCATACTTTGTTTGCTGGCTGCTTAATATATGTAAAGTTGAGCTGAGATTTTAAAATCAACTTTTGGAGCGTGGTAAAACTTGGAGCTTGATTAAACTAAGAAAAACTGAGCAGGTAAAAGATGGCACAGAGAGCCAGGCGTGCTCCCATGTTTGTCTGGTTGAAGTCCCAAGAGCTTACCGACCGCACCGAGGGGGACAGCCCAAGGTGGTGCTGGTTGTATTTTACAGGTGGCAAAAGTGAGACATAAGGAGGTTGAGTGAGTTGGCTTAATTCTTGAAAGAAGTTGATGTGGAAAGACCTAGATGTTAAAGATAACGAGCTGAATCTGGGCTCTCGCTTCCATTTATCACGTAGACATTCATGGTTGTCAAGGGTGGGACCACCTTGATGGCCAAATGACGTGTGCACGTGGCCTGTCTGGTGGTGGTGCTTTCTTCAGCTGGTGGGGGACGGGGCAGGGGACTGGGAAGGCCTGAAGCCACCACACAGCTGGAGTCTGTTAGCGCTGGGAAGCTGACTGAGAACTTGCATGGTTGAAGTATGCAGTGCCTCTGGGACGTGTGTGAGGCAATGCTGTTTACTTGTATCTACTTGTTTTCCTGGATAAGACTGCATAGTGTAAGCTTGTATCTGAGGCCACCTCTGTTATTCCTGGGTAGTCTCCAGAAGTATCTTAAGGCCTTTGGAGTCTCCTCTCCCTTGCCCGTGGTTTCCTTGGTGGAGCACTGCTGACCAGACCTGTGCCGTGACTTAGTTTCTGATCTACGCTGAGCGGGGCTGCTGGGGCTGGTTGTAGGCACTAGAAAGGTCTCTTGCTCTCCTCACTGGTACTCTCAACTGAGAAAAATGTATCTAGGTATTGTATTTGATAACAGGTAGCATCAGCTCGATGCTTCTGCACAGCATTGTTACTTTGAGGAACAGGAATATAAAACAGCATTGTGGCTCTTAAGATGACCCTGCCATGTCCCCTTCCTCTACTTGGAAGAGCTAACTATCATCTTAATCAATGAACTCCAGCCTGGAGTCCACTAGAAATAACTTAATTTAACTGGAGTAAAACAAAGCTTACTGGAACTACCAGTTGATTGGGTGTTTTCTCCCAGGCTAGTATTTTGCTGAAGCCCCATGATACTTGCAACGTTTTTTCTTTCCTCTCCTTTCCTCCCCTCCCAGTGCTCTACAAAGCTGCCTCAAGAGTGGCCCTCTTGACACGGGGGCTGCAAATGCCACCACGGGCACTTGGAATAGTCCTCAGCTTCATCTTCTGCAGAGCCGTAGCCTTCTCTGGGAGAAGAGCTTTGACATATTTAGCACAGAGACTGCATTGTGCTCCCTCCCAGAAGTACCTGGCTGGGGCACTCCATCGTCTTGTTGGGAGTAAGCCTCCTTCTCGTTGGAGGTGTTATTTCTAAGGGTTTAGTGAATGTCTGGTGTAATTAAAACTTCGTGTAAGAGTTGCCTCCATCTTTTCCCTTCAGATAGGATTTATGACTAGAAATGAAATCTTTCCTTAAGTTCTTTTTTTTTTTATTTTTTTTTTTTTACATTCCTTTGAATTGTGTTAGGCTCCTTCTATGAATGATTTCAGAGCGATGTTCCTGCCTGTTGCCTGTCCCTTTTATAGTACATATGTGTTATTGATGTTATTGTAAGGATCAGTTTCTCTTGCTTTCACCTGAGAAACCTCATTGCCATCTTTTCCTTGGTAGACAAAACCAGTTTGAAAGTAGCACAATTCCTTGAACTGGATTTCCAGTCTGATCCCCTTAACATTCAGCAAATGGAGCATTTCAGGAAGCAATGTTTTATGCAGAGTAAATAATCGATATGAGGATGAGATAAATCTGAAAGTCTTAAAACCCAACACAAAGTAAAAGACCCAGAAGAAAAATCCCATCAGAACAGCAGTGGTACAGAACTAGTTGGTGGTTGTATTTTTATTATTGGATTGGGAGAGCAGAACCCCCCCCCACCTCTTATTTTGCATACTCTGTTGTTTCGTGTAAGGCTATAACTGACCCTCTTCTGGCCTGTCCGTGTCTAGTTCTTCAAATGGGTGGGTGCTCCTCTTCCCTCCTCCTCCGGCTCCCCTTGTAAGTGTGAGTGTTGATCTGGGCAGTTTATTCCCGACTCAGATCCAGCAATGGTTTGAATGGAAATGGTTATTGTAAGCGGGTTGGTGTGGGTGTGTTTTGTGGTGTGGGTTTTTTTTTTTTTTTCTCCCCCCCCCCCCCCCCCCCCCGTCTCAATGTCAGGACAGCCGGTGCAATATGTTTCATGAAGTCAACAGCTGAATCTTTTACGTTTCACCCTCTTGTCCCTTGCTCGTTGTTTCTCCCTCCTACTTTGGCTGCAGAGTCTGCTGGAGGGGCGGAAAACAAGTTTGGCACCCACATGGTAGAGAGCACTGATTAGTTCCTAAAAGAAGCAGCAAGTTGATTGCTTGCAGAGATGATGTAAGCCGTTGCTCTGGGGTACATCAGGTTGGATTTCTCATGCTTTATCTTATAAAGCCTAAATTAACAGCTGGTTTGGTTTGAGTTCGCCGGGATCTGACTAAAGGATTACAGTCCGTTCTCAAGTGAGTCAATCTAGTTTAATTTATTTCAGGTCTATCAAAAAAGATCAATCAAAGCTCTTTTGAAAGTAAAGCTGTAATCGGCCTGTGTACTTAGATGTCACTGTTGTTGTATTTACTTTGCTTCTCTGGTGGAAAAATGTTCAGACTGCAGCTAAGACTGTGTTGCAGTGATTTATAATTTCTTTTTAATACAATTAGATTTTTTTAGAAGGTTGTTTTGTTTTTTTACTTTTTAGAACTGTTGCAGCCTGCATATATGGCTAACCAAGTCTCCTTGTGGTTGTTTTTTTTTTCGTGAATCCTTGAACTTGAAACTGTACTTGAACTGGGAAGGATCATGGTTTAGTGGTTAAAAAATACATGTAGGAGTTGGGAATCCGGATTCCTCTGCTGATTGCTAGACCTAAGACATGACCTCAGGCATCTCCTTTAATTGCTGTTTGTCTCAGTTTCCCCATCTGTACAATAGGAATAACAGCATTCAAACGTGATCTAGACACAAAGTAGCTTGTGTTTACATAAGGGTGCGATTTAGAAATCAGCATATTCAGCTGAGTGTGACTCTGTACACTTTCTTGTATCGGTGGTCTATATTGTTGTCTTAATGCGTGTAGAGCTGGAGCTGACAGTATAGCTAATGCTAAACTGAGTTTTTTGGTTTGGTAGACTAGCTAATCAGATTTTTCGGGAGCCTCAGGTTGCTGCAGCCTCAGGAAGTGAAGTGTTGAACTAGTATAAAATCTCTCTACCAGATTCTGTTTTTTAAAATCTTTTGGAGCCTAAGCATCCCGGCAGACTTCATGCCAGATCAGGTATCAGTTGGACCGCTGCCACTGACATAAACTCCATACCATGGTCTCTTGTTAATTTGACAAGAACATGATTGAGTGCCCACACCCTAACTGGATAGATGCTGGATGATCTGGTGTTGCAGACATGTGATAAACATCATGGAAACGTGGCCTCATTTTAGCAATTGTGCAAGAGTTTTTGTATGAGTTTGGTGTAATTAATTCCAGAACTGATTTTTAAGGTGTACGTTTCTACATGCAGTCAAGGTAGGAGCATGGCATAAAACAATCAGAAAAAATATACTAGCAAGGTTTCAGCCAGAGGTTGCTCACCTAACTTCTGCCTTTCTTTCATTGCATGGATGGAATGTGGTGTTGTTCATCTGGTGGCACGGAGCTTGGTCTCTGAGTCCTGTTGCCGGACCTTTGGGAAGGAGGGGTGGCTCTGGTGGCCAGTCTGATGTCATGCAGAGTTAGACGTGCTTCACCAGTGGGGAAACCCCGTTACAGCGTACCAACTCCCTCTTGCCACCAGTACCTCCCACTGCCTTCCATGAAAGTTTGAGAGAGGCCAGTGGAAGTGAGACGTTATGAAGCAATACTTTGCAAAATAGAATGGGTGTCTTGCAAATGTCTTCAGCAGGAGAGAGGTTTGCATGGTAAGGTGTTTGTTCGATGCTTGGTGCATTCTCTTTCAGGCAGGGGTTATCCTGAACTTTTTTTGTGATTGAGTAGCCCATCTTTTGTTCATTTTTAGCTCTGCCCTGCTTCAGGTTTAAAATAATAATTAACCAAGATCAAATTCCCTATTAAGTTGGTAGAATCCTGAACACATTTGCAAACTCTGCTCCTTCATGTTGTTCTTATCTGCATTATTTTTCATGTAACTATGAGTTAGAAATACGTGGTTGTATTTTCAGCCTCTGTAAGTTGGTCTTTTCCAGTATGCTGAACTGCTAGTGGCAGTTTTGGTGGGGACCTCTGCGATGAGGGTGTCTGAGATGGCCTTACCTGTTTCTGGTCCACGTGACAAATCTCTGCTATGACCTGTTTGGGTTCTTGCTTAAGAAAAGCTTCCATATATATTTTAAATACCAGAAATAAATGACTTAAGTTCCTTTTACGTACCATCTGGCCGTTTGAGTCTTTTTGTTCTAGTCCACTTTCCAACCACCAAGCAATTCTCCTCAGTCTCCTACTTGAACGAGTGAAATGACTGGCACTCCTCTTGCAGATAAAGAGTATTTTTAAGATCTTCCCTCCACTTCTTTTAAAAGCCAGCCGTTCTTCGGGCAGCTGCTCTTCCATGTGGGTACTTAAAAAGAAGCGGCAGCAGACAGGCACTTGCAGACTGAATATGGGATTCTTAGAGTGGCTTAGTGTAAATTTTTTTTTTAAATAGTCTTCATCATACCCAGATAGATCAGTCAGGATGCCACTTATATCACTAGATGATAGAATTGAGCATTTTGTACTCCTTCTGGAGATGGACGAGGGCCCACAAGAGCGTGGGAGATAATCCTATCTTGGGGATATGTTTATTAGTTGGATAATAATTTCCAGTAGCTGGTTATTTTTCTCTCTCTAATATAGGGAGGTTTATCAGGTGTTTGAGGTGTGAAGACTCTATGTGTACTCTGTGTTGGCAAATTTAGGACTAGAGCAGTGGTTATTGATGTATATTTTCCACTCTATTTAAAAGAAAACTGACAATTAGTAACTTCCCATTCCCATCCTATTTAGCAACTTCCTCCTGTAACACCTCTCAGTGAAGTCTCTCCTTCTAAAAGCCAGGTCCCTGGGATTACCTTCTTTTGATCTTCCCCTGCACCTGAACCTTTTGTAATGCCACCCCCCACCCTGGCTACTCTTACCTGGGTTAAAGAAAGAAAAAAAAAAAAAAAAAAAAGGCAAAACAAACAAAAAAAAACCCAAAACCAAAAAAAAACAAGAAAGAAGGTTTGGAGTAAATGCTAATAATTGTGCATGTAATGTAATTGGAAGCGTTTCATTGACATGCTTATGTGAGCTGCTTCTTCATCTTAGTGCTTGAATGTACCACTAGACTTGCATTTAGCTTCTTGTGGCTGCTCTTTGATGCAGGTAGGCCATATTATAAATAGGCTTGTTGCTATGGTGAAAATAGGAGTCCTTGTCTGCTGAGTGTAACCTTTCCTACTTTCCTGGACATTGTAATATTATTTTTTTTTCCCGTTCCTCTGTTTGAATATGCCGTAATAGAACAGAATTGTGTTGTCTTTTAGGGGAAGGAATTTAAGCCGCTGAGTTGGGTTGGAGGTGTCTTTCAAGGTGTCTTCAAGAAGTTGGGGGTGAGGGGGGAGAGACTGGAAACCCCTTTTGTGATGACTCAGCACTGCCGAGAGGTCTGTGGGCTTCTCCCCCTCCCCGTCTTCAGGGAGAGAGAGATAAAAAGCTCTCCCCTGCTCTTTCCATTACCTGGCTTCTCTCAGTTATTTTTACAAGGTTAATGCATTGTGCTCGGAGTTTGCATTGTTGTGCCAATAAAACTTTAATAATGATGCTAAGATTGACGTGTGTATGGCCAGAAGACGAATCTTTGGGATTTAGTTGAGAAAGGAAGGTGCGTTGTTTGTCAGTAGCTGCCTGCAAGGTCCAAGGACTGCTGAGGCTCATTTCAAAGGCTTCGTGGAAGGGAGTGCTCTTCAGGGCTGATGGCTATAAAAGCTGAAGATGGCTGCGCCTGTCCATTAATCTGTTGAACTCATTGTTCTCCGTATCCCCGTTTTATTTTGTTATTGTGCTGCGTTTTGTGCAAAAGGAACTGGAAAAATCAAGTGTGACTAAGGGCTTTGTGAAGCAGCAAGCTCTTAAGGAGAAGGGAGGGAAAAAAGAAAAAAAAAAAAGGGGTGAGACTCTTTTCTGCTGCTCTGCCGTCAAGGACAGCAGTGGCTGCAGCCTTATGTGCACGTATCCCCTGGGACAGGACCTCTTGAGGGGGCATGTCTGCCGAAACACCTGGGGCTCGCTCTGTCTGGGCCCAGATGCCGGCTGTGGTGGTCACACTGTCCCCCCCGAGCCCCTGTCCCCAGCTCCGCTGGCAGTTGGCTCTGGGGACCGCAGCTCAGCCAGAAACCCACCACGGCGAAGCCACATCTCTTGGATTTCTGCTGAGGGATTCCCCTGGAGGTTTGAAATAACCTAGTCCCCACACCGTCCACCTTCTCTTCAGCCTCCCAGCAATGAATCTGTTTCTCATTTGAAGTGTATTTTTCATAACTGCTCTGAAGTCTTAGAAGAGGGAAGAGTGACTGTGCTTAATTCAAGTTCAGTTCTTTCCTCCCTCTGACCTCTGTTAGTATTTTTTTAAATGAAGATAATTCATCTTTTTTTTTTTTTTTTTTTTTAAAAAAAAGCTATGTCATCCTTGAGCTGTTCTAGGGAAGTTTAGTTGTGCTTTAAAATAAAGCGAAGGGGCAGTGTGTAGGAAATCCCATACACCTAATTTTAGGGGAGCTAAATTAGAGAAGTTTATATTTCTCTCCACTGAAATGCTTCTTAGGAGCATTCGTTTATGCCTTGGCCTTGTGCCTAAGGAGTTTAATTCCCTCTTCTTTGTGTTGACCTGAAAAAGCACCAAGTCACCACCAGTGTAGAGCAGCATCAGAGGAGCGGGGGGGCTGTGATGAGCTTATGTTTGCCACTGTGGAGTGAAGCAACCCACAGAAACACGTCATGTAGGGGAAGAAGGCCTGTCCCTTCACCGTGAGCCAGTCTCCGGTGATGTGGACTTGGGACTTTTGTCTGCTTTCATTTTTCTTACACCTGTTACTATCAAAGTGTGTGGGCAAATACACCTTCAGCGGACTGTTGCTGCCTTCCCTGTGGTTTTCTCAGTCACCCAGAAGAACGTTTTGAGAGAGTGACCCCCTCTCTGAAGAAGGGCCCTGTTGTCCCATCATGGCTCTCCCCATCCCCAGGGGTCCAGGTACCACGATGTGGGGTACGGGGGAGTTGTGTGCGGGTGCTGGTTGGCCATGGCAGGCCCCCCCGGCTGCCTCCTGTCCTTGGGAAGCGGCTTTATCCAAGGTGCCACCGCTTCACCCCAAAATGCCAGGGAGGAAGAGCAGTTACACAGTGGGAAGAGGACATGGGTTGGGATGGAGAGTGAGATGGTGCATGAAAAGGTGTTGTGTTCCCTGCTCTCCCCACCAACATCCTGCTTTTTTTTTGGTGCTGGCTGGGCTTCATGCTGGGGCTACACTGCTGTGGGTCGTCTCAATAGCTAAAAAAAAAAGGACTAAACCAGGGGATGACTTAGGTGAATGACCTGCCTGTCCTAGCGAATTTAGTTTAATTCAGAAGTTTAAAAATGGCCCCGTTATCCGCTAATATTAGCGTTTTGTGTGACCTGACACATTACGTTTGTGACCCGAGCGAGGAGGAGAGGGGAAGCGGTGCTGAATGGGGCTGCTGTACTTGAGGCTATTTTTCTCCCAGCCCTCAGAAGCGGGACAATATCCCAGAATAGCAAGTGGTGGGGAAGTCGTGCTAGAGCGGGGACAGCCTGCCGTGCCCAGGGCGGCCTGCAGTGCTGCCTCCTCCGCAGGACGTGGACCTGAGGCCCCGCTCGTTTGTCATCGCTGATCTCATGGCTGCTGGGTGTCACCCTCGCTGCTGGCGTGCTGCCTGCCCTGGTGGGTCCCCTGATCTGCCCACTTTGGGGACCTTTGCTCCTGCCTGAAGCCCCATAGGGTGGTGGGGTGGCCTTTGCAGCTCTGCAGAGCATCACCCCACCGTAGGAGGTAGGCTGGGGGTGGTGTGGGGTCACACACGTGATGGAGAACTGTGATGTGGCATCTATTTCCAGCTCTGCCACAAACTTCCTGCTTTCATTTTTGGAGCAAATCACTCAAAACTCCCTCTCCCCTGTCCTGCCCATATGCAAAATGGGGCTGAGCACACTTTCTTCGTGGGAATGGTCTTTAAATAGAGCTTTGCTTAGAGAGCGCTGTAGAGGGCAAGTTGCCGGATGGGTGCAAGACAGTATCAAAGTATCGCTGGAGAATGAGATTGTGCAGGAAGAAACGTTTTAAAAAATTAAATCAAAGTGCTGTGTAGGGTTTTTTAAAGTTAAAAAATCTTCCAAGTCTTCCGTGCCTGGCTTTTCTTCATGAGATTGAAAATGCGTGTTAGAGGAAGACTGGCCGTGAAAAGTTACTACAGCTGTCTTTTGAGTATGGAAATGTTGAGAGGATGAGGAGGAAGGGCTTTGGCAGGTTGGCTGATCTTCCTGGCCAAGACAGGCCAGGTCTGGCTGCTTTCCCCAGCTGGGTGAAGGATGCAAACCTTCCCAGCTTCTAGCAACACAGGTGACATTGATTGTTGAGTTAAATCCACGTCTTGGTCAAAGAGGAAGCTTTTGCTTGCCCGTTAAATATTTTATGCTTCCAAAATCTCATCTGTGCTTACATCTCTTGTTAATGACTCCAAGCGTGGAAGCACAGGGTTGATCGTCAGGTACCCCGGTTCTTCCCCCTCCCTGCACACGCGCTGGGTAGGGTTTGGTTGGGGGAACGATGACAGATTGTTCCTTTACCAAATTCAGCAGAGCAGCCCACGTGCTGTGTGTTTATATTTGGATAAATTTGGTGGGGTTTGATTTCCACACGCTGGGGTAGAGTCATGCATGTGAGAGGGACTTTCTTCAGATTAGTCACTCCATCGTTAGCTTTTCTGACTGAAATGCTTGTGATTTCACACTGGGAAGAAGAGAGACTTGGATCCAATTAAACTACATTAGATTTGATGTTGACTACCCTGAGCGAGGGTCCAATAAAATATTTTCTTTATTCTTAGCCAGGGTACCAGAAAGATGGGTCTTTCTTGGGTTTGGTGTCACTTGCTGATAGGATAGCTCTTCACTTTTTTGGGGGATAGTTGTGATGTTGCAGAGAGCCAGTAACAGCCATCAGCTCACTAAGGAAGATGTTTTCAAGACAAACAGCGTTGGTATGTTTGCTGCCTGTGTACTTATGTGTGGTATCTGTACCCGAGTGGCCTGTATGTGATGGTTCCTGGCCAGGTGTATTTGCATCTATTAGTACAATTTGTAAATTGCTTTGGCATGCGCCATCTCCCTGAAAGGCGTTAAATAAACGTGAGATCCCTGTCAAAATGCAGTCATCGGAGTAAATTAGGCAAAATTTTGTGGAGGTGTTTTTATTATTGGCACTGCTTCTGCCGGTAATTTTGACCATTATCAGAATTAAAATCATAGAATCGAATCAGAATTGAAATGAAACCGGGTGATGGCAGCTGTTGGCAACCGCGTGATTTGGGGCCATGGGCTTAAAGACGCTGAGGCAGAGTCACAGGGCAAAGAAAGCTTTTTCTTTCCCAATTTCTTGCGCCAGAATAACTAACTTTTATGTTGCTTTCCAAAGTGTCTGCTGCCAATTGATTTATCCCCTGATAATAGCCTTAAGTTGTTTAGTTTGTCTTCTGTAAATATATGCACAAGTTGTAACAACAAACAAACAGCGTTTCTGCCGTGTATGTTAAGACCTGCTGTATTCCGTGGGGGAAGCGGGAATAAAAGGTC
The DNA here is from genome assembly GCF_965231255.1 of Vanellus vanellus. Taxonomy (NCBI): domain Eukaryota; kingdom Metazoa; phylum Chordata; class Aves; order Charadriiformes; family Charadriidae; genus Vanellus; species Vanellus vanellus. The sequence continues at coordinate 10,838,634 of NC_138912.1, read as the reverse complement.
TGTGCTGTGTTGCTCTGAACGTCTGCCTGGGAAACGGTGGGAAAGGGTTTGCCTCTTCACGAGAGGCTACGGGACAGGTTTGCTGAGAACGTTTAGTGAGCGTTAGCAAAGTTGATCTTAAGCTGCCAAGGATATGGTGTGGGGTTTTTTTCTCGTCTCTCCATTAAGTCCTGCTCTCACTGGGTTTTTTTGTGTGTGAAACGTATGAGAAATCCCACCTGAGCGGAACTGAAGTGGAAACGGCCTTGTGTCTGTAATAAGGGTAGCGGAGAATTATCTGTTTGATTTTTATTTTTTTTTTTCTTTTGAGATCAGCATCCCTTCCTTTTCCCTGTATGAAATCTATATGTTTCTCGGTATATCGACATCTCCTTCATGTAGGAAAAGATTCTCTCTCATGAAGAAGATACACAACGCCTTTGGTAGCCCTTCTGCCCCCGTTTCTTGCTGCTGTCGGTAGTGGTGACGATGATGAGCATTGCCCAGTGTTTCACCCACCGCATGGCTTCTGAACCTGAGCTTGGAGGTTCAGACGTGGTGGGGCTCTGGAAGGTAAGAAAACTACATTAAATGCAGCGAAAGAGTGAGCCTGAGAAAAGGCAGAATAAAACAGCCGGGTACTGATGAGGCGCAGGTTTGTTTAGGATTACTGATCGAGGACAGAACAAAGTTTAGCCCCTGGGACCCGCAGCGGAGCGCAGAGGAATGGCGCAGGGCTCAGCGAGGCTGCCGTGAGGATGCTCTGCTAAACGAGGGGTCTCGGGGAAGGGGGATTTTAATCCTGTCGCGTGGGTGGAATGTCTAAGGGATTAGAAAATTCGGCATTATCTTCAGGGTCCCCTTGCATTAACGTCAGTCGGTATACTTTAAATGAGTACACGTATTCATGCACTGCATCGTTTATCGTGGCTCCGTAGACCAGACAGTACCTAAAATGCTCTCAGCTTAACATCTGGTGCGGGGGCTGAAGCAGCGAGCTGTATTAGGAGAAATCAGGATTGATGGTTCTTTCGCCAAATGAACTTTATGGAAAGAGTTAATTGCTGGGTGTTTCTCGAGAGCTATGACCTGAGCCTCTGTAGTCAGTTTTTTAAACAGAATCTCCTGTTAAATACTTACTCACAGTGGGAGTTTGATTTTAGGTGTGGAAAACACTTTGAAACAAACAAACAGAAAAGTACAGATGCGTTGAATTTCTTGTGTGTCTGGTTTTATCAACTTGCATTGTGCAAAGTTAGTGTCAGGGTGCTACAAAGGGACAAGTAACCAGCTCTGACTGGGTTTGCCAATGTGACACCACGGAGGATGGGTCAGTTTTGCACTCATCCATTTTTTAGTGGCTTGAACTTTGTCAGTAAAGCAGCAAACTCTCTGGGCGCTTTTCGGAGAGTTCCCACCTTGCAGGCGCTGCCTGTCTGTAGTGCACCTGTAGTCTGTGTGCACCTTACGGAGCAAACAGGGGCAGAAGGTTTAGTCCATAGCATTAGCTTTGAAGCAAACCTTTATTTTTCTGCTTCAGGGTTTCATACCGTCACATTCCCTCCTCCCACATTTTCTTCCTTGCCATCTCCCTCTCCTCTTCCAGGTTTCTTATCATCACCGTACAGGCTAGCAGCTTCTTTCAGCCTCGCAGCTAAAGAGGGCTTTGCTACAGCCAAAAAGAAAAAAAAAAAAAAGAAAAAAAGAAAAGCAACTCCCCAAACACCCAACCCAAACCCCAGGTCCCGTCCTGATGCTTGTCTCGGTGTAACCGAGGCAGCTCAGTGGCCGGGAGACTGCGGAATGGCTGGAAATCTCAGCTATCTTAACTCGATGGAGGGGCCATGTGTGCAGCTGCATCTAAAATTTTTATCACCACCACTGCAGGTGAAAGGCTTTCATTTGGCTGTGCTGGTCCAGCAAAGTCTATTTTATTTATGTGCTTCCAAGCCCTTAAAACTTCTTTTAGGGTACATCAGTAGGGAGTTAATAGAAACTTTGAAATAGGAAAAATGCCTGTGGGTTAAGCAAAAACCCAGTTGACCAACTTGAGCGTAAAGCTGGCACTTAGTTGGTAGGTCATTTGCTGCAGGGGAGAGGGGAAGGTGGACTGGTGGACCACAGAGAGCCTTTCCCGGTGGGAAGGGAGTTGTAAACACAATTAGCAGCTCTTAATTTGGGAAGCAGCGTATGTTTTATTTTCTTCTGTCTGTATATTCTTGTAGAAAATGCTTCTAAGTCTTGACTGCAGTCATTTGTTGTTTTAATATTAGCTCAGCACATTTATTTGTACCTTTGAACTAGAGTAGCACATATATGGGCCGCTATAAAAATAATCATATTTGGGAAGAGTGAAAATATTCAAGGGTTTATTCTCTGTAACTTCCTTAAAAAAGCCCAGCAAACAAAAAGTGCCTTCACAGAGAAGTTTGAATCAGGTTTAAAATTTCTTCCATTCAAGTTCTTTTCAAGAGAAGCTGGGGTTTATTTTTTTTTTTTAAACAAAATGTACTTTCTTAAAGACTAAAATGTCTTAAGCACCAGCATACTGCTCTACCTTGTTTCTGCTAAATGGGATTATAAGGGATTTAATTCTGTGAGAATTTATGTGTGTTGCAGGAGGTGACTTTTTACACAGCGCATTAGAGCGAGCGGTACGTGACGCTGTCCTCCGGTTCCCATCACATCCCTCCGCTCCGACCTGGGTTTTCCCTCGGTGCCAATACCGGAGCGTCTGAGGCGTCTTGGATCTGGGGGGGCTGGGGGGAGCGAGAAGGTGGGTCAGGAATAAAATCCCGACTTGAAGACTGGGTAGTTAGAAGCAAATTGTATTGATTTCTCTTTGCAGGTCTGATGGTTTTGAAAGCCGCTTGCTGTGCAGCTTTAAAACTCTTCCTGCCATATGTGCAGTCAATAAATGCTGGCCACTCGGCCAGCGCTGCTCGGGCACTAATCTAGCCGTGCCTTGGAGCACCTCTGTGACTTGAAATACGCTGCAACCCGCGGGGCCGCTTCAGCTTAAAAGTTAAGCAGGTGCTTAAGTGCTTGGGTGGATCGGAGACTATAGGCATTATGTTAGCTCCTGTCTGAACACAAATGTTGTCTTTACTTTTGTAGCAAAATACTGTCCCTGCCGTCGCCTTTTTTTTTTTTTTTTTTCTTTGCAGTTTCATCAGTCTCTTTCTGGCTTTTTCCGAGCAAAGTGATTTTTCTGGCACGGTGAACGCGCTGCATGTAGCAAGAACCACGATTTGAAATGGAGTATAAATAGAGAGGGAGAGTAGCTGTTCTGATCGCCGTGGAGCGTGGAGAGCAAACAAACTTCAGGAATTTTGGAGAGCCAGCTAGATTGTTATATATTTACTTATTTTTAATATTTTTTTTAGAGGACTTTGAAATTCTTGGTGATGTTAAGGAGATTTCAGGTGCAGAATTTGAATCTTGGGGCTGTCCCTCTGTAAGGTACCGTTGCTGCCCTCCATTTATCACAAGGAGAAACTATTCTGCCAAGATGCCTAATTCTTGAATGGCATCTCTGTAGGTAGGAGGCGTATAAGATTTGTTTCAGTATCTCATTTTCTTTCTTCCCATCCCAGTTTTGGCAGTTGCTTCTTTGCATACTCATTTTATATAGTTTTTTTTGGCTGATACACAGATAATTCTGGTTTGTTTTTTTTTTTTTTTTTTTCCTCCTCCTTCCCTCCCCAACTCCCTTTGCGTCCCTCGCAGCTCTAGAGAACTGGCTTGTTTATTGCTGATAGCGTGGTTGATGCCAAGAAATCCTGACTCCCATTATCGCGGGGCTGTGACGCAGGGCAGGATCACGTTCCAGATCTAGGTCTTGTTTATCTTGGATCCTTCAGCAGCAACTAGTACTTGACTTCTCACACTGCTCCATCGGCTCCATCTTCTGCGTCCCGGGATCCTGCCGCCTCCTCGCGTGTGCCTGCCCCGTCCGCTCGCCTCGCGCTGCGAACCCCCGGGGAGAGGAGCGCTGGAAGGGAGCTGAGGGATTCCTCCTCATGAAAAAGCTTTACTGAGAGGCCGCCCGGTCCTTTTGTATTAGAAACTGTGACTGGAGGGCTGGAGGGTTATTTTTTTGTTGTGGTTTGGGGTTTTTTCCCTTTTTTTTTTTTTTTCCCCCCCCCCCCCCCTGTAGTTGTTTGAATTGCCTTTTTAAGAAAGGAGGAATTGGTTGAGGAATTGGAGATGTCACCTGGGATTTGCAGATTCAGAGCTGCCCTACCTCTGTTACTTGCAGTCCTGATTCAAGCTCATTTATCATTTCACAATTCAGTGTTGAGGCTTTTCTCTTTTTTTTTTTTTTCCTCTTTTTCCTCTCCCCACCTACTTTTTTTTCTTTTCACTCTGCATATTGCTTGCCCCGTGCAACAGATGTGAGGATCTGATCCCACTTCCATTGAAGTCAATAGCCAAATTCCTATCGACTTCGCTGAGATCGAGAGCGAGCCCCTGTCTAGGGAGCGAGGATTAGAGCTAAGTAGGAGTAAGTAAAGTACAATAAAATCAGAATATCCTACTTACTGCTTAATGCCATGAATTCTGTTTTGAAGAATTTCTGTTTTGAATCCCATGGCTTTTTATGCTGGTGAATGCCAAGAGCTGAATTCACGGGGGTGGGGAAGAGGAGGAGCTGACAAGCATAAGAGGGTTTTGGTTTCTAGAGTTAGGAGGGACACTGGTAGAAAGGAATGAAAAACAGTCCGTGATTCCTTCATGACCCTGCAGTAAAAGGACTTCAGCTGATGGATGAGGGGCTTGGTTTGGCAGACAGGCTGCGCTGGATCCACTTTTGACCGTGTCAACCAAGTGTCACTGTCTAAATCTGGAATGCTGTTGTGTATTATGGGAATATAAATAAACCCAAAAAAAGGCTCAGGAAGGGGAAAGTGGCTGGACAGAATCTTAAAATAAAAAAATTATATATATATATTAAAAAAAAAAAAATCGCCCCCTTCCTGTCCCCTTCTAAACACATGGCTAAAATAAAAATAATACAAAAAAAAAAACCCAAAACAAACAAACAAAAAAACCCAACCAACCAAAACCAAAAAACCCCAAACCCCCAAACAAAACAACAACAAAAAAACAACAACAGGCCGAGGGAGAGGGGAGAGTGGTTACTTTCTAGATGTTTTCCTGCAGGACCAGCCTTCCCAACGGCATCTGGATCCCCTCCGGGGGGGGGGGGGGTGGCGAGATGTGTCGGAAGCCGCACCGTCCCCACGCAGCTCCTGCGCCTGCTGGGGGATGTGGGAGCTCCTGTCCCCGGGGACCTGTGGTGGCCGTGGGCTTCCCCTCCTGCCCGGGGTGCGGTGACACGTGAAGGGGTGTGTGGACTTGGCCCCCTGCAGATAGCAGCACGGCCTTTAGCACCGCCGCTGCCTCCCGGGGCCCCACGAGGAAGAACGGGCTGTTATCCTGGCAGGGCAATATTATCCGCGTTTTACAAGCAGGAAGGCTGAGGCGGAGGGTTTATTTTCGTGTGACTCATTCAGGATGGCCCGGGAGACTGTGGCGGACGTGGAAATCCAACGTCTTGCAGAGCGCTGGTCCAGCGCCGTCTCTCCCCGTCCCGCAAAAGCTCGCGGGTTCGCACGACGGGCTGCCCGGGGATGCTGCCCTCGTTAGGGGCGCGATGCCCGCACGTGTCCCCCGTCTCCGCGGGCGGCGTGCAAGGTGCGGCTTTGTGGCAGAAGGGGGGATATGGGGGGGAGGGGGCCTGCGGATTTTAGGGAAGGACCCGGTGCTGCCAGAAAACGCAGCGGCGGAGGAAGGAGCCCCGTTTCTGGGGCCGTGAACCCGGGTAGAAGCGGCACGTGGGTTTTGCTGCCCCGTTTCCTCGTGTCACCGCTCTGCTAGGATGCTTTCTTCGCTGGCTTTTCCTTTCTTTTTCCCTTCGCTCTCTCTTTTGGCCGGGATTTTAACATATATCACAGGCTGGTAGGCTAAGAGCCTGGGACTTCCCCTCACCACACTCAAAGTCTTTGATCTTTTGCTTTGGAGGTAACATCAAAAGAATGGCTGAGAAAGACAGCCAGCGCTGTGAAGTTCAACGTTCAAGTTAATAGCTTGACTGAAGGTTGTGCTGCATTGCTGGAGCCGGAGTAAACACAGGCGAGCGCGCGCATTTCCCTGGAAATGGACCCTGGTGCTGCAGAAGGGCTTCATTTGCATTCGCAATTAATCTAGGCCCTACCGAAGGGCAGGCTTGCTGTCGGTTTATTTTGTTACTTTTTTTGTTTCGGTTTGGTTTACTTTTTAATTCCCCCCCCCCCCGCACGGGAGAAGGAGGCAGCTCCCTGCACCAGCCATCCTGCTGTACGCGGTGGTCCCGACGGCCGGCGGTGGCCACGCATGCACCCCTGCTGCCCTGTCCCACAGCTTGTCTGTGCTTTATCAATTCTGGGTTTTCTCCATTTTCACTACGATTAAGCTGAAGTCTGTTGGCAAACAACTGCCTTCCCCCTTCTGTTAATAATAACAATAATAATTAAAAAAAAATAAATCACGAACCACTGCCTGCCCAAGCATACAGTGGATAGCATGGACTTCCCCATGCCAGATAGCTTTTTAATTCCCTTCCCACTTCTGTTTGAAACGTTACTGTGGGTTCCTGTGGCTGCTCCATCCATTTTTTCCATTGCCGTCTTCTGCTGTTTCGCTGGCCTCTGTTCTCTCTGTGTGGAGGGGTTGCTTTGATTTTTTTTATTATTTTTCTCTTCCTTTTTTTTTTTTTTCTTTTTTCAATGCACTGCAAATAAGGTGGGAAAGTTTGTATGACTTTAGATGATGGTGCACAGCCAGGCCTTTTTCTGCATTGCTTGAGGTATGAGGTGGAAGTTAACTAGGCAGCACAGGGTAGTCACAAGTAGCTAATAATTTGGCATTGGTGGTAATGATGTTGGAATTGGAGTTTGAGGGGCAAAACGCTGAAGCCTTCAGCAGCTTCACTGAGGTGCTTGAGACTTGTGGATGAATTGTGGATGTGGGAAGGACTCTTTACTAGGGCATGTAGTGATAGGACAAGGGGGAATGGTGTTAAGCTGGAAGAGGGCAGGTTTAGATTAAACATTAGGAAGAAATTTTTCACTTTAAGGGTGGTGAGGCACTGGAACAGGTTGCCCAGAGGGGTTGTTGAGGCCCCATCTCTGGAGGTGTTCAAGGCCAGGCTGGATGTGACCTTGGGCAACCTGGGCTAGTGGGAGGTGTCCCTGCCTATGGCAGGGGGGTTGGAACTCGATGATCTTCAAGGTCCTTTCCAACCTAAACCATTCTATGATTCTATGAATTGGCCTTATATATTATACTTACAAGTTTAAAATATTGGTGTGTGGGACTGATAGGATATGGGCTTGTCTGCAGTGTATTTTGGTGTGTATGTCTGTGCAATGATTGATGTGAGTGTTAAACTCTATAGTAAGGGAAAACCAAAGTGCTCCATTTGTTTTCAAACGCACTTGTGTGAGAGATGCACCAAGGATCCCATTCGTCCCCAGACAGAGGCGGATTCTTCTTCATAGAATCATAGAATCAGTGAGGTTGGAAGGGACCTTTAAGATCATCAAGTCCAACCATTAACCTACCCTGATAAAAACACCACCACTTCTAAACCATGTCCCTAAGCACCTCATCTACCCTTTTCTTAAACACCTCCAGGGATGGTGAATCCACCACCTCTCTGGGCAGCTTATTCCAATGTTTAATAACCCTTTCAGTGAAAAAATGCTTCCTAATATCCAATCTAAACCTGCCCTGACATAACTTGAACCCGTTTCCTCTTGTCCTATCACTTGTCACCAGGGAGAAGAGGTCACCTCCCATCTCTAAAACCTCCTTTCAGGTAGTTGTAGAGGGTGATAAGGTCTCCCCTCAGCCTCCTCTTCTCCAGGCTAAACAACCCCAGATCCCTCAGTCGTTCCCCATAAGGTTTGTCCTCCAGACCCTTCACCAGCTTTGTAGCCCTTCATCCTGCAACAAAATAGGAAACTCAAATGAGGAGAAGAGTTAATGGTCTTAAACTCATCAGGGAGGTTTAAAATTACTTCGAGGGTGAAGGCGCTTTGTCCAACATGGCTCTGACTTCTGTAAATTTACTTATAAAAAAGTATTACTTGCTATATTTTTGCAAATTTTTGACCTTTTGAGCAGAGCTTTGATGTGGGTCTTAAATCACTCACCAGTGCAAGGGATGGGATTCACAAAGGAGCAAAGCCCATCAGGCACCCAAGTCCTTACGGCTTCTTGGAAAAATCCTGACCTGAATACTTTGCCCTGTTGACTGAATTAACTGCTCTGAAGTGTATGGGAGTTCAGGCTATTTGTGCCCTCTCGAGGAAATGTGGAATGCTCCGGCGGGTAATGACCCCACTGGATGAGACCACAGGGCTCTTTCTACGAGGACAGTGAGGCGTGTTAATTTTTGAGCCAATTATCATTCAGAAGCGGTGGCAAAACAGGCAGCTCTGCAGAGCTGACAGCCTGAAGCAGGTCTTGCAGGAGCTGTCGATCTGTTCCTGGTCCATCTCTTTTTCCTGGATCAATGGACAGGGTGGGGGATGATTCCATTGAGGTCCTGCATTTTTCCTCTGCTGTTATTTATCCAGCAAGCAGGAGCAGACTTTTTTTTTTTGTTGTTTTTGGTAACAGAATGCAACTAATTGTTCTGATTAAACCCATACACAGTCAGAGGAATTTTTCTACACCACTTGTGCTACCCCTCATAGCCGTCGTGGGAAATCCTTCCCGGGAGGGATCACCTGGGAAGCGGGGAGGGACAGGGCTGTTTTGAGATCCCTCTGCCCTTCGGGTAACAACATCCTATAGACAACATGTCACAAATCCTTGTGTTGCTTATGGGAAGTGGGGGCAGGAGGAAAAGAATACTGATTTCCAGTAGATTAGCAGCTATTGTATCATCGCACGTTGCTTAATAAGCCTGATGTTACATGTGAGAGGTAAGCTCCTTAGTGGGAGCAGGGTGCACTGTAACGACCCTTTGTGTGCAGGTCTGTCGAGATGAAAGGTCCCTCCTCAGGTTATCGGGTGAGCTGCGCGGCACGCAGAAACACCGGCTTCAACTTAGTGTCCTGTGCAGATACTCCTCAGTCTATTAATGCTCTCAAAAATCTGTTTAGGAACCTGTTTTTTTTGTTTTGTTTTGTTTTGTTTTTCTTCTTCCTCTGATTCCACCCAGGACAAATTTGACTTGGAAATGGAACAGAAATGCTGTGTCGTGATTTTTAAAAATAAATAAATAAGCTATTGCTATGAAAGGGAGCTCATTGATCCTTCCCCGCTTCATTTATAATTACCCTCGTATGCAGTCACCCTACCTCATCTTTAAAAAACAAAACCGCCTCTCAAAACCCTGCCGGACAGCTAACACGGCTTGTTGTGTCCCTCCCCCGGTCTCTTCAACCTCAAGAACTTATAAAATATAAGTGTCCACAATAAGATTATAAAATGTTGTAAGATTGGAGCCTTTGCTTTCCCGGCTGTTCTGTAAATAGCTTGGTGTCTCTTGGATGTGCCCTGAGGCTCTCCAACCTGAGGCCTGCCCACATCTTGAGTTCTACTTTCCTCCTCGCAAAGTGCCTCTGGCTAGTGGAGCTGTCGATGCAGCCCCTTCCACCCCCCGCCCTGCCAAGAAAAAGCTTTTTTTTTTTTTCCCCCCTCCCCCCCCTTTTCTTTTTTTTAAGACAGCTGTACAGTTGTAACAAACCTCGAATAGCTACTTTTTTTTTTTTTCTTTCTCCTCTTTATCAGTTGCAGGTAAGGCTAAAACCTAAAATATTCATTTGACACTTGCGGGTCGGGGGCACTCAGCGCAGGTGCGTGAAAGCTCTGGTGCGGCCGGTTTGGCAGTGGCTCTCCCAGCGGGTCCGTGGGGACCTGGCATGTGCCCCCATCCTCACCTGCTGCGGGGACCACCCCATCCCCTCGGGGGTCCCTGACGCTGCCCCAGCGCCCACGTTGGGCCCTTGGCTTTGGCAGAGCATCCCCTCGGTGAGCGCTCTTTCTCAGGCTGGCTCCTGGGTGGTCCAGGGCTGGGCTGTCATCTCCCGCAGCCTCTCCCCAGGGATTCCTGCACGGGCTTGTCACCCTCCCCCTTACCCCCCCTTGGCTCTTGCCCCGCTGGGAAATGCTGCCTAACTCCCAGGATTTAGTAGTAAATAGGCTGCCCTGCGCCGGCTTTGGGATTGTGAACGGTTACGCATCCCCGTTTTTGTCTTTTTTCCTGGGGAACGCGGTGTTTTGCGGATGTTTCTCAGCCGAGGGGGGCTGCGGGGGTCCTCTCTCCTCTGGGGCAGCCCTGGTCCCCGCATCCCACCCTCCCCATGGCCGAGCAGGGATGTGCCCCATCCTGGGGAGAACTCCCATAAGGAGTAAGTCATTTGCTCGTTGTATCGGGGCGGTGGGCTTGAACCTGTTCTGCATTTACCTCTGTAGGAACCCGATTTACCATCCTCGGAGGAGATTTCGCTCCCATTACACAGCCAGATATGTCTTTCTGCTCTGCTTTCTCGCTCTTTTAAGTGGAAGTTGTTTTTCTAGTACCTGCTAAGTTCCTTTAATTTTTTTTTTTTGTTGTTGTTTTGTTTTTGCATATTCATATCGAGAGAGACGGAACATAATATACATGAACAGGCTTAAACACTCAGTGTTCCCAAACCACGGTCCTTTAAATAAATAAATATAAAAGTTGCCTTGCGGGCCAGCCAGTTCAAAATGCCTGCGCTATGTTTAGCAACAAGAGCAACATTTTTGGCTCTTTACAGATTTATAGGGCTCGGGGCTGCTCGTGATGACTCCTTTGGTTTAACTTTGGGGCTGTGGCATCAAAGTGTGACAAATGCAGACCTGGGGAGCGCGGGCGTGTTGTGTCTGCGGGAGCGCGGGCTGCGTTCCCCGGAGCCATGGAGTTAGGTGTTCGCCGCCGGATTGCTGCAGAATAGCAACCCTCACCTCTCCAAAACAAACCTCTTCCACAACCGCAAGAATTTGGCGCGTGGGGCAGAGTCCCTCCAGGACATGAGCTGTTGTAGAGCTGCTGATACCCGTCTCCCCGGGACAGAGGCCCCTTCCCAGCCAGCGTTTCTACAGGGTTTTGTTGTTTTTTTTTTTAAATTACGATTATTTTTTTTTTGTCTCCTCCTGCCTCTCTTCCCCCCACCCTTTGAGAGGGAAGAATGCAGGCTCGTGCATGCTGCATTTTTCCCCACGCAGAAGAAAATCTGGTTTTTCTTTTTCCTACAGATGCGCGGAGCAGTGTACGATTTCGGTTTGCTGTTTAGAACAGTGGCTTTTCCTTTCTTTTTCAGTTCATTAAAACAGAAAGGATTATTTTGTGTTAGTGCATTGTGGTGTTTGACTTTTGTTCCTAGTCACTTTAGCCCAGTGAGCGGATAAGTCAGTATAGTTGTTCTGATTTAAGAAAATTTATCTCTCTGCGTAAACATAAAGAACATTTCTCCAAAACTTCTAGTAGTATATTTTGTAAATCTCTGTCCCTAAAATACGCCAATTCAGCCGAAGTTGCTTAAGTTTAATGCATAAACTACAGTTGCTTGAAAATTCAAAATGCTTTCTGGAGGCATGCCACACCGTTATTTGAATTTTACAGGAATTGGACTTATTTTCATTGGAGTGCCTTTTTTAATTGGGGGGGAAAAAAAACCCTCACAGTGGTCTCCATTCTGGGCCATATTTGCTTTCGCGTCTTGTCTATCTGCATCTCTTTTGAGAAAACAACGTTTTATTTGTTCTTGAGGAAGACTTTGTGTGGCTGATGATTCAACTAAGAATATTTTTAAAATACTTCATTTAAATACCATAAATGCATATTGCATTGTTTTGGTGGTGCTGGAGGAAACCAGAAAAATAAACACACGGGGTGGCTGCCCAGGAACAAGAGGTGACAGCACAGATTTAGTGAATACTTCATTTGTTTGGTTTTGCTTTCATCCCAAATGATTCACTTAGTCCTCCGCCTAAATATAATTCTTCCTACTTAACCAGGAGTCAGCTTTGCCTCTGGCCAGACGGGGTGTCTTTTCCATGGGTATCTGAAGGCATGCCTTCGTCTTTTCCTCTTCCGACGGACGATTGAGACATCCAGCTTGCATTTGGAAGGAAAAATGGGTGCGAGCGGTCTTGCCGGCCCCACGGACTAACGCCGTCAGGGGAGCAAATAGGAGGATTATTGATAGGGGAAACAACTGGTGCCGAATCCTGGGAGGGAACGTTTCTTCCCCGGCTCTCTAGGAGGGATTTGGAAAGAGCCGTAATCCTGGGTTAGGAGTAATTTGTTACAGCAAGATGATACTTGAGTGGCAGGAGGATTCTGGCGGAGGCAGCGAGAGGGTTTTTATTCAGAGGAGTAGCTGGTCTTGCAGAAGGTCAGTCTGACACAAATCCTACCCCAGCCCACAAGTTTTGTTTCTCGGCCGGCGCAATTAGCTGAGGGGACTCTCGACCTCTTTTACATCTTTCCAAGACATCTCCGCACATCTGAGCTAAAAGATTACGGCGAGGAATGTGGACCAGGATATGATGCAGTGGAAAGTTGTGGCTTTGTTGTTCTTTCTTTTTTTTTTCCAAGGCAGGCTCTCTGAAAAACAAAAAACAAAATAACCTCAACAGCAACCTTCCCAGCTTCTCCTAGGAGGTCACAATATTGCTGGTTTCAGTGTTATCTCCGGGACTTTTTCCTGAGGTTGCCTTTAGGTTACGTTTTTGATTAAACTTTTTGGGTTTGTTTGTTTGTTTTTTTTAAAAAAAAAAAAAAAAAAAAGGAAAGATAGACAAAAGTTACCAACCCCAGGGAAAGAGAATTTTGCAAGTTTTTGGTTTTCACGAGGGCGTGAAACCCTTGGAGCCATCTATTCTGCAGTAACCCCTTGTTGCATTGAAGACCTAGTCGCACATGGAAACCACAAGGGAGGCGACAGGAAATTCGGTATGAAATTTGCTGGGTTTACTAGAGAGTGGCTCCCGGCAGTTCACCCAGAATTGCTACATCGACAGGAATTTTTGTGGTAGTGATTCGAGTCATGAGTTTCACTTACCCAACAGAGGGAGAAAAATATGACTCTTTCAGTAAAACCCCGTTAGGCAACATTACAATAACAGGCAAAGAGCGAAATTCTCCTGTCGCACCTTTGCGGCGGGATGCCGCCCACCCGTGCCTCTCACTCGCAGGTACTGCACAGGACCCCAGATGAGAGTTTGGATCAAAGAGTGAAGAAAAAAAAACCCAAACACTAAAACTAAAACGATCCCAAGTCAGATAGTCTGAGAGGCCCTTTCGGTGGGGGATGTGTCTCGAAGGGCATCCTTCTCCCCTCTCGCGTGTTCGCTGGCTTCTGATAGCTGGAGGTGCCAAGTGCTTTATCAATCAACCCTCTTCTGGCTCAGACTTGATAAATGTGGCTTCTGAACACCCATGGCTCCTCATAGAAGGTGCGTGACAGATGCCTTGTACATGGTCTCATGGTACTGGGGCATGGTGCTGCCTTGCTGAGGGGCCACCACCACGCCACAGCTGGCCCTGGCCTTCCTCCTCCTCCTCCATCCCTCCGCATCATAAGAAACCCAATCAGACTCTTTTCCCTCCTACAAATCAGAAACGCTTGAGAGAACAGGTTGGGTGATGGTCAATCTCTGATGATAGTAACAAATGAGGAGGGCAGGTAGGACGGACGCAGGACAGCGGTGCACAAAGATACGCTTTTTTTTTCTTTTTTTTTTTTTCCCTCCTTCGTACACATACACACAATGGAAAATGGTGCAGGTTCAGCAGCCGTTTTGCATCCTGGTCACGTAGAGATGACTTTCCTGATGGGCATTACCACCAGTAATGGGTACCGAAGGAGTCTGGTTCACGCTTCCTGTAATTAGGAAACGTGTAACTCCTGCTCCAGACTCCAAGTGGTGGAAGGGAGGGGAAGATGGGGGGGCAATTTTGGAGACCCCCTCTTACTCCTGACGCCAGCATGCTGTCTTGGGCCACGGAGCCGAGTGGCGGTGTGAGAAGGGAGCAGGACAGAGCAGACATGTTCTGCAATTTTAAAGCAGAACCAGGCTGGTTGACCGCTGAACTCTGGTTTGGTTTGGTTTGTGTGTTGTTTTTTGTTTGGGTTTTTCTTTTTTCTCCTTAAAAAAAAATTTTTTTAAAAAGGTAGTTGCAAGCTTAAAGTTGTAGTACCTCCTGTACAAATGGAGTTATGCTCTTAACAGAGTTGGAAAGTTCTAAGGGAGGCAAGGTTCCCCTGGAGCAGCCCTTCTGTTACAATGGAGGTGGTTCAGTGTCGTGATCTCTGACGTGCTGTCAGATATTTTTACTGTCTTTATTTAATGGGGAGGAAAGGAATTATATTTTATAGACCATAAAATGCATTCTTGGACTTCATGCAAACACTAGTTACCAATTGTTCTCTCACTCTCTGGGAGATTGCCAGGAAGAGAAATTAAATGTTGGTCTGTACATCAAATTGTTTGGTGAGTCTTGGAGGCTGGTTTAGCTTTGAGTCTAAACAAGCCGTATCTACAGAAAGACTGTGCTGAGATTTCATGACCGTCCCATTCTTGCTCTAATGGAAACTCCATGCTTGAGTGGAACAGAACAGGTTGCAGAGAAAATCTGGGGAAAGCGGTTTGAAGACGAAGAAGTTTTTTTACTGGCTTAAAGTAAGCAGATAAAATGTTTTTTCTTGTTCCTCAACTCAAATTATGCTTTTATTTGTGCCTGTCTTTTGGAACAGTACTTTGTAGACATCTAAATAGTACTCAGCCATCCTGCTGATTTGTGCAGTGAGGGCTGTGGAGGCTTTCAGATTAAATGTGAAAAAAGTAATGGTGCTTTCCCAAGCTCCACCCAGGATCGAGACACTGCCTGCAGTTGTTTTGCTGAGATGCCATGTGAACTGCAGAAAGTAATGCTGTACTTCTGTGTCACATGAACACTCTTCCTCTTGTAAAGCTAAAAAAAAAGACTTTTAATTCCTGCAGTAGCTGATTAGCATTTACGTAGCTTCTTCGTGCTCAGTATGAATGTCTTGGAATGCGACTGTAGTCTACCAACCGTGCATTCATTAGAAGCAAAAAACCTGTTTTACTTCAGTTTTGCAGTAGAACTGATGACAAGAATGCCTATCATCCGTGTCAGAATGAGCAAATAATTATCTGAATTTGCTTGAACTTTCATAGGCAATAATTTTTAAGGAATCCTCTGGTTATTCTCTTTAGCTCTCTCCCACGGCAGCCGCCTCTGTGCCCTTATCACTGCGTATAGAAGAACGGTGTAAGTAGGGGCGCCGTGCGGCAGTAGTGATGGACCGTACCTGTTGTATCGCATCTCATCCGGGATGCGGGAGAAGAGCTGTGTGCACTGTGAGGGCGCTGAGCCTGGTCATTAGGTCAGGAGAAGGCAACTGATGTGGTGCTTCTGGGATGTTTGTCCATCTCCACTTGGTCTGACTGCTCACCCAAGACAGAACTGGTCGTTGAGGTGACCATGGGGCTCAAATGATTTCTTTGTGCCTTGTTCCATCCCAAAACGGGCATCATCTTTGCTCATCGCCTTAGATTGCCCTATGGCTTCAAGTGAGGCACTTCCAGCTCGTGGGATTTCTGCTTTAAGGTGTCCCTCCTTTGAGGTGATCTTGAACTCCTTAATCACTAACATGTTTCTGTAACTTTCAGCAGGCTGCGGAGGACTCTGCCTTCTCCTTTTTTTTTTTTTTTTATGCCCTAGCAGCGCTGCAGCAATGGGACGAAGGCACAGGCAAAATACTAAAATGAGCAACTCAAGGCCCCCGTTTCAGGGACTCCTTGTGTTTTACTGGAAGGGACGGAGACAAGGTCTCGAGTTCTCAATAACAGGGAAATTCAAGGCACTAGAAGTGTCTTCTTCAGGAATATATCACAAGATGGTTCGGCAGATACCAGTACTGCTGAATAAGTGGCGTTTTAAATCGGGAAGAGGACTTAATGCCTTATGTGCATGTGTCTGTGCAGATACACAATACTTACCAGTTCCATTTTTGTGCCACTTTTTTGCTATTTATGTATTTTATTTAATCATTTATTTTTGCAGTATTGCAATGGTTTAAAGGGTGATACTAGTTTGGGAAAAAAAAAAAACTGAAGATACGCGATAAATACTTCCACGTTTTACAATTTCATGCTTTCAGTTCTTGAACGCAGTGGGGAAATCTTTTGTGTGGAAAGGATCGGTCTCGTTGAAATGAGCTTTGTTGCTCTCATTTTGAGCAACTCCCCTGTGCCTCGTCGTGGTACATTACATATTCTGTAGAAGGGGTGAGCATTGTGGGTGGTGTCTATTACTTCTGGTACAAAAAATTCCAGACGCTGCAGATCTGTAAGAAATAGGAGGCCCTTTTAAAGTTCCTTCAGCAATCTCCTTCCATTATTTAAAATAAATCCTTCAGATTTTACTCTCACACTGTGCACCTCTACAAACAAGGTGATAACTGAAGACCAAAAATAAAGGGTTGAGGTAAATTTAGAGACAGAGCTGAAACGGAGGGTCTACTTTCAAATCCTTAGAGGCTTTGCCTTCTGACTTAAGTGGGATGCTAGTAGGTTGCAGATCTTCGTAGGTACCAAGATGAGCATCCTCTTGCAACTATTTTTCTTGTCCGCAGAGAGCAATTACAGTCTCGTTAAGCTCCATCTTTGTTCCTATCACCTTCCCCATAAATCTCAACCCTCCCCTCAGCATTGCGCTCTCCTGTGTTACTACTGGATTATCTCTGGCTAAAATTTGGCTAAGTATCCCCTCCCAGAAGAGCTGCTAACTCCTGAGCTTCAAAGTTGATGTCCAGGTGTGTTCTTCCATGTGATTCTGCAATGGTGGCCAAGGGAGAGACTAACAGCAAAACCAGGAGCAGGAATATTGCCATGTGCATGGCGCGTTGAGATCCAGGGAGAAAGAGCAGACTCTGAAGGTGGAAGTGTGTTCCCATGGTTAAGAAGAGGTATTGAAGGCCCATGGCATCAAGCTTGACTCCAGGAGCACTGCTCCTGCTTGTTTCAGTTCCTGGGAGCTAATAAGCACCAGCTGCAGGAAACCTGAGCTGGAAAGTGTCGTGCAGCTTTCCCTCCCTTTAAAAATACGGTGTATTTTTATTTTTTCTAAATTGCGTTTATGTATTTATATGCTGTGGGACATCACTCATAGAGCATTCCAGCCGTGAAAACAATAGCGTGACAAGGGAGCAGGTCCAGGTTGGACACCGGTGCAGGAAACACCTGCGAGATGTGTGCCATCCCTTCCATCGGGGCTGTGCCGCGGCGAGCCCGGCCCCGGCACTGGGGGTGGCTGCTGGCCATGAGTAAGAGTTTCCACCAAACTCCTCTAGTCTTGGATGTGAATTTTAGCTGCTTTTCACCAGCTCTGCTGTGAAATCTTGGGAAAGATGTTTGTTTGCCCCACCAGTGCCCAGGAAGGCAGCTGCTTTGGGTGGTATTTTGGGGGGGTGGGCATGCAGAGCTGCTCTCGTTGGGTCCGTGCTTTGCAGGACCTTCTGGTTGCAGATGGGAGGTGTGGACATGATCCTCACAGGAGTGGAGGGTAGGGTGGTGGGGTGGTTTGTTTTTTTTGGTTCCCCTTCTACAGAAAAAAATCTGGGCCGTTCAAATCATTTGCCTTTTCCCTTGTGCTGACAATTTAACAGCCTTCTTAAAAGCTTTGGTTTCTCTCAAGTACGCTCGCCCCATACGTGTTTTAATTTTTGTGCGGGGGCCTGGAGCTTAACAATTATTTTGTTTAAGCTCTCTGAGACTTGCCATAAAACTTTTTTTTAAAAAAAAAAAAAAAAAAACCAAACCAAACACACACATGCTAATGATCCCCATCAGATCATATTGTTAAACCGGGAATAAAATACTTGGGCCAAGATGACATTATTTAAAAAAATGTTAAAAGCAGGCCAGCAGAGCCCGTTTCAACAGTTCTGCACAGAAATAATTTGCACAGATTTGTTAGAGTTAATTTGTTGAAAAGCTCAATGTTTGCACAGGCGAGTCCTAATTTCCACACTGAGACACAGGAGCAGGAGAGGAGCGAGCGTTGTGTCCAGCCTTCGCAGGAGCGGGATGGTGGGAACTTCCCTCCCTCCGACCCTGCCCCCCTGGCGCAGGAATGTCAAAGCGGTGTCAGAAGGCTGGGAAAGTCGGCTTCGGATTTTTGCGGACTCCTCGCAAATCAGAGGAACCGTCTGGCTCAAATCTGCATTTAGGGCCGAGAGAAGAGGATTTCCTGCTATTTAGTTGCTCGAGGAAGGAAAGGATTTACCTCTCCGCTGTAACGGGACTTAATTTTTCTCCTCTTTAACAAGAGTATGGCGGCGTAGGGCGGCAGTAGTAAACCTGCGAAAGCCATCACGCGTCTGTCCCCCCCCCCCTTCTTCCTTCGCCCTCCCCCACGCCGTGATGCGACTCCCCTCCTGCCCGAGCATCCTCCCGCCCCGGCTCCCAGCCCCGGCCGTGGCTTTGGCGTCTCCCTCCCTCCATCGTGAAAGAGAGAGTTGCGGAGGGGGGCGGCTGCTGCGACGTCGCTCCCTCGGCCGGCTGCCGCGCTGGGCCCGCCATCTGGATCCAGTTAGCTCTCTCGGCAGTAGGGCTGAGTCTCATTTCCTCCAACCAGTAATGTTATATAGGCAGTGATCCTGTTCTGCCCTAACATAATTGAAAATTATGTGTATTGTAGGCTCGCAGCGCTGAAATGTAGACTCGTAAAAATCTGTGGCTCAGGTAGCCTGTGGAGATTGAATTTGGCACACAATGAAGCTTTTATGTAAAGTAAGAATTATAAGCCACCACATCAATATTGTGTTACAGGCATGACAATTCTTGGATGAGGAGGCCTCGAGTCGGGCTCGTCACCTTAAACAATGCTAATATTTCATACTTTATCAACGTTTTGAAACCAGCAAATTGGACCTTTTTTTTTTTTTTTTTTTTTTTTTTTTTTTTCTCTTGCAAATGTCCCGCCATGGAAGCTGTGGGTTCGTTAGCTTGACGCAGGCGTTGGCCGTGGGCTCTGGCCCTCTCTGTTTATCTGACAGACAGAACATCTCGCCCTTGGCGGGGCCGGGATGCTGCTCTGGATCCCGGCCACTTGGTAGAGCTTGTGGAAGTTGCTTTATTGACCCTTGCATGTCACTGCTTTCCGTGGGGGTTTTATTTTTTTCCCCCCACTGGTGTATGACCCACTGGTGGAAATGGAAGTTGTCCATGCGTGTGCTTGTCTGCAAAACTGAGCCCTCTGGGTTTGGATCGTTCCTGCTGGGCTCCACGTGCTTGTCCAAGAGGAGAAGCAGCTTTGGCTGCGTTTTAGGTTTTTGCACTGTAAGACTTCTTGGACCCTTTTTGGCAGGGATGAGTGAGAGAAGAACTTTGCTGAGAGTCCAAGCTAAAGGTTTTCAAAGCAGAAAAGCAAAGTATCAGTGAGATCTTCTGAAACTTTCATCTTGCACTTAGGCTGGTCAGCCTGGGGTGGGAGCACCCGCGCCGAAAGTACGGGCTCTTGTGAGATCGAGGTGGGGCAGGAGCAACCATACCTTCTTGCTCTGTTGCTTCTAAGAGAATTTATTGCTAGTAGAAACAGCAGAGCTGGCAGTCCTGAAGGCTTTGTAATCCCTGTGACAGCTACTGGCTGGACGGGGTCTGATGTGAGCATGCTCAGGCTGCTGTATCGGTGTCTCAGTCTGCCCTTGGGGTAGTCTCAGAGGAGCCCACGCATTTCTTGGCCTGTCTTTTTAGGACAGCCGCTGACCTGAGCTCCTTCATGGGTTATCATGGCTGTACGAATATTCCAGGGTTGCTCGTGACAATGGAGTGGTTGGTTTATTTTGGTGGGTAATGGCTTAGTGGCCATTTCCTGAAACACCACTGGTTGAGCTGGCAGGTTCTTGTAGGTGCTTTAGCTATGGTAGCAGTAACTTCTCACTCTTTGAAATGGTTTTGTGGAGTTTGAGAGCTGTGTACCGTGAGGCACACATCCTGTGAAGACGTTTTCCTTGGAAGAAGGGAAAAAATACTTCTCTAGCTGGGTGGAAAACCTGAGGAAGCCAGTAGTAGCTGTGACCCATCAGGACCCTTTCTGCAAATTCATATGCACCTTTATGTGGTGGTGTATCGATCACTAAGACAACTGATGGACTTCTAAAAATTTTAGCTATTGACTTGTTTAATAGTGCCATCTGCAAATCTGAAACGTATTAGATTTCCCCTCAAGTTAAGACACTCTCAGTCGGCTTAGGTTTTGGGTTCATTTTCTGTGCAATTGGTTGCATTTTTAAGCAGTTTCTGGAAACCACGAAGGGTTAGAAAGTTACTTTAACATCATCTCAACTTTAAAATTTATGTTGTGGTCACCTATATTGAAGAGGAGGGATTTGATACAAGCGATCAAATATCTGGAGGCTTACAATCGAGTCATAAGAGTTAGAAATGTCGCTTATGGTAGACTAGTTCTGGTTTGTTTGGGTTTTATTTCTTGTTTTTAAGAAGTGCTGAAACATTCTGGTCCACATTGCACAAATCCCAAATGTGAAGATGAATAAAAACAAGACTTCTTGGAACTTAAGGAACTCGTATGGGGCACAAATCCAGAGTATGGGTTTGTTTATTTGCATTCCAGTAGCTCAGAAATCTCAGGCCCTCCAAGCGATGGGAATTGGTAATGCATCCTCCTGCTGACTCCTGCTTTTGGTCACCTCAGTGCCCAGGGTCTTGCAGCGAACAGGCCTTGCATGCTAGCGAATGTTTTGCATACGTGAGCAAATGTGATAGTGATGTGCTGAAAGCATGGAACCAGATCTCCTTCCTTCCTTCATGGAGATTTAGATACGGCTTCCGTTGTTCGCCTGGGGTGGCGGGGGTTGTTTGTGTGTGGTTCTCCTTCAAGATTAATCTTTTTTTTTAAAAAAAAAAAAAAAAAAAAAGGTAAACATAATTATTTCTCTAGATATTTCTAGGAATAGATCTGTTAGGTCAACTGGAGTCTAGTGCTAAATAGGATCTTCTGCAGTGGCCTGACCTATGCGCACAGCTGCTTTTTGTAGTTCTGGGATGGGGCTGAAGGTATGTGGCAGTGCGCATTTCTTCCAGCACGATATAGGGCTTTTGGAGATCATGTGTTAACCAGTATGCCTGACTGGCACAGTGCAGCACCATGCGGAGGGGAAACCTTGGGCTGAAATGATATTTAGATGCACTGCGCAGAAGTTGGGCTAAGTTATTTCTCTGCGGGGCTGCTGTGGGTCAGAATGGAGCACCTCTGATGCGGCAGTCTGGGTACCAGCTCGAGACTTCACCTTTTTGGTGGAAGCCCTGAGCTCCGTGGTGCGATCCGGCTGGGGTGCAGTGGCTCCTCCAGCGAGTTTAGTGAGAGGATACGCGTGCCCGAGCACCAAAGTTTTAGTCAATATTTGATGCCGGTTAAATCCGTGGGAACGTTCTGCTCCTTCTTGAAGTGTAGTTAAGCTTTTTTTGCTTTTGAATCAGCACACCCTTACGCTGGAGACTCACTGCCTGTGTGTATTCAGCCTATCTACAGATGACAGTGACATGAGAAGTTGTGGCTATCCCCGAGCGCCTGGCCAGCACAGCTGGGCCTGGGTGCACCAGGCCATACTCTGTCTTGTACATCATCAACGGGAGAGCTTATTAAGTTTGGCCTTGTAATTGAATAAGTTACACTGTGCAAGTCCCTTATGGGTTGTTCGACAGAAGATTTCTCTCCTGGTGATGATGAACAAGAAGAAGGTAATCCATGGTGACTTCCAGAACTGGTGGAAGTAGGGAAGATAGATGCTAAGACCCAGCACTGCTTTTTGGGGTAGGGCTCGTGCAGCGCTGGAGGAGATGACATGGTGCATTTGTTGGAAGAAGGCTGACAGATGACCCGTTAAATAATTAGATCATACTCTTAACCCATGATCCATGTTTTCGCTCTTCTGAGATTGATAATCCACCTTCCCCTCCCTTGTCCCAGCCTCTCCATGGTTTTGGTATTTTGTTTCTGTGTGGGTTTTACTCTTCTAGATTTGCTACAATTAATAAAATCAATGTAACACTGTCTTTGCAGTCTACTTTATTTTCTTATTCCTGAACTGTAATGTGACGGTATGAAATTGTTAGTGTTCTGCACAGATTTTGTGTCCCCAAACACGCAAAGTCGTCTTAATTTTTGTTTCAGTTCCTTGCATAAATTTTAATTTATATCTTTTTACCCATGTTACCTAAGATTTGTTATTTTTTTTTGCTTTTCTTTTCTGAACTCATTTTTCTTTCCCCATTTTTGTTTCCTCCATCCAGTATCTGCAGATGAAATGGCCACTGCTTGATGTTCAGGCAGGGAGCCTTCAGAGTAGACAAGCCCTCAAGGATGCTAGGTCTCCATCTCCAGCACACATTGTTGTAAGTAAATGCAGAAAGATGTTTTTCCTTTGGTTTTTTTTGTTTGTTTGTTTGTTTGGTTTTTTTGTTTTTTTTTAAAAGGCATTTGACATAAATGGCATTGGTTGTCATCAGTTTTCTTTTACACAAACCAAAAGAGGAGTACTTCAAAACAAACAAAACCCTAACGAGCCCATGGTAAAAGGAGGGAATACATTTTCTATTGCTGGGCTGTTTATGAAATTATCATTCATGATGCTTCACTCTGTGCCTTGTAGGAGAGCAGAGAGTTGAAAATGCTCTAAAATTACACTCTGCAGAATTACTTAGTGGCAGCGAAGTCTGACCAGACCAGTTTACACATCTGACAATGTTGAACTGAAGAGAATGAAGAAACACTTTTGGAAAGCGTTAAATAAATAAAATCCCAAGCCTGTTCTATGGCCTTTAAAAAAAAGTAATCTTTTCTTACTGCAAAATTTCCAATGGAAGTTTGATAGTTGGTTGGCATTTTACCTGGGTGAAGGCTCAACAGAACCAAGCTCAACAAGAGCACGTCTCCCTTTGAGTTGTGATTACTTCTCATTTAGTATGAAAAGCGTTATCAAATGTTTAGTACTTACCTGCAAAATGTAAAACTCTTTACAGTAAGCAGCATTGCTAAAAAATAGCTTTTTTTATTAACTTCTCAGTTAACTTTTCTGTTCTTGGCTAAATTTTCTTGCTTCTATTGTGGAATATAATGTTGAGTTTGAAATGTTCAGTGTGAATTTGCATGAGAGGGGTTTGGGGGTTTATTTTATTTTCTAACATAGCATCCGTAGCGGTCTAAAAGGAAACTGTTTATTTATATGGTGTTATGCGAGAGGGGTGGTATACGCTGGCCCATCCTCACCCATAGCCAGTGTCGGTGCCATTTCTTGTTAAGGAGCATCGTAGCTCTGAGCTTTTATCTGGGAAATCCACCTCTGGAGAAGGTGGCATGTAGTGAGTTAGAATATTCTGAAACACTTTATCATCAAGTTTTACATGATTTTTTTTTTTAATAACTTTTTTTGTAACCAATGGATGACAAGGTGAATCCCAGGAAAAGAAGAATTGCTTGTTCTGTATTTCTTACTGTACAGTCTAAAGCTGACGTAGCTGGTAGATCATCCAAGATGCGCATTTGTTTTATTAGAAATTTAAAATCGTACTAAACACTTTTGAGGAGTTTCTTTTTCTATTGTTGTCTTTTTAACTTGAGAAGTATCAGCCCTTTGCTGAGTGTCTTATTTCTTTATTTAAAAAGAAAAAAGGATTCCTATCTCGTAGACTCCACACCTACCAAACCATCCCTCAGTGCAGCAGAGAGCGATTGGCACAGGACTGGTATTTGCTTAGTCAATATCTAGCAGTGGTTGCTTCACTTCTTGAGAATGGCTTTGCTTTTCCTTCCCATCACTGGAGGAAGAGATCAGAGAAAAGATGCTCGGCTGGTTATTTAGAAATCTATGGCCATCAAAACCCGCCGTCATCTTATTCTTAATAAGAAATGAACCAAAATCTCTTCCTTATTTTAATTTTTTAATTCTTTTTTTTACTGCGGTGCTGGAGGACCGACCGGCACGGGGGACGGGAGCGTTCCCGGGCTGGCACGGGGGAGCAGTGTCAGGCTTGCGGGAGGCGATGGTGAGGGAGCAGGAGGTTTCTCCTGGGTGGCTGCGGCCGGGGAGGACAGCCTGGGTTTGGTGGGTGGCTTCACTGGGCGTTGCCTGCGTTTCCCCGTGCTGAGCATCCTCCCGCCGTGCAGGAGAGCGGGTGCTTGCCTTCCAGAGCCACAGCAGCTCGTTGTGCCGGGGGCTGGCTGGGGTCCCGGCTCCTCCGGCCCTTCCACCCGGGTGGGGGCGAGGTGGAGGTGAGTGGACAACACAAATACACACACACAAAAAAAAGAAAAAGGGATCAAAAATCATGATCATTTTGGAAAATAGAGAAACCTGTTTCCAAGGAGGCTGAGGTTGATCTGCCGTGTATTTTGACCATTTATGGGGTTCTTGTGGGTCTCTTTAAAAGCTGTTTCACTCTGCTATTCAATAAAAAGCATATTTACCATAGCAACCACTTAGGCCGTGAGGAACATATACTACCTCTGAGATGGAGGCCACCTTCCAAAAGAGCCACAGCTGGCATTTGTAATGTGATCTTTTGTGCTACTTACAATGTTGGAGGGAGAGGAGGCGGAGGAGGGAGTGAGGGGGGGAGCAGTGGGGTTTTTGGGAGGGAGGGGGGGAGGTTCTACAAGGTTTAATGTTTATTTCTAGCAGCAAACTGTTTTGCCTTGTTCTGTTAAAGTAAATAAATAAGGGGCAGCTTTTTCCTCCTTTTTCCCTGGCACCCACCCCGGGCCACATTCATTCTGTGGAGTAAAAATGGTCTTATTTTTGGTAAATAAAGTTAGAGCGGGTAATGGCATTCTGGGGAGATGAAGCGGCTGCAGATGCCGGTTGGCCTGGGATGTGTCAGGTTTCTCTGGTGTCCCCGTTTGTCGCCGCTGTGCCTGCCCACAGCACCTGGGACGTGGCCCCTCTTGCACGAGGCTCTGTACCCGCTTCTGCATACGCGAAAACGCAATTAATCTTTTTACGGCACAATGCGAGGTATTTCACGGGCAAGCTGGAGTTTCTGTGCACGCGTGTAGTGTGTAACGTATAGGGATAGAAACTGGTTCTCCACCCACGTTACTGTGCCTGGTCTGCCTGCCAAGGGTACCCATGCCAGTTTTTCATCTTGAAATCAGTTGTGCCGCCCTGAAGATCTGTAGGAAAATGCTAACACCTGCAAATCATTCCTTATCTTTTCCCTATCTCTGAAATCAGGATTTGAGACTAATCTTTATAGCTGGATTACAAAGAGAGGAAAGGAGAGAGGGGGGGTGTCTTTTTTTCCCCTCTTTTTTTTTTTTTTTTTTTTTGTTTCTCCCCTCCCCCCTCCTCCCCTTTTTCCTTTTTTTTTTTCTCTATTTTAACGTTCTTGCTTCTCGGTGCTTGGCTGTGACTACCACGAGCTCGGTGTCGGGGCTGCAGCCTTTACGCCCAGCTCCGATGAAACTCCCCTTGGCTTCAGCGCGGGTTTTTAGCTGAATGACTCAAGGCTGCAGAACATGGCCGTCTGTAATGTCTTAAGTAAAGTCTGTACTATTTGTCAGCCGTCCTCCTTTCAGATTTGTTTAGGAACATTAAGTTAAGACTACGAAAATCGAAGCAAAAAGACCAGCATGAATAATTTGGCTGGATTGCCCCCAGTGCTGTGGGCTGGGTTAATACTGCTTTTCATGGTGCTTGAGAGAGTCTCCGAGGCCCGTAATGAGAAACAGAATATTAAACTGAAATTATGTTCAGCGTGTCTTGAGGAAGGTACAGCATGAGGCTCCATTTAAGACCAATGCATTTATTTGCATTTAGGTGCTTCACTCGTCTTGTAAGACTCTTGCATCTTGCTCTGGCACAGTCATGCTGCTTATCTCTGTCCAAAGGTGAAAGAAAACTGGGGGAAAGATTGTTTTAATAGTACGCTATTAAGCTTGCTAGGTCAAAATTTTGCATTCAGCCTGCAGATAGCACTATTATGAGGCTGGGATTTTTTTTTAAAGGGGTTTTATGGTTATTTCCCCTCTTTTTTTTTTTTCTTTTTTTTTTTTTTCCGACATGTGATTTCATTTAAGGTGTTAAGACTTTGTAAAATGTTTTTAGCAGGAAGTTTTTGGGTGTAAAGCAGACCCCAGCTGGGTGCCTTGCGTGCTTCTCTAAGCGGGTAGGGTGCTGGTTGTCTTGAAACGCTGTGTTCAACATACACCTGATCTGCTCCACACGTGTGCCACCGGCGGGGTGTTAAGGATGAGATCTGGGTGCCTCAGGAGTGGGATTCCCGCAGGAGAACCTTCTGTTGTGGTGTGGAGAGGCAAGTGAAAATGAGCGTGGTGTGTCTGCGCAAGGATCTCCAAAATCTGCTCACTACAGAAAGCAAGTTCCTTGACAACCTTTTTTATCAATGCGTGCGTTCCTACAACTTCGAGGACAAAACCAGCGCTGTTCTTCCCTGTTCTCTGCAAAGTCAATGCTCTGACTCAGCCGTGCCCTGTTTCGGGCAGGAGTATGGGTGAAAGACCAGTCCCGGGATCCCGCCTCCTGCTGTCTCGGCTGTACCGAGATGTGCTTTTAGTTTCCTTTGTAACAGGCAAAAACATTCTGAACCCAAAATGGTGGTGGTTTGGTACAGTATATTTCTTACAAAACAGTTAAAGGTCTAAAAGAAATCTTGCATTTTTCTTCTGTAGGGGGAGGCCTTTTGAAGTAAATGTAAATGTTACCTTGGGGGACGACTTCTAGTACTATTTGGCCTGGGCTTTCTAATATGTAGTGAACACAGCCGTAAAGTAGACTGAATCCCCAAGAACAAAGAATCACTGTGCAGTAGTGTGTCTAATTTTTTTCTTTTTCTTTTTTTTTTTTTTTTTTTTTTGCTTAAGGAGGTAAAAACATGTTTTTTAAAACATAATATGACAAGCAAAACTGAAGGCCAATCCATCTGAAACATACTCTGTTCTCAGCCTCTTCAACGTGCGTGGACAGCGAGCGTCGGGGGCCGCTGGGCGGTTCGGAGGGGTCAGGAGTTATTTCCCACAGCGGTTTGAGCTGAAGCTGCGCGGTTTGCTCTGCCCCGTCCATAACTTCTTGCAGTTTTGTCTGGTTCGCACTTAATGGCCTTGGAGAGAAAAGAGAAATACCTACCAGTGATCATGAGGTTTATCTTAGATTTTGAAATTTCACCGGCCAGCAGTGTCCCTTCAGGCAGTCCGGAAGTGGGGCGCATCCAGACGTATGCGCAGTCCTGTATGTGTGGAGCCATCTGGAAGCAAAATCTTGCAACTTCCACTGGCAGTGCCCCAGGAGGGCTTTTAGAGCTCTTGCTTTGTTTGTCTTTAATATTTTGTGGTAGAGAGGCTGTTCTTCCTCTGCAGTAGCCTCTTGAGATGTTCTTGGATTTCGGGCCGTGTGTGCCCATGATGGGACACCCTCTTCCCTGGAGATCTGCGGGGCAATCCTCTGAGCACGCAGACCACCTTGAGAGTTGCAGGGATGTGGTGGGGTTGTGGGGTGAGGGAGTTGGGCATCGTTCACCCCAGTGCCTGCTATTGAGAGAGGCACATACGTGGGGAGAAGGAGGGAGCTGTGTGTCTGAGCTGTGGTGGTACCCTGGTGGTCCCTTATGGCAGGTAGGTCGCACCTCAGTGCGTGGACTCAACACACAGATCCCCGAGACTCACCCCGTAGAAATATCCATGCAGACTTTATTGGAAAGCTCCTTTAGCGACTCTCTCCTTTTTTTAATGCTCTATACTTTATTTGGCTAATTGCTCTGGCAGTTGCAAAGTAAACAAAATGTTTCATTAATACATGCCCAAAAGTGTGCAAACATCTTGTCCTGAATTTTCGGAGCTGCATGGAATTAAGCCACAGAAGAAATTAAACTTGCTGAGAATTTTGTGGCTAAATCTTTCACCACTAATTACTTTTGATTTTTCGTTGGGAAAGGTTGTGTTTGGGGGGAAAAAAAAATAAATAAAAAAAAAAATCTGTGTTCAAACCTGAATGTTTGGGGCTAAGTATAGAATTCATCTACCAGCAGCCCAATAAAATTATTTTGGATGGGTTCCTATAAAACACACACGTTATATTCAGTACCCACTAAGTATGAATGAGAAGCCCAGTGCTTGGTTTGTCTGGAGCACAGAAGAAATGTGGACTCCTAAAAAGTAATTCACTCGGTAATTTGATATACTTGCAAAATAGTTCAGACTTCAGGGGACTGCTTCATGCCGTTGGGTTTACGCTGTGGCACAATGACCGTCCTGTACAGACTTTATTTAGGTACTGGAGGTAACCCCTCTGCTTCCGTGTCGAGACTGGGGAAACGTGCAGGTTTGTGCCTCTTACTGTGAAGTGAGCAGGAATTTAATGCTTCTGCAAACATCAGTCAGCACTAAAGCGCCTTCAGAAGACACCTTGGGGCTGGATTGGCAGCTGGGATGGATTGTCACGCTTGGTTGTAGTCAGGAGATCTGTGAGTAGCTCCAAGAACTCTGAAGTATTTGGATGTTGGGATGTTTTAGCTGTGAATAAATGCTGTAAAATGTATAGTACTGCCAACCCCAATTGTTCTTGGATCATGAGTCAGGCCTCAAAAGATCATGAGGATTGGTGTTGGTTTTTTTTTTTTTTTCGGTGGTGTTTTTGTTTGTTTTCTGTTTCTTAAATAATACATTTTGTATTCTCTTTATTTGTTCTCTGGTTCCTGAGCCTGCAGGGTATACTCCGCTCATTCTCAAACTTTTCTCTACAGCAGTTCAGGAGCTTGCTGTGTGCTGTAAGCGGAGGCTGAGGTTCTTCCCTAAACACTTGACTTCAAGGCTACCACGCTTTACGAAAAATAGCAAGTATTGCTAGACTGGCTATAAAATCGCAGGAATCGGCAACTCTACATGTTGCTCCAGGAGAAGGGAGCTGAGTTAGGGGTGTTACGATATGCTTGGTGCAGTCTGTTGAGCATCCATTTCTGGCGAATTACCTGGCGGGGCTTCGGGAGAACCTGGTCCCTGGTGCCTGGGAGGGCTGCGGTTCCTGGGTACCAGGGTGGCTTGCCTTGAGACGGCTGCGGTGAGTGCTCCCTGCTCCCAGGCAGGGCCAGGCTTCTCTGACGTTACCGGAGACAGCTCAGCGGGTCCTCCTGAAGCAGCAGGTATATAGCCCAGGATATTGCAGTGAACCAGCATCAGTTGTGATTTGCTGGAGGGGCTGTGCTGCAGCTCCTGCTCCTGAGCTGGAGCCCTGAGATCTGGCGTTTTGGTTTGCGGTGGCACACCAAAATAGATCTGTTCTGTCTCTCCCTGACATATCTGAGTATCGAAACTCTCTGGGTGAGGGGGAGGCAAGATGAAGGCTTGCTCATCAGAGATCCTTTAAAAAATACGTAACTATGCTGCCTTCAGTGTGGTTGGAAGTGCATCTGCTGCACGGTTGCCTCTTGTATCTTTTGTTTATAAAATACCCATTATGTCCCAAATGCGACGCAATAAAAGTGCCTTAAGTTCTGGCCCTCTCTGACCAGCTAGTTTGGGGGTCTGAAAAGCTGCAGAGAGCAGCGTTGCAAGGTGGAAACCTACACTGGGAAGATGGTTTAGGAGAGAGTATTTTAGCACAGAGGAGCCCGAGCCGTGTTTTGGATTCAGTCACCGGGCAGCTTGTTAATGCCGGAGCGCGCGTGTTAAAATTAACTTCTAGGGACTTGCGTGGGCCTAAAATTAAATATCGGGCAGCCATCAGCTCTCCCGCAGAAGAGCGGTCGGGGCTGAGAGGAGCGGGGGGCAGCGCAGACGGTCCCTCCCCGAAGCCCGGGGCGGCGTGCGCGGGGATGTGGCAGCAGCAGCCCTGCGCGGCGGCTCGGCCTTGGCAGCGGGCGAAGAGCTGCGGCAGCGCCGGGTGATGCCGGAGAGCCAGATGGGTGAGCCTGTCAGATCAAAGACGATGCATACCGAGGGTGGCAGGCTTGGCAGGGCCGCTCGCCGCAGGTCCTGCTCCCCGCGCACCCTGTCTGCGGCTGAAGTTTGTGGCTGGATTCAGTCTGGAGCTTAGCGAAGTAGGTATTGAATAATGCAGCCTGGTTTGGGGCCAGGACCCGTGCTGACGGGAGCAGGAGCAGCCATCGTGCGCAGAGCAGAAGATTTAACGGGTGTTGATACGGCCCCGGCGCTGTTTTTGCCCGAATTTCTAGAACCACAATCTTTCCTTTCCAGTACGGCTTTGGGCTTGTTGACGCAGAGCGGAAAAGCCCAAATAAGCAGTCGAAGTAGCTGTCTCAGAATGACTATTCCTCATTATCTCTCCATGCGGCCACTCTTATTCAGCAGTAAGAGGTCCTTTGTGTGGTTTAGCTTAATCCGCTTTGGAAACGGATTAAGCTAAATCTCACAAAGAAACTCTTAGTGCTGAATAACAGTGTCCACACGGAGAGATAATTCGAAATAGTTATTCTGCATTTTTCAATTCACACTTGAGCCCTTGCACAAAAACTTCCCCGTGCAGACGAGCCCACT
Organism: Vanellus vanellus; assembly: GCF_965231255.1. Classification (NCBI taxonomy): domain Eukaryota; kingdom Metazoa; phylum Chordata; class Aves; order Charadriiformes; family Charadriidae; genus Vanellus; species Vanellus vanellus. The sequence goes on along the minus strand of NC_138912.1, from coordinate 10,808,072 downwards.
TGAATAGGAACCTCCTATTTTCTGTCTAAACAAGGTCTGTGTCCTGTGTCCAGGTGCTGTAGTAAAGAAAACAGCACGTATTTATCATTAAAAAGGAAGGGAGCTGGCATTGCTGGGCTCGGGACCGTTTGTTTGCCAGGTTGCTCAAGCCCAGGTTTAATGCTCTTCTCACCAGTTCGTGCTGTTTGGGACTATATTATTCATGGGATACTTCACTTTCTGGACTGTACACACATCAGTACTCTCCTATGGAAGAAACTGGAGCTGCCTAGTAAACAACTGCATATAGAGAAGGAAGGATGCTTTCTCCTCTGTCCTGTGCAGAGCTGTTTGGCAAGGGGCAGATCCATTTTGGAAAGCTTTTGGAGAGGAAGAGATGTCGCAGATAGTAAGGAGTGATGCCTTCGTGAAACAATCTCCCACCCCTAGTCTCTCCCCAAGCAATGTTCCGTGCCTGATTTCACTAAGCTCATCTAGAAATTTTTGTCAAGCAGACGTTGCTTTGAATCTGCAGCAGGCTGGTTGCAAGGGTCTGCTTCCAGGGGACCTTGCCTTGAAGCTTCGCTTGTACCTGACAGCTACCGGGGAGCAAAATCATTCCGCGCTTTCCTGAGATGGGAAAACATTACTCACTCCTCTGTTTTACCAGTGCAGCCAGAAAGATGTTAAGTTTTCCCAAGGTGATTTTGCGAAACTGATGATTTCCACATCTGCATTTTAGAGCAAAAAAACCCAAAACCCGAAGCCTGCAGCCCCACAGGAAAAACAAAAAAGAAACTGAAGTAGTTTTTGAAATCTAAACCTAAAATCCTAACGTGTATCAGACCTTAGAGGAGGATTACTTTTGGCGTTGTTAAGACCCTGCGTGTCCATGTGCGCTTGTGTCAGATGTACCTTAAGTCTCATCTTTGGAATTAGGACGTTTGGGGGAGCTGAGCCAGCCCTTCCTCTACCCCAGCGAGCAGTAGCTCTGCAGCCGGGCGTATAAAGGTAATGAGGGGTGGGCTGGTGTGGGGTCCCGGGCGTGTGTGGTTTGAACCGTATGTGCGTGTATACGAGAGGAAGGCTGCTTTCTGCCTACCCTTCCTGATGGAATTCAGAAGTAACCAAATCTTTGGGGTTGGGTGTGGGTTTTTGTTTGTGGTGGGTTGTTTTATTTTTTTTTGGAGAGGGAGGGGTTTGTTTTGTTTTGTTCTGTGGTTGGGGTTTTTTTGGGTGTGGGTTTTTTTTTTTTTTTTTCTTTTGCAACCCTACCCCTCTACCTCTTGTGCAAAATAAGGACCTCGTGGTGTCCCTGGGCCTTGCAGTGCTGCAGAAGGAGGTGGGTCTGTGCTAGTTTCCTAGGAGAGGCGAGCGGTTCCCTAACGCGCATTTTTCCTGTTGGCAAGACTCAAAGACTTCTCAACTACTATTACTGTGGAAACTAGCTTCCCCTTCCCCTTCCTTTTGAGTTTTTAAGCCTTGATTCAAGAAATCATTAAACGTGAGCTGATGTCCATCCGTGTTCTGGACAACACTTAAGTGTGTGCTCAAAGTATGGTCTTGTATAGTGATGCTTTTCTGAGGTGGGGCGCTGGAATTGAGTATTTATATGAAATAAATCCCTGTGCTGAGAGATGGTCGTGGCTTCTGCCTGCGCCCCAGCTAGCAAGTACTGAGAAAGGAAAGGGAGGGAGAGAAGGAATAGCGTGTCCCGAGCTCCTCTCCCCTGCAGCTTGTCCTTGTGCTGACCTATTTCTTCCCCAGGCTATAGGAGAAGGAAACACCCCCAAGGAGGGCTTTGGTCTCTTGTTGCACATCTGCCCACTGGGAAATGCACGAAATCTCTGTGGTCTCCTCCCCTGGCTGGAAGAATAGTGTCGGAGAGGAAAGACACCACAACAAAATGTCCCGTTGTATTCCTGCAGAGCTCCGCAATGTCAGTATAGCGTGTTATGGGGACGTGACTGCCCTGCAATAAGGAAATGGTATTTTATGGAGGAAAGCAGAGTGAAGGAACCTGAAAGCCTCCAGACTTTCTTAGCGTGCATTTACAGCCGTGAACGCTTTTCCTGCCAAGCAGCTGCATGGAAGCAGTATCATTAGAAAACCCCAAATGGTTGCAGCGCACAGTTTTTTCCCTGGCGGCAGAACTTCTGTTGCTGCATGTTGGACATGTCTACATGGTTAATTAATATGAAGCAAGCAAGGGTTTGAATTGCTAAAGCTATAGCTGCTGCACGTTGACTCCCCATCTCGATGCTTTTCAGGCATGCTGAGCACTTTGGAGGGAAGTCGTTTACTGGACGTGAATTAACCTGCTCCTCATTAAAGGGCTCTGATGGCCAGGACAGGTTACCTTGGGATAAGCTCTGGTGTGAACCAGAGGCGTGCCGGTTGCTCCACAATTGCTGCCTGAGGGGTAAACGTGAGGTAGCAGATGCCATTTGGACTGGACGTGAAGTTTGCTTGCGTCTGTGTCCAGAGCTGAGCACGTGGCCGGGCAGCTACAGAGGTGCTGTAAGACCTCGGTGGAGCTCACCCTGCAGTAACTTGTTCTGCTCGTCATGCCCGGAGCACATCCAGGGAGCGCCCGGTCCCACCGTAGATGGACTGTTAAGCTCCATTCCTGCGTAGGCGATCGTTTGGGCACCTCAGATCGTTGCACTGAGGAATCTGCGGGATGAGTAAATGGTGAGAAAATTTGAGGGAGCAGCCCCAGAGCTGATGGGAGAGGAGAAGAGCCAAGGAGCTGGCGCCTGGTTCACTTTCTGGCCGACTCGGCTGCTCCTTGCCTGGGCGCCGAGCCGCGCTCATGGCTCTTACATTAAACCATCATCCTGCTCCCGTTCGCTGGTGGTCGGGATGAGGTGCCTTCATCTGGGGCTGGAAAATTAGGGACCCTTCTCCTCCCAAGCACCCTCCAAGACTGATGGTGATGTCTCCCTGTGGACGCTGTGTTTCACTGCTGTGGTTGTGCAACGAGCAGGTCAAAGCGCTTGGTGCAAATTCAAGATAATTTTGTTATCGCTTTATTGCCACCTGTATTTAAGAGGATCTAATAAACATGCCGCGCTCAGAAAAGCGGGTCGTTGTCCCTGCCCCGAAGAGCTCAGGCCCAGGAGAGGTGGGCTCTGTGCAGGGCAAGACACGATTTGGTGATGTGATGGGCACCGTATGCTCATGTCCCTTTCCCGGAAAGGTAACGTGTTCTGTGTATCGGATCATAGCAAAGCTGGGAGCGATGTACAGCTCCCCAGACTCCGAGTTCATAGTCCAAACTGGTAGGCTAGCCTGGCTCTGACGTGCTTATTTGATGCTCTAGTTGTCTCTGCGTATTTTGCTGGAGGGGACTAAAGGCAAAAAAAAAAAAACCCCAACAGTTACTCACCTGTCCTTCAGCACAGGTGAGCTTTGCACTGTTTCCTTGGCCATCTGTGGGACATTTAAAAGAGCAACGTGGGTTCCTGACATCAAAGAGTTAATAGCAGTGAGTGTGGTACAATAGCTCATTAGAACTTAAACGTGGGCTGCAAACTCAGAAATCTTGATAATTTTGGTCTATAAGGACACTGAACTTTCAACCCTAGTTCAGCAATCATAAATGCCTGTTAAGTAAGGCTTCCTTTTATGAAGAGAGAGTGGATGGATGCATTTCAATGGGCTCTAAAAGTATTGCTACTCGTTTCGGCGTCGGCTGGCCGAATGCATCCGGGCATGGGAAGGCATTTCGAGATCTGTACAAAAAGCACTTTGAAGTATAACCTTTGTGAGCGTCTTAGCTAAACCTGACTGCAGTTGGAAGCAGCACTTTTTATTTATTTATTTGTAAGTCCTTTTCTTTTAAAGTTGCTTTATGAAAAACCTGCAAAAATAAACCTGTGAGCAATTACATGAAAATGCAATTTTGAAACTTTGACCCAAAGTGAAAGGTGGCAGCGTATGGCTTTCGCGTGGATGTTTTCATAACCAAATATATCGGTGCTGATTTTTTTGAAAGCAGGGGAAGATGGAGCTGCGCCCTGGGATGGAGTTCAAGCGGTTGCCCAGGCTGACAGCCCTCCACCCTGGAGAAGGGCTCAGGCACGTAGAGGTCCTCCAGCCCCTGCTGGATGTGCCCACAGGAATTGCAGTGAGGAACTAAAAACTTTTTAACAGCCCTATCGCCTACCTATAAAAGGATCCTGCAGACGTTACGGGGACTAAGATTCAAAACAAATCACGAGTGACTGCAACTCACGGCTTCATAAGTTGCAGTCCTCCTTCCCTTGAGTTTGCAGGTCCTGATCCAGATGGGCTTCTGCTGAGGTCCTACGTGAGACTGGAAGTAGTGTGTGTGTGTGTGTGTGTGTTTTACCTCGCCTCTCGGAGAGCACGAGAGAGACCTCCGTGAAGAGAGTGACAGGGTTTGATATAAACCAGCAGGACTGCATTGCTGCCATTATTCGACAGTAAACCCTTTCACAATGCCATATGCTGTGCATTCCAGCGCAGCGGCGGAGGGTGTGATATAGTTAAAGCACACTCGGCAAACAGGAAACGCTGGTGACCGCTGTGTGTGCTTTTCAGGGAGATAAAGTATTGAGAGCCTAACGAAAGAAAAAGAAAAAAAAAAAAAAATAGTGCTGGGAATGGCGGGGAGAGGATGGCGGGGGTGAAGGAGAGGGATGTATTTTGGGCCCAACGCTCCGGTCATTATAAAAATGCCGGCAGGAAATGCAGCCACCGAGCAGCCGAGGAAACGCCGCTTTGCTCCAAGATGTTTGTTTTACTCCATTACATGTATTTTCTAGTTTGCTGCTGGGTATCAGGAGTGGCTGTGTTTTCTTTCTTTCTTTTTTTATTTTTTTTTTTTTTAAATTTTATTTTCTTTTTGAAGTTCCTGCCACTCTGGCTTAGTATCCAACTCCCTTCCCCTCTACCCCGGTTAATAATCAAAGGCTGTTTTAAGGGACTAGCATGCAGTAATACGCATTTCGTACCCCGGCAAAATGCAAACATTCGTGTTTAACCGAAGCGGAGTTATTTTCCCGGCAACGGCTCTGCAAAAGGCATTGCAAAGCCTCCTCGGAGTTAGGAAGTCGCTACTGCAGGGCAGCGAGGACGGCAGGGGGATGGGACCAACAGGTCCTCGGATGGGGAGAGCTCTGAATCATAAACACGCCATAGCTTTAATAAAATAAATGAAGTGGAGCCTTTTCAGGCGAGGGCAGACTGTATTGGGGCAAGCCGGGCTTTTAACGTTGGGAGTGAAAATTGACAGGCTGAGAACTGGGACATAAACAAAAATGTCAGTCCCTGGGAGTCTTGTTCACTGGACAATGTCTCAATTGTTTCCGTGATTTTTCGCAGGCAGCGGGGGATAGTGGGAGATTTAACTCTTTGCCGGCCACGCAGGCGCTGGAGGTGCTCTCGAAACGAAGAAGTGGTGGAAAAGAGCATTTTTTGTTTGGAAACGATTAAGCATGTCAGTGGGTGATAAGGAAAGGTCACACTGTTCTCCGCATACTTGTCTGCTGTTCAAGTTGGGCTTTACGCTTCTTTAATTTTGTTTAGGTTTTGCTGCTTGCCTGGAAAACCTTTTTTTTTTTTCCTCCCATTTTTTTGCTTTTTATCAGGAAAAGTGAGATTATGGGGCCAACAAGTACATGTATAAGGAGTAGGGAAAGTGTGTGTGGGGGGGTTAGATTTTAATTTTTATTAGTATTTCTTCATTAAATAGCTGACAGGCAAGCTTGGATATTTTAAGGCTGTCTAGATTATTTGGAACAGGCTGAAATGTGAGATAGGGAATGCCCTTTATTTTATTAACTGCTTTACAATTTTGCTTGAGTCTCAAAATAAAAAGCCGTCTTCAAAGAAGGCAGAGGAGAGACGGGGAGCTTAGTTGTCTCATCATACTTTTGCTTTATGTATTATAAAAACAAACATTGAAACCTGTTGCATACCAGCCCTACGTGGGCAAGGTTCAGAAAGCAGTAACTGGTAATTCTTTACTCATCAGGTTTTGAATGTGTGTTGTGGGCGGGGGGGCAGGGGGGGGGAAGGGGGAAAGGGCGAGACGGCAAACCGAAGTTGCTTCTTCAGGGCGCAAAAGCTGTTGAGGTTTATTTGCAGGAAGATAAACCTGTTTTAATAAAACGTGGGTCTTGCCTCAGTTGAGTGAAGCCGAAACACTTGGCAGGCTGGAAGCCAACGCGCTCGGTGTGAAAGGTCTGGGATGTGCTGAGGTTGCTTTAACTTAATTTATGGAAGAATAACGTATCCCCTTTTCCTATCGGCACATCCTCTGGCTGCTTTGTGTTCGGATGCGTGTTCGCAGCCTCGCACTTTTCTCCTGCCTGCAGAATTTCTCCCCCCCGTGCCCTGCTGCTGCTCGCAGCCGAGGGCTCTCCGTCCGCCGCCTTCCTGCCGGGCAGGACACTGCCTCTGCCGTGGATGCTGCGCGCCGTAGCGCAGCGAAACTTGTGCTCGTGGGCAGTCTTCCCCCCAAATTCCCGGTTGGGAGACACACTCTTCTGTTTAACATGGATGGGGAGAGTAAGCTGTCGCTCTCCTGACGCTTCCCTGTGTGTTTCGCACCGATGGGAGAGAGGGAAGAGGAGGAAAAATAACTGTGGTGTCCTTTTTGAGAAAGGCTGTCTCAAAAGACCGGGGGAGGGCGAGTTGCTGCTCCTCTCGGGGTCTGGCCAGGACTGGAGATACTGGGCGCTGAAAGTGCGCGCCAGATCCTCTGTGGAAAATCTGTCTCCATATGTGTTTTGAGTTGATATTGGTTTCAGAGATTTAGAAAACAAAAGTTGTTGACATGTCGGAGCAGTTGGTTCCCCGGGTAAGTATCCTGAGTAGAGCTGGATTTAATAATTCATAATTAATCGTTCGTGCAGCCAAATGAATTGCTCTTCCTGTTAGTTAAGGATCACTGAAGAGATCGTGATTTTTCTTGAAACTTTGTTTGCTACTCGTGCACTAGTCTCAGCATTTTGCCTTGGAGATCATCCACGAGCCGTTCTTCAGAGCCGGTTGGTGTTGGAGCTCCTCTGAGCAGAGAGGGGGAACATGTGATGTGTTTCCGTTCCCTGCGTTGAGCAGCAAATGATACTCTTTAATTAATAAAAGTTTATTTTCCATGAAGATTCTCCAGTACTTGCATAAAATTCACTGTCTTGGCAAGCGTCCTTACCACCGAATTCATTTGCTGGTGTAGTCACAGAAAGCGGTTAGATTTGTCAGTTAATGAATTTCTCTTATTTGTTACAGAGCGCAGCGTAAAACTCGTCCAGCTCGGGTTGCCCTGGTTTTGTGCGGTATATAAACACAGAAGGGAAGAAATTGGCCTTAGTATTTTGAAGTATTTTCTTAAGACTGTTTTGAAATTTCCACCGCTTTCCTAGTCATGAGTAACAGTCAACTTTGATTTGAAAGTAAACTCATTACTGATAATAACAGCCTACAGGAGATCTCTGCTTCCCTGCTCCTCCTCGTCTCCTAGAGAGGCTTAACTGCTGTTCCAGGTGAAACAATGCTATTTTTAGTGCCATTGCAGAAACACGTTCATGAGATGTCCGCTCTACAGCCGTACAGCTCGTCTATGTATCCATTTAATTGTCACCGGTACTTTTCAGGGCCATCTTTTCCTAGACATGTGAATTAGCAAATATTTTCTAGTTTAGATGAACCGGTAGGTGGGGAGAGATGGGGACACTGATGAGAAAATGCTCCTTGTAGGTACATGCGGCTTCTATAACTTTTCAGCTCAGTTGTCCGAGATGAACAGCGTCTTTAGAATGTCCGCTGATGTTGTTAGGTGCCACAACAAGGGTTTTGGTGAAGCATAAGCAGCGGGGCCTCTGCTCTGCTTTGTCTCCCACCCTTGCTCTGGGACGTGCCTGGAGGAGCCCATGGAGCTCGAGCATCATATGCTCTCTGTCCCTTCACCTTGCAGGACCTGAATCCAGCTTGTGGAGGTCAGGAAACTAGCAAAGCAAGAACTGGGCTAGGTTACGTCTGCCAGCGCTTCGTAAGAGTTGGATATTGCTTGCCCAGCTTCTGGAGTGAGCACGTGCTGGGTGGTGTAAGGGTTTGGATGTTTCTTGTTGCCGTGCTTCTCCTGTGAATATTGACCCAGCCTGAGGAGATACGGGCGGGTGCTGCCGTTCCAGAGAAGAGCTCGGAGAAATGTGCCTGTTTTTCTGGTTGGGTGTTTGGAGGCGTGATGGAGGCCTGCCACAGATTTCGGATACGGTCACTGAAGTGAGGTGCTCTCCTGAGGTACTTGTCTGAAGGGATGAATGGACTCCTGTACGGCTCCACGCTGTCCGTGCACTGGGTAAATGCTGTAGTAGAGATCGCTTCTGTTTTTGTGAGGAGAGGACTTTAAACCTCCCTTTTGCTGCTCAGACACTTTGCTGGTGAAACTGCAGGGTAAACACGTGCGTTCGGCTTGGCTGGAGTCTTCCCCGCGGGCCACTTCTCACCAGCATCTGCTGCACCCGCATGTGGAGGCGACGGTGGAAGTTCTAGATAATGGTACTTAGCACTTATGTAGCACTTCATGTTTCCAAAGTGCCATACAAACCCAAGGCTCCCTATCAGTCCCTGGGGGAAGTCGGAGCTCGGTATTATTACCCTCATTTATGGGCAGAAAAGCTGAGATGTGGAGAGGTTAAGTGGTTTGCCCAAGCCCACACAATGAGTCAGTGTCAGCTCTCTGATTAGCCTTGGAGTTTTCCTGGCGCTTGCTGTCATTGTGCAATCAGCTGGAGTGCGTTGCCCCCGTGAGATGCTCCTTGTCAAGCGCTGGAAACTTCGTGCAAAGCCTTTTGAGATGTGCCGAGGAGTTCCTGCTTGGAGACAGCGCTGATTGCTTCTGTTTATTTTAACATAGACTTAGAGGATATTTTGCAAACCCGTCCAAGAGGCGAAGAAGTTGCCTTCAGTGGAGAAAAATCCAAATTGTAAAAGACTGTTCAGCCTAATGGTGGCATCTGGTTGTGCTGGGGAGGCTGTGAATAGCCTGTAACCCAGCGCTGAGAAGCACTAATCTGTGAGGTGAAGCGAAGCAGCCCTTCTGTATCAGCAACTTTTTACTGCTTTTAGGGAAGGAAGACACAGGGAGAAGCTCCGATCTTCAGGAAACGATACCTTGTCTACACATGGGGTTGCTCTCGAGGAGCTACTTCATGGCAGCTCCTGCGTGAGGGTGCTTTTGTTGGAGAGTGAGAGTGCCTCTGCTGAGCACAGAGTAATTTGCTTTCAAAGTAGATTAAGCTAAACTGGGAGGATGCTGTTAATCTGTCGTCGTGGGTTCTGCATCTGTATTTGATCTAGAATGGATATTCTCCTTTAGAATGGTATTTGTGTATTCTGGATTGATTTATCTTTTTCATATGGCGACGAGGCCTCGTTTCTCAAAGCAGAATTTGATTGAGGTACCAAAATTATCTGATTAGTCGATTGGGATGGCAGGCAACTCTTTCCCTCTGTTAGGTGATGCGGATTTTCAGATGGGCCATTGCTGATACTCTCTTAGGATGGGGTTGAAGGGAGAAGTTATTTTCCTGTTTATCGGAAGGAGGTTATTTTCCTAGATGCCCAGCAATTAAGCTGGCTGTGGCTATTACAGCCTTGCTCTTCCAAAATAAATGAATGAAACCGGGCTGGAGGAACATAAGGGGGGGAAGCTGTTACGGTTCCAGAGGAGGCTGTTGGAGTGATGTCCTTGGGTTCCTAACTCTCTCGGTCTCCTGAAAAGCAAAGCCAGAGGGCTGGCCGGGCGCGGGCCGCCTGGCCGCGGGGCGGGATGGGGTTGCAGGGCCGCGGTCGGGCAGGAATGCCCGTGCGTCAGCGGGAAACCACGGGGTGTGGTGCGGGGCCGGCGCTGGCCGGGGAGCTGCGAGGACAATGAGTCTGCGGTAGGCATTAAATGGTACTGGAGAGCCCGTGCTGATCTCGGTTTCGTGTGGCGTGGTCTGTTTGCGTTAAAATACAAGGGTCAGGGTTTGGGTTTTATTTTATTTTTTTTTTATGGCCGGCTCTGTCTGCCATCAGCTAGTCTAGCGTCTCGGAGCTAGTCATTCAGGGTCTTTGTTCCACTGAGGAAGCAGGAATAACCTTCCCGCACACATACCGCAAGGTTGAATTGGCACACGTAGGCCAATTTCTGCACTTTACACCAAGCCCTTAGACCCAGTTGAGTCATTGCATTTGTTTTGCAGGCTTTTAAGTTTCCATTTCACTGGCAGAGGGATGCCTCTTCTGAGCTGGGTTTGGTGGCAGATCCTCTGCAAAAACCTTATTGCAGTGGTGGGAGACCCCGACAGCTCACCCAGGCAAGAGAGCAAACCTCAAGAAAGTGGTTTGGTCCCAAGCCCGTGTGAGCGGTGGCTGTTGGCAAGGCCACCTCTTTGGCTGAGTCCAGATCATAAGGTTGAAGACCGATCGCGCGTTCTTTGCTGGGACTTTTTCTCCCACCCCCCACCCCCCCTTGCCCTGTGGCTTGTTTGTGCGATACTGTATGGGGCAAAGGCACCGCAGGTTATCCTATTGCGCGTTCAGCTTTCTCGGGCAGCTTGGGCAGATGTACCTCCGTGCTCTGAACTGTTACACCACGGCGAAGTATGTCATAAGGTGTCCAGAGATGTTTCCCCTTCCCCCACCGCCCACATGCTAAAATAAATATCTGATATGAAAGTCAAGGTACAGGAGCCAGCTGCATTGTACAAAAGGTCCTGTCTCCCTTCTGTTGTTGTTTTTTAATATAATTTCCCTGATGGGTTGAGTGACTGTCTACAGTAGAATAAAAGGATGGAGAAGAGATTTTGGCATTTCTTTGAGAAGTAGCATGTTCCTTCTTTGAAATCTGGGGATTTTTTTTGTTTGCTTTGGGGTTTTTGTTTATCTGCTCATTTGGGCTCCCCCCCCCCCCCCAGCTTTCACAAATGGAGGAGAGGAGAAATTGTGTGCATGTGTGTGTGGTGCCCTGCCAAGCAGAGAAACTAAGCAGACAGCCTCTATTGCTTTTGCTCTCACATCTCTAACTTAATTATGGGGGAGGCAAGGGGTGTGTTGTGTTTAATGTACTCCATGCTTCCAAAACTCTGCACTCTCGCATGCTAGGGGCTGACCACTGGCACGGGCTTTCATTAATATTTTTTTTTATTTACCCTGCCCTTCCAAATTACTACTTCTGGTTTGGGGGCTTCTTTGTAACAGAATATCTTTTATTTTTATTTTTATAATTGCTTCTGGATCTACAGAAGCACATGTCGAAAATCATCTCAATGTCACTAGTCTTTAGTTCAACAAGAACGCTATAGAAACGAAAGGTTCTGTCATCCATCAGATTTTCTGTTCCATTTGTTGAAGATGAAAGGCGAGCGAATTTAGTGCTCACTTTCTTCTCCTTCTGACAGTTATTGATCCTCCCTGGAACTCTGCAATTCGCGCTCTGAGCCGGCCCTGACACAGGGAATCCCCAATTCATTATGTGTGTGCTCACTAGCGCCGCGGCAGTGCGGCTGAATTGCCCTTCCAGTTTCAAAGCTGTTAGTTAGTTATTTTTCGGCTGCACCTTGTGAGCTGGGATTTCCCCCCCCCCCCGCCCGCCTCCCTTCTCACCCCTTTTGCCTTACGAGACTTTTAATCTGGGAGCTGTTAATGTTTGAAAAACAGCTGCTATATCAGGGGGGCTTAACTGGTTTCAGAGGCTTTCTTTGATTTGTGCAAAATAGGAAATGGCTGAATCTTTTTCTTTGAGACAATGGGGTGTATTAGGGAGAGAACCTGTGACCTGTTGGATTTTAGTTGAGTTTTCTGGTCCTCAAGGATGCAAGATTGTCAGGTTAGAGACAGTCCCTCCGTTAAAACCAAAATTGTGGACTAAATGTGTTTATTCGTTGGCTTCCGTCTCCAGAAATAGGGCTGTGACAATAAAAGAGGAATCGATGTAACAGTGGGAAGTATCACAGTCTTCCATGTCCATTCCGCCCTTGGCCTTTAATTGAAGGTATGTCTGGATGCATGGGAGCAGGGACAGAATCACAGAATGGTGGGGGGCTGGAAGATCATATAGTCCAACCCCACTGCCAAAGCAGGTTCACCTAGAGCAGGTTGGACAGGAACGCATCCAGGTGGGTTTTGAATATCTCCCGATGGGTTTCCTCCACTGCCCCCTGAGCTGGCCAAACGCAAGCCCAACACATCATGTTGCAGACTGGAGCTGACTTTAACCTGGCTGGCCTGGAGCATGGGTGCAGGCAACGTGCTGGGCCATACTCTGCTGCGTGGTGGTGTCTCGTGTGTGATGCCTGGCAGGGCAGCCGCCATGGAGGCACCGCTCTTCTAGAAACAAGATTAGTAGCGCTCAGAACTTTTCCAGAACCTCCTGTGCCTCCACACAGTACCTCCTCATTTGTGAGTGAGGATGGTGAAGTTTTTACGTGCAATTTTTTTTGTGAAGTTTCTACTTGTTTGATATTAATGAGAGCTTTTAGTAAAGGTGAAGTGAAGATGTAATCTCTTGGTTATCCTGTGCTGAGCGATACCAAACCCCACAGTTCTCCCTTTTGTTTGTGTAAGTGTTCATGAAGTCCATCCCTCTCTCCTCTGTGACCAGCTAGGGACGTGCGTCACCCTTGTTGTCCCAATCTCCTCCTTCTCCAAGCTCTTTTGTTCTTGGGGTTTACTTAACCCTTGGCCACCAAAACGCATTTCCTACCGAAATCTTAGAGAACGGAGGGGACCTGCCTCTTTCTAAAGAGGCAAGGCCTACCTACCCGGCGTGCCGTGGGGTACCACCGCAGGGCTCAGTCCGGAGCTTGCTGCGGGAGGAGAGGGCAGTGGGACCGGTGAGTGCAGAGCTGATGGCAATCAGGCTTCCCCCAGCTGCTTCCAGGCTTTGCAGGAGGTTGGCGGGCCTTTAAAACAGGGAGTTTCACATCTGCTTTTGTTTATCCTTTTTGCCGCAGGCAAGGCTGAAAACTTAATAAATTGCATGAAACCTAAGGAAGCATGAATATAAAAGAGTATTAGATAAATTACAGAAGCCTGCCTACCTGTAACATTTTTTATAACGTAAAGGGTACGTGTGTATTATTTCTCTATAAAGTACCCCCATGCCCCAGCCTCTCACTGAGGCTCTCTTGTTTAAACATTCCTGCGTTCTTGCTACTTCTGCTCCTCAACTTCCACCTCCGACTCCTCCCAAATTTTAACATCGTTCTTCGGTGGCAGGCATTTAACACACCAGCGCTCTGAAGATGTGCTGATGGTTTTCCAAAGGATATTTATAAAGCGGTTTTTAAGTATTTTGGAGGCTCATCTCTGGAGGAGCAGATGAAAGAAAAATCCTTGTAATGCTGGTAGCATATGCACACTGTACAAAGAATGTCTCGAATGCTTTCCGTAATATGTGTCTGTATTTGCTCTAATGTTCTCACCGTTTTTTCAGCCCGGCTCTCCTGGCAGGGGCAGGGATGAAAGGGGAATTGCAAGAGAGAAACAATAAACTTGTAAAACAGACACCTTAGTAAGAGATACCGTAGCTTCAAATATTTGCAGCTCCTTTGTGAAAGAATTGGCATTGCACATTAACCTTAATATAAGTGTAATATAGCATGTATCTGAAGGCAGAATCGAAGAATATGAATTTCTGCGGCTAATGGTTTTTGAATAAATTCAATACAATTGTCTGGCAGTTATTAGCAGAATGTGTGAATCGGGGGCTATGCAACACTGTATACTTTGAAGACCTTGAACTATTTCTACCAGTTAAGAGCTGTTAGATAGAATCTGCTGAAAATTAGCTTCATTCAGTTATCATACAATATAGCGAGCTGTTCTGGCAAAAAGCATTCTCTGCTAACATTGAGGCAAAATAAATTCTTCTGTTCTTCGGTCCTGAATTGCAGATAGTATCTGACTGAGGTCAGATAACTTGGCACATGTGTATGTGCCACCCATACATACGTGTAAGGAGACCTATGCCTAGATATAAATATTGCCATATAATTTGCGTCGCCCTGGTGCCCGGTGCGGGCAGGTCACAGGCACCTCATCAGTCGCTGACTGACCCTGTGCAAGTTTGTGTTCCCTGCTCCAAAACATTAGTAACGCCGCATTAGATTGGGCTTAATTTGGGCTTATACAAAAATAACCAGTGCCCGTATTATGCAGAATGTCAAGCTGAATATTTGTGATGGCTTTTCCTCGCTTTATTATGAATCCTGCGGGTCTGATGGGAGGAGAACACAAGAGAGAGGATGAGAAGGAATACAAAAGACCGGCAGAGTTTGGCCTCCCGTAGCCTGAACGTCACAGTTCAGTGCAAGCCAATGCCCAATTACATTGCTCACTCTGGGATGGCATCGGGGCTAATTTCTCTTGCTAATTACACGGGGTGTAGAAGTATGCCGGTGCCATTAACAGCATCCGTGACCCAGGCTGGTATTCCTACCTGAGCTTTATGGTGCCTCGTGAACATCTGAGCTTCTCTGGAGCTGGAAGCTAAGCGAGACCGTCAAAGTGTAAAGGTGTAGTATGCTGTCGGTGTACTTACGTGGGCAGTGCACGCTTTATATAATTATTTTTAGAGAAGATAGGCGAGTTACTTGTCAATGATTGCTAATACCAAGCCTGTGTAAGACTAGCTTTTTAACTATCTTATTCTTTATGGTCAACAAAGAGCATGCAGGGCTTTATAGAGGCTTCATAGGCTGCATTTAGCAAAGGCGTTCACAGGGATAAAGCACGAGAAGTGGCGATTTCAGTTAGCACCTCTGGGAGCGGGGCTGAGGGGATGGGAGTGTGAGCAGTACCTGCAGAGGGGCAGAGTCATGAAGGATTTTCCAGTTTGTACTGAAAATTGGAGCAGAGTGAACTGGAGGGGAACAAACTGCCTTCAGACAGGATGGATCCTTCTAGTGTGTACGAGGAATAAGGAGAGACTGGATGAAATAAAAAAGCATGGGGCTTCTTGGGTAACTCCTGAAGTTAAGGAAGCCAAGAAATTGGATTGGTAAGCCGTTGAAACGGATGGCTTCAGACTCCACTGGCTGCTTCCGTGTCCTTTTCCTTTCTTTATGCTCCGTATCTCCCCCAAATGCAGTTTGGGGTAGCATCACCGCTCTTGTGAAAATAGACTCCATACACTGAAGAAGCAGCAGTCAGCTCAAGCTTGTTGGCAGGGGTGGTGGGAATGCAAATGTCAGTGCATGATTTGAAAAATCTGGTGCTCTTGGAGGGGAGGGGGTTTCCACCACAAAACCAGCTCATCCATTTTCCGATAGGTTCTGTAGACAATAGATCCCACAACCCCACGTGGTCTCTGGCATATTACAAGCTTTCATAGTTGTGGTCACTTCTAATTTGCCATGCAGGCTCCTAGAGGTTTGCTCCCCGCCTTGAAGTGTTTAAAATGGAACTGCTCATCCCTGGTAAAACCGTTCCAGTAAACGTAGTCCCAGAGTTTCGCAGGACGTGAACCTCCATCAGTGGCTGGTGTCCCTGGTGTTTGTAGCTGCAGCAGGCACTGTCACTAGGGCGTCATCAATACTAAACCCTACATGTAGCTGCTTTACCCCCAAGTCTTTTCACAGCGTGTGTGAGTTTCAGCATAAAAATCTAGGATGGATTCCCTGAAGGAACTGGAATTTCTGGGTGTTGCACAGTCCTTATTAGGAAATTGGAAAGATACACTGATGAGTGTGCCTGTTTAAAATCAGATAGTACAAGAGTTCCCACTATTATTCTTCTGGAAGGATTGTTTGTTAACTAAGTTGGTGTTTCAAATTAGAGTGAAAATGGAAAATAACAAGTAAGCAAATTATTTTCTTGAAGTTTGGCTATTTACAGTATTTAGAAAAACAATAATTGGGTAACTCCTCTTTGAACTGTTACCAATGTATCTGTAGGTACTGGGGTCAACTTTTCTATTTCTACTTTCCCGCTCCTTCAGTGAATCTGAATTTAACTCTTTTTTTGCACATGTCCTAGCAGCTTTGTGTTTATTTCAATCTTCCCCCCCCAGTATAGCCCTTCATAGAATCACAGTCTAGTTTTGTTATCAAGCGAATGTAGCAATAACAGGCCCATATCATGCTGCTTGCACGTGGTACCTCACCGTTTTGGGTCAGTGAGAAGTCCTGCCAGCATGAGTATGGGCCCATCACACTCACACTGCAGCTAAGAACCTTAAATAACTTTTTTTTATATGAAAGCACTAAGACAGATTTGTGAAAATGTTGGTTGGGACTAAATGTTTTAATGTCCAAAATTAGAGTGTGTTGTAATCGGTCTGACACAACTGTAGCAGAACAAAAGCTTTTGCATGACCAATAAATCTCGTTAAATTTCTAACAAAGTTCTTAAACTAACTTCTGGGGTTTTGTATCATTAGTTGTGAAATTCTGGAGTAATAGTTAAATGGCCAAGGAGTACAAGTCCCCTTTTTGTAGCCCATGGTAATTATTCTCATACTCTTGTTCCTTTTGTAAGCCTGTGTGAGACATTAACATTCTGGTGGATCTGATATTTTATGTCCTTCATGACTGTGGGTTGTGGGATCACTGCTGGGCTGTCAGCTCACTGCTTTATTGCAAACCAGTTAGCCGTGTGGAAGATGGATAATATCTACCTTAGCTGGGGGGCTGTGGGCAACGTTCTCTTCGGTCTCTGCTGTGCCCTACCTAATAGGCAGATGTCCTTGAAGCATGGGCTACTGAGCTTTGGAAAGCATCTTGGATGGAAATGCCAGACAGTTGTTTTGCACTTGTTAGCACCTTTTATCCAGAAGCTTTAATAACACCACTGCAAAGTGTTGTTTAACAGCTGGCTTCTTTGACAACCATGGCTTATTGGTAACGAGGGAGCTTATCTTATGAAAGTGCTGCAAAGAAATCAAGGAAAGGGGAGCCATGGGTAAATTGCTTTAATACAACTTTTGTTTCATAGAGGGCTGAGTTTGTGCAACTGGTGAACTAGCAGATGAGATTTCCCCCTTACTCCTCCAGTAATTCTTTGGAGAGGGTCTTGACTCTATCTATGCAAAAAGGAGTCCATTCTCCTTTCCGTAAGTTTTGGATGCTAATGACAAAGATGAGTAAAGAAAAACGGCCCATCCAGCCGCAGGCTTTCTAACGCAGCCATTAGGTTTCAGGCAAGCAAATGCTGGAGAGAAAAAAGTGCTCTCCAGCAATTGTAATTAAGGGAAGAGCACCAAATACCTGTAGCAATATGTCAGTATTTTGAAATAACATTGCATCATCTTTTACCTGAAACTTCATTAATGATAGCATAGATGGCCTCTTTATCTTGCCAGCATCTGCCCTATTACTGGTTGAGACTAAGGGCCAGGCATGTGGAGTAATTCTGTTGAAATAGTTGGTTTTGTGTTTTATGCAACTGACAACCAAATCTGGCCTCTGGAATTTACAGTCAACCAACTGAATTAGCTTGGAGCTCACTGTGGGGTTTGTTCTCCTGTGACGCAACAAAGGCAAGCTGCTAAAGGCAGCCTACGGTAAAACTGCCTTACCTTCAGCTGGGTATCCATCAGTACCGAAACATCTCTTGGGCTCTAGTTCACGGTCACATTTCACCTCTGTTGCTCAGCATTGGACGGACCTGAGACTTCAGGCCAGGGGCCTCCAACTTGTCATCTGTTGACTTGGGACAGTGGGTGGCCTGTTCCTGAGCAGGCCGTAATACAGGAGGTAAAGACAATTAAGGAAAAGCCTGTTGTTGGTGGACTGACCTTATCCCTGTAGGACCCCTGTCTTCCATCAGGAAATGGAAAAAGGTTAAAAATGGCTGCTCTGCGTCCATATTGCTTGTCCGAGGAACAGCGTTTGAGTGCTGGGATTGGTGCCTCGCTCAAATTCAGTCGTCATGCGGATGTTTTAGGTGGCCAGATACCCACCAAACATCTGCCTCTCCCACACAGATGAGAAGAGTGCCAAGGCAGATGATGCTTCACCCCAGGGTGGTGACAACATGTATTATTTTACCTACCAATGCCATACAGTTTCCAGAATATTAAAAGAAACCAGGGGGAACTGATGCATCCTAAAAAATGCTGAGCGAGCGCTGAAGCACGTTTTTACGATTGCCAGAAAATGAAGAGTGCCAAAGTTCACTGAGAAGTTCCATGTCAGTGTCAGGAGCTCTGCTGGGTTTTACCCAGTCCTGTCTGCTGTGTGGTACCAGTTGGGGAAATCCTTCTGGTGGCATTAGGGCTGTTTATTCCCGTCTGCTCTTTCTTGGTCATACTCTTGGAGCTAGTCCCTAACCAGTGATGTTGCACCACTTCACCGCCTGAGTCATGGGTATGTTTAATGCAAATTCTGTAGGTGGCAGGCAGCCTGTTGTTTAAAGAAACAGTTTCCTCCCTCACACAGCCACCTGAAACAAGCTCATGTGAGACTTGATCTTATCAGCCCTCAGCTTTTCTTTTGTTAGCCAGTGTTGTGTTCTTGCTAGGTGTTTCACTAGATTTTTTTTTTCAGAAGAATTTGATCTGTGCAGGTTGTGGGTCCAGGCTGGCACAAAAGAAAACCTCACCTTTTCTGCCCAGCCTGTCCACGGATGAAGTGAATGGAGAAAAATAAAAGACTGACGAGCGGTACTGGGTCTGCCTCCCTGGCGAGTTGAGTGGGCACAAGGGAAGAAGTGAAATGCATTGCATTGGAGCAAAACTTGCCTTTTGCCTTTGGTTGTGATTCGAATATAATAAGGTTTATATGTTGTGCTTCGCTCATGAATTTCTGCGCACCAACGGTCTACGTCAAACTTGTGTCTTCCCCTGTCCTCACACACAAGTGCTCAGAAGCATGGGATCCTCTCTTTTCCCCTTCTGCGGGGGATATTCATTTTAGCCCGTGCTAGCAGCCCTCCTTCCCTTTCTAACAGAGCCATTTCTCCTTTCTGCTGTTGAGGCTGTTGTTGCCTTTGCTCTTACAACAGCCCTTCCAACTCTGTCCCAGGGCGTGCAGCCCTCCTCCTGTGCCGTCCTCGCTTGGAGCTGTGGGGAGATAGTCCAGACTGGGCCAAACGATTCTTCTTCTCCCCTTTCCCTCAACCTATCTCATCTGTGTCATATTCTTAAAACATTTAGGGTTTTGGTTTTTTTTTTTCAGCATTTAAAATTACATAATTTAAAACACTTCCAATGTAAGAAATTTTAACTGAAGTATCTCTTAAAAAGCTTTCACTCTCATTTCTTCTTGGTCACGGCTGTCTCTTGGGTTACTTCTGTTGGGATATCGCTTGAAGTCCTCTTGTCTCTCTCGTGTCTTCTGGGTGTTCAGGACTCCTTTTGGTGCTCCTTCTCAGCAGTTACACAGTGCTTGCAGTCAAGGGAGGATGGCACGGGCTGTGCACTTGTTCACGAGCCCGTAGCCGGCCTCCCGAGCCCTCCCTGTGTTTGGAGCGTGAAGACCCGCAGTTCAGTGCTGTGTGGCTGCAGAGGACGTAAAGCCATTTGCAGGATTTGATGTTTGCTTCCCAGAGGCAGCAGTGAAAGCTCGGATTTGCATCACTTCGGTGGTGACATAATCATTAGAGGAGGCGGACTGTACATCTCATTCTGTTTCTAAGTGTGACATTAATGAGAGCATTGAAGTTCGGTCTTTTTCTCGAGCAAATACACGACGCGTTTGCTGGACTGTCCACAGACACCTGGAATGTTGCCTTGTCAGAGAAGGTGACGGTATTTTGGAGTCTGACTGTGACCTGGTGATGTTCAGAGAGGGACAGGAAAAATCAGGGTCTCTGGAATAACTGGTATGGGCTGTCCTGAAGCTGTCCCTCTCAGGCACTGTCTCTCTCTGTATAAGTCTGCAGTTTCTTGTTCAAACTGAAGCCTTTGCAGTTTTCTAGGAGTCCAGGCTTGAAATCCAACCTACGTGTTCTTCTAATGCTTAGCTTATAACAGCAAGAATAGTCTCTGGAGATGTATTTGTGATTTACAAAAGTGCTTTTGGAAGTTCAGGTTAATGCTACCAACCGTAACAGGCAAAATAATTTGCCCATACTGTAGTCAATTAAATATACTGATACCCTTTTTTTTCATCAAGACCAGCTATTTCCATTGGTGCCAGGTGTTCATGTTGCACGTATGCAAGTGGCTGTGCATGAACAGATGTGGTAGAGGGTCAGGTCTAGACATTGTTAATGTAATGTAATTTCACTGCCAGTAATGCTCTCAGGGTGCTGTGATGTGATGGCTTCAGAGGTGGTTGTGCTCTGTCTTGTCACCTCACTGTTTTGTGAAACTTTTGCATGTGTTCACAAGTGTTTTTCCTTTCTCCTGCAGCTTGTTGCAGGACAGTCCCCGCTCTACTTGTGTGGCTGCTGGCACAAAGCCCCCTCCTCCCCCTACAATAAATAATAAACTCTTCCTTCCTAGTTCAAACCTGTAATTTAGATTGTTCCAAACACTCCTATGTGCTAAGGGGTACTCAACAAATACATACGCTGCTTTATTCCCACTGATGTCCCTGATATTTTTGAGATCTTCTGCACTGTTATTCTCTCCTACTGAATGGAAGGAGCGATTTCCTTTTTAGTTTTGGCTCTAAACCCCATTCAGATAATGGTGTTTCCAAGACACTTAAATCCAAGCTATCCTAGGACCAAGCTTTGGGATACCCATGCGGTACGCTGTACAATGCCTAACATATGCTTAGCTTGTGCATTTTAGCCATATGACAGCGTTCTTAGCCAAGTCAATTTTCTGTTCATTTTTTTAATTACCATTCTGTGAGACACTGTTTCATGCGTTGTACTAAATTTCCAAGTGTCTGGTCTCTGTTACAGTGCTGTTCTCATCTGTTAAATAGGCAATTTCTTTGGGTAACAACACCAGAAATAAAACGATTTGAGTTTGGCTAAGGCAGCAGGATTCTTGACAGCGGTGCGCCTTGGTTTGGCCCACCTCTCTCGAAGGGTGAATGAAACTACTTACACGTCGCACTTAATTTACGGTGCTAGTGGTCTTGTGTGGCGTGGGTAGGGGGGAAGCGGGAGTGCCCTTGCGAGGCACGGGAAAATGAATGCGTTGTCTCTACTGCAACCCACAGGCAGAGATAGTGGCTGCAGTCTGCTCGCACCCTTCCGAAAGAGGTTGGTCTGCCTTGCTGCAGCCCCCGCCGCCCTTCTGCTGAGGGTTTCTACCGCACCGCCATGGCTGGGGACAATGTGCTTTTCTCGGCAGCTCTGTGGTGGCTCAGCAAGCCCAGCCTCTATTGGAAATGTCAGTTTTTACATCGGCCAACCGCGCCGGCAGACTTTTGTAGGCTCTTCCCTCCTTCCTCCTGGGACGCGGTTGAAGCCCCAACGTCCTTGCCCTGGCTTTGGTACGATGCCGTGCCAATGAGTGCAAGCCTGGTACTTTCACTGAAACATGAACTTTTCCCACTTTTTTTCCTGCCCCAGCTTTGTCCATGTCACTCTGGACGTATGAATTCAGATCCTCTCGGGAAACCTTGCAGGAGCGGTGGCCATCGGGGCTACAGTACTGGCTCTTCAGTGACTTTGTTCCCATGTGCTGCCAATAGGAGTTTATATGATTCAGTATAAACTTACTTCTGTAATTTAAACACCACACTTTCCTCTCCTGTTTATTAAACATCGTGAACAGCTGTGGGATACGCTTCTGCTTTCTGCTAACCAGCGTCAGTGTTGTTTTGGCTTTCCCTCTTTTTCCCCTTGGAGCTCATTTTGGCAAAATTTTGGGTGGCAAAGAAGGGGAC
The DNA here is from genome assembly GCF_965231255.1 of Vanellus vanellus. Lineage (NCBI taxonomy): Eukaryota > Metazoa > Chordata > Aves > Charadriiformes > Charadriidae > Vanellus > Vanellus vanellus. Next base: position 10,786,344 of record NC_138912.1, on the reverse strand, counting down.
CTGGGAAGCTTCTGGCTGAGGGGATGTCAGGAGACACTTGACTGGAGTGCCTCCTTGGCCGTCACAAACTGGAGGAGATAAATCTGATACCTGAATAGGTTTTATTGTCATAACTTTGCTTAATTTTCCTTTCTTTTGCTAAGAAAATGTCCGTCTTCCTTTTGGAAACCTTGGGTTTTTTTCCCCCACACGCTTTATTTCTGGTGTTACCCAGAGAAGTTTTATGGAGTACCTCTCCACCGTTTCTGTCACCTTTCCTGCTCCTTCTCAAAAACTGTTCTTAGAAATGCAGGGGAAGAACTCAGCCCTCTCCTTCCTACTCCTTGAAGTAATCATTTTGTGTGTTGCACAATGTTTTTAATTAAACCCCTTATTTATATGATTTTTATAATAGCCGTGGGTTCTCCCCACTCCGGGTGCACTAATCTAGCCCTGTTGTAAATTACGGTGCTTGCACATTAAAATAAATTGCAGTGACACGGGTCCTTGGCAGCACTGCTGGAGACCCTCCTGAGCCCACTGGGGTCTTTGCACATTTAAAACATCTCTGCTATTTGCTGGGTTTCCAGGATATCTGGCAGGATTGCTCTGTGAGGAGGAGTCCATCTTTGGTAGTTTACATGGGGGAATTTTTTCTTAACGGGGTTTTGGAAGAGAGGAACAGGAGGGTAGTAGTTATTCTGTAGTGTTTGATCATCTGTATACAAAAGTCTGTGGGAAGCAGGGGGAGGGGAGGAGAAGAAGGTGGTGTTGATATTCGAGGAGATGGACCTCTCTGGTTTTCACGTTTAGTAGCAGCTGCCCGTCAGAGAATGGAGGAGGATGGAGTGCCACCAAAAAGAGGAGAGTGAGCCCCAGAACAGGCAAGCTGCGGTTAGGGCCGTAGTTCAGCTGGGGGACGAAACCACGTTTCTGATGCAAGAGGTGAGATCCATGGGACTGTTCACGTGCTGAAGTAGCTCACTGGATTTGGATGTAAATATAAATACCACCCTTGGAGAAGCCCTGCGGGCTGAAAATACAACCTATAAAGGTACTGTCAGATCGGTTCATCTGACACTGCCTTCCCCTCTCCCCGCGCCGTGTAGTATTACACCTACTTTAAACAGGCACCTTCTGTAGCTTAGTGGTTCACAAAGGGTGTTCATCAAAAAAATTACTACAACTGCATAAATGCGATGGTATCAAGGCTAGTAGTTTCTCGTGCTGGGCAGGTTTGTAGTGCTCAGTGTAATATGCACAAACAGTATTTTACTGGCCTGATCCGTGCGGTGAAGGCCGGTTCTATGTGATTTTTTGAAAAAGATCATCTAAAGTCATTACATTTGCAGATTTTCCCCACCACCTGTTTTCATGTCTGTAAATACGTAAGACAGGACGCTCGTTCTTTGTTCTGAAGGCACGTTAAGATCAATGCCCTTGAGCATGCACCCTCTTCTGACTGTCTAAAAATTTGTTAAAGGTATAGATCTTGATTACATTCTCTTAATCCAAGCCTTTTCTTTTAACCCAGCTCTTAAAAGGAAGCGTACATGACAGTACATCACACAATATCTCAGCCCTTTCCTGACATTTCTGTGGAAGTAAATGAAAGGTGTAAATTAAAAAAAGCAAGTGTTTGTGTCTCACTTTAACCTTCTGTTATGTTAAATGGCTTTATTGAAGAGTGCCAGCAGTGTTCTCAAAAACTTGGGAAAATCCACTGTGAGCAATGCAATTAGTTGCCTTGGGAGCTGAGTATGGAGTTCATGATGTTTGATGTGAAAATTACACGGACACATCTAATTGGGTGTATTTGCACCACACAGGATACCGCATAAAGAGGTGAACTCTTTTCCCCCGTTCCGTGCTTGTTTTCTTCTTTAGTTGAAGTGTTTACCTTGAACTCTTCCCAGTCGAGATACTATTTATCTAAGCACGTGGCTCAGTCGATGGGTGCGTGTTCCCCTGTGCAGATTTTGGAGAGCTGGGGGGAAGAGAGGCCGGGATGGCACTATGAGCCTGGAAGGATGGGGGAAGATGAACTTCAAGCTACCTCATGCTTCCCATTATCATTCCTTAGTTGTGACTTGCAGTGCCTATCCCAGCCCTAGAGCTCTACTCTTTCTGCAGGAGTCGATGGCTAATTTCGAGAGTCCCCGGCACCGCAGGATCCATTACTCATAATTTCTTTTAGTGGTTAAGTTTTGCAACATAAACACATGAGGATGTTTTCTGCTGTGACAGTGGTCTCCAGTGTTCATCGTTCCCCGAGCCTTTTCTGATTTCTCGCTTTAATGTTTCTTGTTAAAGGTCCTCAAAATTAAGGACAAATGTAAAAAAAAAAAAAAAAAAAAAAAAGTAAAGAAAAATGTAAAAAGTGTTCTGTAAATTAGCAGCTGATACCGGCTTGCGTTGTGAATGGGCATCATTCCCTACACTAAAAGATCTGCTAACAAACCCCAGAAGCCTAGTGCTCTCTTCTCAGTATTAAACCTTCTATCATCTGTTTGTGTGTGTGGATGTAGCTGTCTTCTCCCTCCTCCCCCCCTTAAAGGGTTTGGTTTCATTTTTCTTTGCTTGCAAATATAACTTGCCTGATGAATGCATATAAACTGTGAGCGCATTTTAAATATTCCATGTTTTTGAACAGTCCTAAAGACTTAAAGTAAAACATTTTCCAGTAATTTAGTACTCTCTTCAGTGCGGTTATTCAATTATTAGACCACAAAGGCATTCTGCATTTTGATGTTATTAAGAAATATATTAGCAGAAAGTACTCTATTATCATCTAATACTAATAATCGGCTGGTAGGAATTAGAAGAGAAGATGTGTAATTGGAATTCTTGTGGCTAATAAGATGTGAATTATAAAGATGTTTCCAGGAGAGAAATCTAGGTGCTATTATAAGAAGCTGCTATTTGCATTTTAAAACATTAGTAGGCACAGTGATGAGATCAGATTGATTTGCTTAAAATATCCACGAGGCACAATAATGGAGATCACCGAATAGCACTTTGATCCTGGAGCGACATCACCGTCTTGCACCCTTCTTTCATTCTTTGCCGTTCTGCCGTGGGATGCCTTGTCCTGACCTCTGCCGGAGCTTGTTTTTATTGGTGTAGCAGGGAAATATGCACTGAAGTGATACTTCAGGCCACTGGTTTTCTAATGGGTGCCTTTCTCCTGGTGATGGCTGACGTGATGTACCAGGGAACAGTGCACAGCTAGTCTCTCCTCTATAGCCCAGGGCATAGCGCCAGCGTTTAAGGATGTGGATAACTTCTTCTTAAGCCCAAGTTTTTTGCAGATTCGAACCTGGTTGTGTCGGTCTGTCTGTACGTGTGTTTGTGTGGGGTGCCGCCACCAGGGACTGTCTTTTCCCGAGCCACTTGCAAATAGATTACACCCTAAAATTGTGGCCTTTGATTGCCCTTTTACTGCTGGATTCTGCCTAACTCTAAGTGTGGTTAATGGTTGTAAAATTATCCACCCACAGGATTTTGTCTTTGACCCCTGCATCGGTGAATTCCACCGGTTGATTGCTTGCCATTTACAGTAAGCGGAGGAAGAGATATGGGTTTGTCCTCCTTACAGGCCACCTCCCTGTTTTCAGCCTAAATTTGACCTTTAGAAACCTAGTCATACTCCAACGTGATAAACGCGATTTTCTTTTGGGAGCTGAGAGTCTTCAAACGAGGCCAAATGTGGAAGGCTGTGGAGAGGGTAACGCGTAACGAGGCAGTCTTGCTTTCCTAGCATGCGCTGGCTCTGCAAAACTCAAATGTTCTCCTAAATTCTTAAATTGGTTTTAATCTGTTGCTCTTGGCAGGGACTGGTGCCTTTGGGTTGGGGAGTTTGCTAGAGAGAGCAGGCAATATTAGAAGTGGTTTCTCTGAGTATTATGGGCTCCCTGTAGGGATGGATGGAAGTTCACTGCATGAGGAACCGTGTGGACGCAGCACAGTAGTGCAGGAGGAGTGAAGGCAGGACCCAGGCAAGGTTTAGTGACTTGTGGAGAAGGACAATGACGAGAACCAAGTGGGGATGGAGGTAAGGATGTCCTGAGAGCCCGTAGGGGGCTTGCCAGGTCTCTCCTGCGTGCCCGCAGCAGATTATTTAAAATGCTGGAAACCGCAACAGATCTGCTCTAGGCAAAATCAGGAAAGGCAGGTGAGAAGACAGGTGAGCAGAGGAGCAACCTCCATCCATATTTGTGCAGTTTGCAAGGTTTCCTGGGACTTGGTAATGTCTTGAGAATCCACTTAAATTCCCAGGCAAGCGAGCAGCGGTTCATTTTTCCGCAATTGAAAGTGTATATCTCGATTATCACCTTTTATTTAATTATCAGATAGTTAATTTTAGTTGCATAGCTGTCTCAGATTGTAGGAAACAATCGAACTGGAGGATGTTGTAGCTTCAGAAGCGTTGAAACTAGCCCAGTCAGCGGTGCTGTTGGAAGACCTCCTGCCCTCTGCCTTGTGCTTGGCCATGTGTGAGCCGAATTGGAGAACCAGGCTGTTAAAACATTTCCCCCCCGCATTAATTTGAACCCTACATCAGCTCCTCCCTCCAGGTCACCATAAGGCAGATCAGATGCTTTTGCTGGTGTAAACAGGGAGACACGGGAATAAGGGGGAAAAGATGGGACTCGGATGTTATTGTAAGCTTACAGTGGCATTAAACGGGAGAAACAATTTAGCTTTTTTTCCTTTGTCGTGGTATATGTATTTTAAGAGGCTGCAATATAAGAGGAACTGAACGGTGCTCCCTGCTTTCAAAAGCAAGTCCTTTCTAGCCAGTTTTAACACCATTTTTCCAAAGGCACATGAACTTTTAAAAGGAGGTGTATCTGAGTCTACTGGACAGTGTACTTGGTATTTTTGAAACTGTGGGAAAACTTGTAACCTTCTCCTCCTCCTTGAAAAGCAGGAATCTTCTGTGAAACCAGATCCTGCTGAAAACTTGTGCAGAAGTATAGCGAAGGGTTTCAGATCACTGCTTGCATGCTTAAGAGCCAAAACTGATGGAAGAAGAAGGGATTGTACTCGTGCATCAAAGGAAAGGTATAAGGACACCCAGTAGAAAACTGGTCTAATGAGAGAACGGTGGTGGCTGTTGTGGGGAGAGCTGTTGCTTCATCAAGACATGCCAGAATATGTATTTTTTTATTTGTCAGTGTTAGATTATTATTTTTTTAAAGAAAAGACAGCAGAGCTGTTTTAAACAAATATGAGTACATGCAGAAGGAATAGGAGATGCCTTAAGAAACGTGGTGAGTGAATTCCTCCAGTCCCCTCAGAGACCTCCCTTGCCGTGTCTTCTCCCCCGTCTTTCCCTGCCTCATCTCCCTCCTCCCAGGGAGAAAATTTAGATGCTTTTGCCCAGAAGTGAAAGAACATTTTTCACTTACAGGATCAGAAGAACAATTTTCTCTCCCCTCCAGCACCCCGGGCTCCAGTGCTCTGGGTGCAGAATTTTGGTTGTTTCCCCCCCCTCGTTGTTTTTTGCTTTGCAATAATTATTCTTTTTAATACATTTTTAATAAACAAGATTCGGTTGAGGAGTTTTTGAAATGCTGCTGCAGACAGCAGACAGAATGCCTTGTCCTAAAACACTTCCTCTTGTCATGTAGATAGTTTTATCAGATAAAAGAAATGTTGCTTTTGGCATTGTGTATTTTGTTGTTGCACACGTGTGCATACACACCCATACACAGTAATGCCCATTCCAGCCCTGACAATGGGGATGTAGCCCTATTGAAATAAAAAACCCCAATAGTGTGGCTTTTTAACCCTTTTTTTGTCTGAAGTTTTATATGCAGATCTTTTTCTGTGCAGCATAATACTCTATTTGAAGTGGAACTTAGCTCTTAGTTAACACTGAAAGTGATAAGTTGTCTAAAGCCCTGTTTAGACAGACAGAGCTTATTTGGCATCTGCATTAAGCTGTTTGACAAAATGTTTCGAATGTAATTAGTTCACATCAAAGGTACACCACCTTCGGTGGCGGGTAAGATGGATGAGAACTAAAGATACTGAGATCAGCATGACCTGACTGAAGGCCTTGCAATTTAAAGTTTTCCTGTTTATTACATTTTATGTTAAAAGAAAAAAAGAGAAAAAAAAAAAAAAAAGAGAGAACACTCCAGCTCAGGATTTTTCAAATTTCTTTTCTGTAATAATTTTCAAAGCTCTTCCAGTATGTCAATTGTACAAGCTCTTCTGTAGTCATACTATTCTCGTACCTGAAGAGGACGCAGTGGCCTCCAAGAAATATGATTTTTTTTTTCTTTATAGCAAAACAGATGTGCGGAAATATATTGTATTTAAAGGCTTATTTTAAAGTGTATTTCTGAGGATAAGTTGATAAAAAATCATGCATTTCCATATACTGCTCTCAGTGACAGTTTGGATCCATATTTGCCCAATTCACACACTTCAGTTTTAGGGTTTTTGGCTTTGTACTGTTGAGTCTGTAAAAACCAGCCTGAGATCTGCAAGATTAAGCTGAATTCTTCCTTGTTCTTGCATTGATATCACGAAGCACTGCAGCCAGGGTGGCAAAGAGGGGAATAAGAAAATAGCTATGTTAAGATGTATTTTTTCCTTTATGGTATCCTCACATTACTGTTGTTACTTTAGTGCCTTCGTGCATATTTTTTATCTAATTCCACTCAGGGCTACATCTGTATCAACAGTGATAGCGAAATAAGAAGTATTTCCTACTCTACAAGCGAGTAATCAACACTTGCGTTTGATAGAGGGGAATTGGAGGAGGATTGCTTCCTGAACCTGCTTTCTCTACTGCAGTGGCGACGGTGGCATCGGCAAGAGTTAAATGCCGTGAGCACGTAGGCCAAGTTTTTCAAAATGGCAAGTGATGCTGGACACCCGCCTAGGGAAGCGTGGGAGAAAAGAAGCGTTCAGCGCTTTCTGCAGATAAACTGTGGTTAATCCCAGTTTAGATTTATGGATTACCAAGAGTTAATAAAGTGCCCCGCATCAGCTGAGGTGCGAGAGCTCAGCTGGCGCTTGGTAATTCCTGAGCGGCAATCATTTCAATTGTGTATATAAGCCCTTTATTTTAAGGTTGGTACTTCAAAGTACTTATTACGGCCATCGTGGTGTGAAGATGCTCCAAATAAGTTGTTAAGTACACATAATAGGAAACCTATGTGTTGAAAAAGACAGAGTTGTTATGTCAGTTCTTTTTCTGGATCATACTGCTCTTTTAAAAGCGTAATGATTCACGGAAGGTGGGAGAAGACTTTGCCAGAGCTCTATGTAGCGTTTGGCACTTTTCCTGAGCAAGAAGTTTCTTTATGTGGTTTACTATGTATAATAAACGCTTAATTAGTATGATTTGGGGACTGATAAGTTAAATGGTGAGGAACAAGTGGTAGCAAAGCTCTATTTAAGCTGTTCAAAAGAAAATTAAAGAAAGGATTTCTCTAGTGCTACTGAGAGGTGGTCTTCCCCTCATTTCTGTAAAATTAGCTTCTTTCTTAGCATGACTCCAACTGTATTGATCCTACCGTAGATCGCTCATAAAACCAACAGCTTTTTGGAAACTTGCAGTTTTAAAATGTAAAATACTTGTTGCATGCAGAGATGATGGACGATTAAGATTTGGTATCTTAGGCTCTTTTTGGTTATCTAATCAATGATAAAATGCTTTAGTTTTCTAAATTCTAATGAGCTTGGAGATGCTGGATTTTGAGCTGATGACTCCTTGGGTTGTTGGGTTTTTTTTTTTTTGCTAAATCAGAACCTTGAAAACATATGTGAGTATATTTGTGGGGTTTTTATTAAAAAAAAAAATAAAATAAGTGTTAGTGGCACGTTGGGTCTGGGAAAGAGGCTGTTTAAGGCTTGTGAGAGACTCAGAAACTTTAAGAGGGAATATGCTGACACAGGTGGGATGGACAAAGTAACCGAGGGCTCGCATCAGGCTCAGCAGGTACACGTTGGTGTGGGCATGCTCGCTTTGCCTGGCTCCATATATGCTTACGGTTATGTCTGCAAGATTATAGATGTATATCCATTAGTATATAAAAGATAATCCCACTAATGCTGAATTGAAGATTAAGCCCATTTGGGTTTCTTCTTTTCCTTTCAAAACCTCTTTCCACATCCACACATGCACACGCTCCTGTCCTTGAAATCTTTCACCAAACTCCTCCTACGTAATTTTCTGGAGAAACTGGGAGCGCAAATAAATGCCCATTTTAATCCCCTTCTTACCAGGTAAGTGAGAGAAACAATGGGAGGTTTTATAGCCAGCCCTTCGCCCCTGTGGGTAGGAAATGAGTCATTACCGTGATGAAGAAAAATGAGGGACCTCGGCCATAAATTCACGCTAATCTCCCGTTGTCAGTCGCTCAGGCATGGTTAGTGACTCAGCATTCTGTTTGCAAACGGGGTACTGTGCCCTTGGTGGCCTGTCAGACGTCGAATTGCTCCTCTCCACGTTCAAAGGTTTCTGGGTGGACGGGAGGGATGGGCTTCCTTCCTGGAGTGCAGAGCCTGTGCCCAGCCCTGGTCCCAGTCCCACCATCCGTGTCACCAGCACGTGTGCTGCTGCTCCTGCTCCAGCTTGCCATGGAGACCCGCCACTGCCAGGGTCACTTCTCAGTGTGAGCAGCAAAGGCACCTCTCTGCTTCTCCAGGTCTTGATGACACCCAACCCATGACTGTCAAGTGGGCAGGGCCACTGTCTTCAGCTCTTTGGGCACAACCTTCATCAACTGCCCTTCTTCTCTTCTGAACATCTGCTCTGTGTTTTGCAGAAAAGGTTAAAACCAAATATAAATTAAAAAAAAAAAAAGTGTTTGCCAGTGTCTAGGAAAAGGAGTTGTTTCAGAAGTCTCCCTCCACCTATATATACATATATACATAAAACCAAATAAATACTATACATATACACAGACATATGTGTGTGTGTATATATATGTGTATGTACGCCTTTCCATGCTAACGTTCCACAGTCTGTCTGGTGAGGATTTGAAAGGCAGCATACCCACCCAGAGCGAGTTGGCATTCAATCCTGGACAGCATTTCTCTGTACATCAGCTCAAGCCCATAATTCGCCGAGGGAATTATGGCGGTGATTCACCGAGCTGTGTTGGGTTTTGGGTGTTTTTTTTTTGTTGTTTTTTTTTTTTTTTTTTTGTCTGTGAACATTACAAATATCTCGACTTGAACTCCCGTGCCACGGCACCCATTAAGAATTAATGCTGCCTCTTTGTTTGCGAACTTTTGCTCCAAACTTGCCAGCCGTAGAAAAGACCCGTGCCCGTGCCCAGACGGACAGGAGCATTGGGTGACTATGAAAGGTGCCTGGAGTTTATGGTGTCTCGGCTCTTGCCTGCGGTCAGGGTAGAGGCCTGAAACGGCAGCGGTGTTCAGGGTCCCTCCTTGGGATTTCCAGAGCGGCAGAGCTAATGCCTTCTAACCCTCTTATAAGTCTAAACATGACTTCTGCTGACAGGGAATGAGCATCCCATAGCTTCGAGTCTAGTCATCAACATTTTGTCTGTGCTGACTGGGAAGGGACTGGTTTTGCCATAAATTCGTGAGACGGTAACATAAGAACTCCTGTCCTTGCCATCTGTAACAAAGCAGAATAAAATATTCAAAACTCTCAGTTCTGCTTGCAGCGCTGAGGCGAGTCACATGCAGTCAGCTGGTGTGTCTCCTGTTTATTTCCATGAGGAATAAAAAACAGTTTATAAATTGTAACTTCTCCACATTCTGGCTACTAGGTCTAAACACAAGTATGTCAGGCTTTTTCTGCAAATAGCAATCTCCTAGGATGTGAAACATTGTTAATTTATCTTAAATAATTCAATAGAATGTCAATATTCCACAACTCCCTCTACTTAGAGTGACAGGTCTGTTCAAATTAGTAGCCCTGAAGAATAAAGAATATTCAGGACATGCTTTTATCTCAGGAAAGACAGAACTCGGTGCGGCTGCGTAAGTTTTTAAAGTAGCAGTGTGAACACCAGCCTGCTACCTGGATGACAAGTAATTCAAGCGCAAATGTTGTCGTTTTTAGAAAAGAAATGGTATATACATTTTGTACCCAATTAGTAATCACTGCAAGTTCTCTGTACGTGCATTATATTCTGTATTTTACATATGCATGCAGGATATACAACATAATGTGCGAGTGGATTCCGTGAAATGCTGTTTCATATTTGCACGCTAATTTACTCTATCAAAACCAAAAGTTTTTTTTAAGACCAATCATGTGATGGGTTGAGGCAGCCGGACTTGTTGCTCAATGTATTTTCTCTGTGACAAGCTGGAGATCTGTTAATTGGTAAAAATAGCCCTGACACCACGCTCCGAGCTGCCGGGGAAGAACTAGCCTTGTTCCCTTTTCCAGGTTACCATCACCATAATTAGAGCAACAATCATAGAAGTAAAAGTGGGGTAAGACTCTTCATTTTCCTTTTCGTTGTTCTGACAAAACAGGATTCCTTGCTGTGGCGTATTTTTATCTGTATTATCAAGGCTATTTTTACATTTCTGAAGAAATAGAGGTGAGGGTGTCCAAAAATTCCTTTGGAAAACTATTGCGGATTAAGGATGTTTTCTTGATACTCGAAACTTTTTACTTAAATCTGGCAGTGTGATCTCCTGTTGCCTTGCGTAACCCCTCTCCGATCAGGTGCTCGCATCCTTTTGATATTTGCGAGGATGAATTGATTAATTTGGGCGCAGGAAGGAGGCAAGGCAGGGCTGCCCTTTGTTTAACCCAGTGGTGCCAGCTAGTCTGGGTCAGAAGCGTGACTAAACTCCAGCTGAGACGTTTCTGTGGCTGATCAAGATGTTAGGGCAACACCCAGAAAAATAGCCCAGGCTAGCTTGGCAGTGTTGTCTCAAGGCTTAAAGCGCACATGCTGTTTTCATCTCCAACCTGTGACTTGCCCACTCTGCGGTGGGGAGTCAGGCTAAAGGGCCCTTCTCCTCCCGAAGCCTTGTAAAACCTTCCTGCGAACACACCGGCACACTTAGCACGGCAGACGGATTTGTCTGTGGTTCCTGGGAAAGTGTGGGGGGGAAAAGTGGCCATACGGGGGCAAGTGTAGCCCTTCCCCTCCAGGAAGATCCCGTCTGAGCGCCCATGCGTTTCTCTTCCTTGCAGACACGTAGGTCAGTTTAAAGTGATTATCTGGTACCAGGGCGCAGTAACTAAGCGATAACTTCATGTACGGTTTCTCTTGCCTGGCCAACGTGTGCAAGCCTGGAGTAACTTATTTCTGAAGATAAACCCAGACCCACCCAAATACTGTTCTCTGCTGGATATTGGGAAGGACCTCGTGGCTTGCTTGTACAGTCTGCTCGGGTGTCAGTACTTTGGAGCATGCTGGGCTTTCTGGAAAGGAAGGAGACAATAGGTTTGCTGCCGTTAAAAGTTGTAATTATTTATAACCATATTTACCAAGAACACCTTTCCCGCTCCCTTCTTTTCATTTGGATAGCTGTAATACCCTGCCTGGGGAGGAGTGCTGAGCCAGCCAAGAGCTTTTGGGTCGGGCCAACATGGGTAATGTTGTAGTGAGGGTCTTCAGACAACTGGAAGAAGGTTTGCGTTCCCAGACCCTGGTCCTCATGGGGCACTTCAACCACCCCAGGGTTTGCTGGATAGACAACACAGCAGGGGACAAGCAGTTCAAGCAGTTCCTGGAGTGCATCGATGACAGCTTTCACTCAGGTGATTGAGAAGGTGACAAGGGGAGGGTCTTTGCTGGACCTCATACTTGTAAACAAGGAAGGCCTGGTTTGGGATGGAAAGGTCCATGTGACCATGAGATGGTGGAGTTCAGGATCCTGCAAGGAGGGAGGAGGGCTAAAAGCAGGAGCGCAACCCTGGCCTTCAGGAGAACAGACTTTGGCCTGTTATGAAATCTGTCTGGAAGAATCGTATGAGATGCTGTCCCAAAGAGACGAAGAGTCCAGGAAGAGCTGGTTCATTTTCAAAAATCTCCAAGCTCAAGACTGGTCCATCCCAACAAACAAGAAGTCAAGCAAAGGTGGCAGGAGGCCTGCATAGATGAACAAGGAGCTGCTGACTAAACTCAAGCATAAAAAGGAAGAATGCAAGCAGAGGAAGCAGGGACAAGTAACCCAAGAGGAGTATTAAGAGGCACTGCCCAAGCACACAGGGATGAGATTAGCAAAACCAAAACCAATCTGGAGTTGAATCTGATGATGAATGTGAAGGGTGACAGTAAAGGCCTTCTACAGGTACACCATGAGCAGAAGGAAGACTAGGGAAATCATAGGCCTGCTGCTGAGAGGAGCAGGGGATGTGGTGACAAAGGACATGGAAGAGGCCTGAGTATTCAATGCCTTCTGTTCCTCTGTCTTTGCTGGTAAAATTTGCCTTTAGACTTCTGAGACCAGTGGGAAAGTCCAGAGTAAGGAAGGGACACCTCAGTGGAGGAGGACGAGGTTAGAGAACATGGCATCTGATGCGGTGCATCCATGAGTGCTGAGGGAGCTTGTCATTGCGAAGAAACTCTTCAAAATCTTTGGAAGGCTATGGCAATCGAGGGAGGTTCCTAAGGACTGGAAGAAAACAAGTGTCATTCTTGTATTCAAGAAGGTAAAGGAGGAGGATCTGGGGAACTACGGCCTGTTCAGCCTCACCTCAATTCCTGGGAAGGCGTTGGAACAACTAATCCTGGAAACCATTTCTAAACACGTTAAGGACAAGAATGTGACTGCGTAGTCAGCATACGTTTATGAAGGGTAAATCGCACTTAACCAACCTGTTGGCCTTCTGTGAGTTGACTTGCTCAGTGGATAAGGGGGGAGCAGTGGATGTTCTTTCTCGTAACCTTGGTGTGGCTTTTGACAGTTTCCCGTAACATCCTTAGGCAAACTGATGAAGCATGGCTTAGATAGGTGGATAGTGATGTGGAGCGAAACTAGCTGAACTGCTGGGTTGAAAGGGTTGTGATCAGTGGCACAAGGTCCAGCTAGAGGCTAGTCACTAGTGATGAACCCCAGGGGTCAGTGCTGGGCCCAATAGTGTTAAACATCTTCATTAATGACCTAGATAATGAGACACAGTGCAGCTTTAGCAGACTTGGAGATGATACGGAACTGAGAGGAGTGGCTGATACACCAGGTGGGTGTACTACCATTCAGAAGGACCTCAGCAGGCTTGACAAATGGGCCAACAGGGATCTCACAAAGTTCAAGAAAATGAAATGTGAAGTTCTGCCTCTGGAGAGGAGTAACCGCGTGCACCAGCACAGGCTGGTGCTCTTGTGGCGAAAAAGGCCAATGGTATCTTGGGCTGTGTTAGGCAGAGCATTGCCAGAAGATTGAGGGAGGTGATCCTTCTCCTCCACTAAGCCCTTGTGACATCTGGCATGCTGGGTTCAGTGCTGGGCTCCCCAGTACAAGAGAGGCATGGAGACTTAATGAAGCCATGAAGGTGATTAAGGGACTGAAGCATCTTTGCGAGGGAAGGCTGAGAGAGCTGTGACTGTTCAGCCTGGAGAAGAGCTGGCCCAGACGGATCTCATCAATGTATATAAATACCTGATGGGGGGAGTAAAAAAGATAGAGCCAGGCTCTTTTTGATGATGCCCAGTGGCAGTCCAGGAGGCCGTGGGCACAGACTGGAATACTGGAAATTCTATTTCAGTGTAAGGAGCAGCAGGTTTTTTTTACTGTAAGGGTGATCAAACACTGGCAGAGGTTGCCCAGAGAGATCATGGCATCTCCATTCTTGGAGATATCAAAACCTGACTGGACACAGCCCTGGCTGAGCAACCTGCTGTAGCTGACGCTGCTCTGAGCAGGGCAGTTAGAGTAGACCAGAGGTCCCTCCAACCTCAGCGGTTCTGTCATGCTGTACTCCTGCTAGCTGTTTGAACATGTAATTGTTGACCTTGTGGTGGTCAATACTAAGGTAACGGTCGTGTCCCCCTTCAAACTAACAGTCCTAATTTGTTTATGCTTCCAACTATTATATTAAGCCACAGTACAACTGACCCCCTGAGAAGAGGTAACTGAAGCTTTTGTTGAAGAATGCATGCTGGTTGGCTCTATGCCCCTTTCTTCCTAGCTTGGAGGAAAAAAGGGGGCTACTGGTTTATTTGTCTTGACTTAATATCTTCCTGTATTTTGTTGACCTTAACTCTCCATTTTCTAATGAAGCTTGAAGACGCTCGTGATCTGAGTTTATTAATGCTTTTTTTTTTGCTGCGAAATGATTTACTTTTGTTTAGCTCTTGTCTCTTGCCCTTTGGAGTTCACATCTATTCCTAAGGAGGAACAATGAATGGATGTTTCCTGCTCTAAGTGCATGCAAGCCTTGTTCCAAAATTTAAGTTTGGGCGTGGAAATGCAGTGAAGCTGTTAACCCGGAATATCCTCTCTTACCTAGAAAAGGTATTCTTTGTGGGTTTGACAACTTTAAGGAGTTCAGGCAACATCCTAGATTTATTGGAATAGCTGTGTTACTTTCTGTCTCATCAGCCCATGAGCTGATGGTCAAATTCCTTAACTTCTAATTGCTGGAACGAGTTGTTGCTTGAGATCCTGTTTCAGATTTTCTTTTTTCTTTCCTAATTGTTCCATTCCATTAATATTGAAAAATGAGTCCAATTATTATTTGATTTTATTCCTGGTTGAGATTCAACTCCTAGTGATGCTGTTCCAAAATGTAGTCCTTCCTACTGCATGAAAGTAGGGAACGTCTTGTCATTTTGATGGACTGATGTTGATAAAACAAGGCTCAAATCTAGCTATGCCACAGATCTACTTTTCAACCCAGTACCTTTTTTAATATTCTGACTTTGATTTCAATGCTGCAGAGTTCATACAGTCCAGAAATCTCTGGAGGATTCGGGGACCAGACTAGATTATTTGCCTACCTAAGAGTTTGTTTGGAAAACTTGCTGTTAGTGAAAGGTGTTCCTATATCAGGAATCTGAAGAAGGGATTCTTCCGTGGGAATACAGAAAACAGTGTCACAACATGTAACACCCTCTTCAGAGTTTCTGGAGTAGCCCTCTGTTTTAATCCTAATACTGGAATGTGATCATGGACTTTCCCGCTGTTATCAATTTAACCTCCTATGCTGAATCAAGATTATGATGTGCCTTCCTCTGCCTCCCTTCTGTATGTGTCACTGTGAGTAGATTTAGCCCTTAATCAAAATCAGTGGAAGAGCATTACATGTAGGATTTGGGTGGTAGGTATTCTTGTGCGATGTGACGGTGGAGGTCATTCTGTGCGTCACAGAATAATTTCCTTTGGAAGAAACCTCTGGAGGTCATCTGGCCCAATGCCCCACGCTCATGGTTATGCTTTTAAAAGTGCAAGGTTTCACTTAAGGGGGGGGATTGCCAGCTTGGAGCCGACATTTGCAGACCCACTGCTGGCTTTAGCAAGGGGTGAACCCACTGAGATGGTGGGTGCAGTAATTTCTTTGGGGCTTGGACCTGACCCACCTGTAGCTGTGCATGAGAGCGAGACTGTTGTAACAGGAACAAGGATGAAGCTCATTTCACACTGGCTTCTCAAAAGCTTTCAGGAGGTGGTGACTTCATGACCGCGGCTGATAAACAAACTTGGCTTTTATAAAAATAGACTGATGGTCTGGCAGGAATTCCAGCCTGTCCGAATGGGTCCGCTCCTGCCAAGCGGCGCGGCCGCTGCTGCGTGAAGAGGGTGTGCCCCTTCTGCTCTCTCCCAGCCTTCGCGTTTCCCCGCTCCTTCCCAATCAGATGGTAAATACGTCTCTGCACATAGCATTAAGGTTGGTAAATCAGTTGTGCAAATACTGCCAAGTAAGTAAATACAGGAGAAAATGGAACATTCACTTCCTTTTGTTTAGTTATCGATACAGATTTAAAGGCAAGTCACCCTAAGTAATTGTGTTTAGGTCATTAAACATGGTTTAATAATGACAATAATAGGGTGTGTCCTGAGACAGGCAGCAAAACAGTGCACCTATAACTGCCTAAGAGCAGGTTATTTCTGATAACAAACCAATCCCATTGGGATTAGCTCAGAGGAGGGAGGTTTGATGAACACCCCCTTTCGGACATATCCCGACTGCTCTTAGCGTCCTGCTGCTTATAATTTGAGCCTGCTAAAATGTAAAGATCTTTTCAGCACTGTTCCTGTTTACCAAGTTAAACATTGAATAAAATCTCTCTTGGCACAATGGTCGTGGGTTATGTGCAACGTATGACTGAAAAAAGGAAGGTTCCCTACACCATAGGATATAAAATTCCGATCTGTATTACATGGGGGTTTTCGCCAGTCTAAGCCAGCAGTGAATATTCCTCATTCTGCATGTTGGATCAAGATTATTCTTGGATGAAAAAAATGTGCAAAGTTATAGTGGTAAGCAAACAAATCTTTCAAGACTAATTAAAAAAAAAATATGGCTGTTTTCTAAACTTCTCAGGGATTTTTAATCTTCGAAACCAGTCTCCGCAGAGATGGATTAGTGAGGAGAGAACAGATGAAGCAATCAAAGGTGCCAGATAAATGCAATTTATCATGTTTCCACAATTTATTGCCTAATTATCCTCCTCATTGTGTGTGTATGTGTCTATACGTGTATATTTGTATAATGTGTGTGAGTATTAAATGTGTTTATGGAATGATACCGCTCCTGGATTTTCCACTGCATGTTCTATAAACTGCTAGGGGTGGCACGCTTTCTTTTTTTTTTTTTTTTTTTTTTTAGTAAGTTTAGTATGTGAAATCTCACCAGACGTAGCTAAACCGGAGTGTATTGCTGACGTGCCAGCCATTTTATAGAAGACATGACCTATATGGAGTTAACAGATCCAATCCAAGTCTCTTAAATTCATATAATGAAATCTCATAAATCTGATAAAATGCGTGATTCTTTTAAATCATAAAATAGTTTTTAAATATGGCCCGTCATTTCTGGAGCATGAATTTTTGTGTGATGCCAGTTCTTTCCTGTCACATTGTTATTACTAATTTTGTTTGCTGAACAGGTTAAGACCATAATCCACCTCCTCAGCTGTGTGGCTTTCCTGGTTGAGATGGTTCTTTATAAGACAGGATACAAAGTTCAGCACTTACTGGGTCCAGTCCTAATCCTTTAGTCATACAATGATTTTTCCATTTCTCAGGTCCAATAATACAACTATGACCTCACTTCCAAACAGCACTTCAGCAGCTTGTTTTTCTGTGTTGGACTATGGTTTACACGTTTCAAGAGGACCTTTTATAAATTTGTGGATATTTGCAGGCAAATAACCTAGTAGGGCTGCGCGTTTCTTGTGAGGTAAAAAGCAGTGTATTCGTTTAAGGCTTTTTGTTCCCTCCTTTATCCCATTCTTGCGTCTGTTCTATACAGGTCTCATACCTTGGTGCATGGCGGCATTTCCACCCAAGGCCTATTTAAAACTTAATTTTTGGAAGAGTAGAGGCAAAGTTATTTCTGCATGGAAGCAATATTGTGGCTTGCTTTTAATCCATCCAGATCCCTCATGGAGTAGTCAGATCAGATTGGAAGAGTGAATGTCATGGTGCCTCTAAGAATGGCTCAGTGAGGATGGGACTTACGGTGCCCATCTTGGAGGGAGGTCCACCCCAGTTGTTGTGGGCAGCAGCATACAGCCCAAGGAGAGGAGATGCATCGTGTCTGGCTCTTCAAAATGAGTGTAAGAGCTGTACCTTGCCTCAACAGGGTGAGTTGCATTTACGCTATGTGCTTGTATTGTACTAAACCAGAAGGCTTTATTGAGCCCAGTATTAATTTCAGTTTTCCAGCGAAGGACAACAGGGGACATTTAGTTCACTCCGGTTTTATTTTTCTCTTTGCAAAGTCCAAATTCTGATTTATTCTTTTACTATCTTTAATTTGCACCCCTAGAAAAATTCTTCTAAAGAGGGGAGAGAGAGAGGGGGGGGGAGGGATGAGAAAGGGTCTCAGTGGCATCTCAGCCTCTTCATCCCGCTTCCCAATCTCCAGCCACCTTCTGCCTGTCAGGCTCTTCACTCAGCCCCTCAGGTCCAGGCTCCGGCGTCAGTCTTTCACCTCTTAGGAAAACAAAGTTGGCAGGGAGATAATGTTGGATTTAACATGATCTACAGGATTGGGGTCAAGGGTGATCACGAGGGCCTTCAATCAGTAGACATTCGTTTGAGCATGTCATCACTGCCGGTGGTTTTCAGATCAGGCTTGTGCTTACAACAAGCTGAAGTGACAGGTGAGAAACCTGCTTTTCACAGCAGGCAGGAAAAAGCTGTCGGGTACTCGCGGCCAGGAAAGGATAAACATGGCTTGAAAATGGAGGTAAATTGGTTGGTGGCCTTTGCTCGCTGGGAGAAGGAGAGCGGACATCGCGCTTCACTTCATCCCAATGAACACGGCGCCGTTTGTGGAAGTGGCTGGGGTGACCCGCCTGATTATTTTTGAAGATGTATTTCCAGCTCAGAAAAAGATGAGAAAACCAGCAGCGATGACGGCGAGCAGCGGTACAGCCAGCGCGAACGGCGCAGCACGCGCCCGCAGCCCGACCAGCCCCGGCGTGGGGTGTTGGTGGGGCTGTCCCCGGCCGGCACGTGGGCGTGCGGTGCACGTGGCTGTGCTCAGACAGCGACGTGTCCCCAGGGCTTGTGAAAACCCCAGGGCCACCCTGGAAACAGCCAGATGTGAAATGACAGCAGTAAAAAAACTCTTCTCCCTTACCCAGCTCTTCTTAGCTGAGAAAGCGTAAGGGTCATAAGGACCTGTTGCTGCCCAGAGCAGGGAGTGGGAGTCCTGGATGCGAAGGAGGAAGAGGAGTTAAAGACAGGGCTCTTCCTCCTCCTTCCCCACCGTAAAACGGTGCGAGGGGGATGTCCTCCTCGCTGTCCCCTCCTGGAGGAGCGGGTGGGGTGGACCCCAGTGTGGACCTGCTGCTGTCAGCGCTCCCAGCTGCCCCCGTGTCACAAGTGTGGCTTGTTGGTCTGCTGCTTGTACTCCTTCATTTTTATTTTTTTTGGTCATATTTTCTTCTAAGCAGATATAAACATCATTGATGAAAGAAAACTAATTCGCTTCCCAGAGCTGTTTCACACAAACTAAATGGGTTTCAGAGCTTTGTAAATCTTGTGGTTTGGCTTGGATTTGGCGGGGGGGGGGGATTTAGGTGACCGTGGGAGGAGATGGAAGCCCAGTGGGTGTCTCATCCCCAAAGCAGAGCGGGCGAGCAGCGCTGCGGCACTGGCACGGGCTGGACACGCTTGGGTGAGTGTGGTACAACACTTCTGCTGTCGGCTCTGCCCGGGAAGGTAATGGCAGTCTCCAGCAGGTAAATTCCTCTGTAATCTAGTTCCTTTCTTCTTAATGATCGGAGACCTGCCACTTCAGCTGAGCAAGAAATTTAGGTAATTGATCCCAGTGTATAAGCCAAGGGAAGGGAGGAAGAGCAGAGGCAGAGAGTAAAGAAAACATCAGCAGCTGATTTTGTGTTGTTTCTGATTTTTATGTTCTAAGAGGGAAGCGGTTTTCCATCTGGAAATGGAAATGTTGCAAGTTGGAAAGGATCATCTTGAGTATTAAAACAGCAGACTGCAAATCAAGGAGGTTGTTGCCCTTTTTGACTTTGGGTGCGTCACTTAACCTTGTACTTGCAGTAATAGCAGTGGTCGATCCCTGTGCCGCTGAGGTGCAAAAACATCCTTCGTTATCTGAAAATACAACTGGAAGTCCCCTATAGATTATTCCTAATCGTACAGCTACCAAATTCTGCATAACAGTCCGTCACAGGTCCACTCTCAGGGCTAGCTTTGGTCAAGTGTTAAATCCACTACAAAAGAAATTAGTCAGCTGCAAGTAGGGCACTGTGTGAATTTTGTGAAGAAAATGCTTGGGCTTGTAGGAGGAGGATTTTTTGGCTTTTTTTTTTTTTCTTTTTTTTTAGCTGAGTGGCAAAGGCAAAGGGAAAAATAATAAATCCCTCGGTTTTGTTTGTGTGTCACTGCAAGAACGACTCCGGTGATTTTCCACGCTACATTAGTAGACCAGCGATGGCCAAAGTGCAGTCAGCCCTCTTCTGTACCTGATGCTGCCGTTACGCTGCCCCGCTCCACACTGGAAGGGTTTTGCACGTGGCTGTCGTGGCCTCTGCGCAGCAGCGACCGCGCGGTGCGGCAGCCAAGTGCTCGGTGACCTCCTTCCGCTTGCTCCCGTTGATGCTTCGCGTTAATGGGCAGAAAGGAAGACAGGAGTTTGGCCAAGCACAAAGCGAAAGGGGAGGGGGGGGGAACAGCTGAGAAAAAAAAACCCAACCCAGCCTATGCTGTCGCTATGCCAAAAGCAGAACGGAGAAATGGGAGCCACAACCGGGGTGGTCACGAAAGGAGCTGGCGGGTGATGGGTCAGTTGTGAATCATGGCAATCTCCAGGCAGCTCGGCCAAGAAGAGCTTGTGTTTGTACTGGTTGTGTGGCTGCACATACCAGAAGCGTGGCTGTCCTTTTCCTCTCGGGATAATGACTAGGTGGAGCAGCTCAAATAATGTGCATGATATTCTTGGTGTTCCTAGCCAGGAAAAACAAAACCCTGGAGAAGCGTGCTTGGTTGTAGGATTCTTTGTCTGGTTTTATTACTGGCGGTGTGAATTGCTGACAGGTGTGTGAGATGCTCCAGGTAGATGACAGCGTGGGGTTGGCACCCGGGGGTTCTATGGAGTGCACTGGGGAATTGGAGTTTTTTATGAAACGGGTGGAAGTTGCTGAGGACCCTAAGACAGGTGATGATGGAGACTCTTTTGTGACCCTATACCCAGGTTGATACAATGGGCAGGAAGACAGTGGTTGCAAGCAAAGGGCGAAACATCGGTGTTAAGTTATGGCATTGTCACGCCTGCAGATGGGATAATACCTAATCGTGTGGTTTGCAACCCGGTTTCCATGAATTGAATTTCTGAGCGGTACAATAGATACCCTCCCTTCTTCAATTGCCATCTGAAACATGATATATTTTCCATGAACTCCCACGTAAACGTTTTTTGGGTTTTTTTTGGTTTTTTTTTTTTGGGTGACAGATTGCATGTTAAAGCATTGGAAGATGAAAGCGCCAAATATTTGCTTTAGAAAAACACAGTGAAAGATTCTCTCATCCTCCTTACTCAAACTGCATCAGCCAGAATGCCATTAACAAAAATGACTCTCTGTAGTTAAACTTATTGGCACCCCCTGGGCATCATTAAGACGCCTTTCTTCCCCCCCTGCCTTTTCCAGGGGAGGAGGCATGAAGGGAAGCTAATATAGGACAGTGGTGGCTTCTGCTTGAATCCTACTTAATATCGTGGGATGAGTCTCAGCAGAGCAGAAGCCGAGCAGATAGGCAGCCCCTTCCTGAGCCCTCAGCTGCTCATCACGTCAGGGGCTTCAGTGTGTCAAAAGTGGCTTCAATTAGTAAAAAGCATCTCAGAATTATGCCGCACCAACTCCCTGCATGACTTTGGACCAGAGCCCACCTCACTCTCTGCCTCAGTTTCCTATCTAGGCAATAGGAATAAATAATGCTTACGAGATCACACACTGTTGCCAAAAATAAACTATCGTTGGCCACACGGAGCTGTGGCTAATTTTGTACCCACTGTGGATCTGCTCCAGGATCTCCGAGGAGAACAGTCAGCCCTGCGAGGCAGTCTGAAGCCTCCAGGTAGATGTGCTTTAGGAAACGTGAAGTTGGGGTGCTCAGAACGTCCCGCAGCTGAAAATATGTTTTTCCAGTAACTTGATATTGACGGCAAATTCGGTTGCTTTGAAGTAGCACATCTGCCTCTTTGCTTCTGCTTCCTGCAGGGCCTCATCCTGCAAGCCACAAGCTGTCCTGCCGGTGATACTTGATTCAGATTGACAGCCTCCCCGTATACTTAGTACACTTTCCCCCTTCATTCTCTTAATTTTTATCTGCCTGGTTCGGTTCAGACCTTGCCTCAAACACAGATGATAATACTCAATTCTGGAAAACGCCTGATTCGGCTCTGCAAGAAGCGGATGCTTTGGCACTGGCGATCCAGGGGTGCGAGTGGCAGCTGTGGAAGGTCTCCTTGCACGGGGAAGGACCTCCTGCTCCTCCCTGCACGGTCCACCCCTGCGTGCCTGGGCTTCCAGGCCAGCGATGGTGAGTCATTTGCAGATAGCCACCCCCACATCTGAAACCATGAAGGGGTCTGGCGTGTTTGATTAAAATAATATGTAGAAGATTTTAACCAGTATTTTCTGAGTTGTTGTTTTTTTGTTTTGTTTTGTTTGGTTTTTTTTTTTTTTTTTAATTCAAAGCTTTATATCTAATACACAGCACTTTACAGAGTGAAGGGTGAGTATGAGTGTGTGCTTTTCCTCTCGCATACGCAGACATCTATGTACACAATCTGTAGCTTGTGCATTGTCAAAAGAAAGGGGGGAAAAAGCAGACTGCAGACGGTTTTGCATCTGCTCCGTGTACATGGTTGCTGATATAAGTGTTTACTGCTTCTCTCACAGATAATCACTTCTTCAGCTCAGCTGACCAACGTGTTCATGGCTGTGCACACAACTGCAGCAGTTACCCGAAAAAGTATTAATTTGTTTTTGAGGCTTATGTACTGTTATTATAATAACGCAAATTTCATTTCTGGAGACGGGAAAATCATTCCTCAACCCAAAGCACTTGCTCAGAGTGAATTTTAACTGCTGTCATAAGTTCGCCTAGACGCTTATTTATCACTAATTAAAAAAAGCCATTGGAGCAGTTATTATTGACTGTTTTTATAATTAGAAATTGTTTGGTTTTCCTTGATGATGGAAAGATGGATCCTGGATGCATTTTCCAGCATTAGTTTGGGGGATCAGTGGGTCTGTATGTATGGAGCAGTCCTCTCGTGGTAACTCCTTCCTACCCCAGCGCTAGAATAAGCTCAGCTTCAGTGACAAAGTTGTGCAGTGTTGGACAGTGACCCCCTGGCACTCATAGGGCTTGCATTTAAATGCTTGTTAGATTTGGGAATAAAACTTGGATTTGAGTGCAGTATTGGCGCAAAGTTTTGTTAGGCAAAATCTTTTCCTTTTCTCCCACTGTGTAATGCTTTTGTCGCTGGGCATCTTCAATAAGTCTGTAGAAAAAGAGATTGCAAGCGTTAAAGTAGAATGGTGTCCTGGAGCCAAGGTAGTGGCAGAGTTAGGGCATGGAGGGCATGGAAACACAGCTCATGTAGGTCTCAGCTCTCTATTCTGTAGAGCTACCAGGACATATTTTGCTATGCATAATTCTTTTTATTTACTTACTTTTAATTGAGTTCTTGAGTTAGTGTCCACTTAGCCAGGCATTGGCTTTTATGGCTCATCAGTTTAAATAGGTCTAAGCTCCATGTTTGAAAGGTGTTTGTGCGTAACTCCTTTCAGGCTGGTAGAAATTATATAGGGGAATAGTCGTCAACTTGCTTAATGGTTAACTTTTCTCTGAATAGCAAGACTAGCTGCTGGATTAACTTCAGTGGTGTGGGTATCTAATAGTTATGGAGGTCGCTTGCTCCTGTGCAGATCAGTAGAAAGGAGAATTTCCTCCTCACTTCTGTCTGCAATTTCATCATCTGGTGAGAGGGCCTCACTTAATGATCTGATTTCGTCTTTATTGGGCTAGTTTGTTCAGTTACTGACTTTTTTAAGGTGTTGGGTTTTTATTTTGTTTTGTTGTTATTTTACTTTCTGGTGGGCAAGTTTGCTTACGAGCCTGTGACTGGAAAAGTGCCCCTTTGCTGGGAGCTGCCAGGTCCTGTGAGACTCCCATGAGATGTTGCCTTCTGGTTTTGGGACTGTCACACTGGTGACAACCTTCTCCCCTTCTGCCAGAAGCTATGGCCACCAGTGGAAGGAGAAGGCAGTGAGGGGAGAGAGGAGTAGTCATCCCTCCTGGCCCATGCTGTCACGTCCTGGTGCATGTCTGTGTAGCAAAAGGATGCCATGGCCGTGACGGCAGCGGGCTCATCCAAGCCAGCACTCAAGATAGCTATCAGGTAAGGCATAACACCACCCAGTGGGGTGTCAGCTGTAAAAACTAATCCAACCCTGCAGACAGCTGGGAGGGGTAGATACTAAAGTTGGATGAAACCTTGTGAATCCTCCTGATTTTGTTATCAGCTTCTGGTGAGCATGCAGAGACCACAACTCTGTCTCTACCACCATGGTTTTTTAGACCAGGATCCTTGAGGTCTTCTTTGCAGCTCTCCTGGCAAATCCAATGATGCTTTAACATGAGTTTACACTCTCAAAAGCAAGCTGTGGCGGTCTGGAATATTATTTTTCGGACTTCCTATATTTCTGCTTTGGCTTCAATTGTCAGTTCTCCCACACGCGCCCATCTGGGCTGAGTCAGGGTGTCGTCTGTGCAGCTCTTCTGGGATGCTGGGGCTGTGTGGTGGTGCCTTGAAAGAAAACTCCCCTGCTGGTAGTGCCCAGCCAGCACGGAGGTGCCGAGACAGCAAAAATGAAAGGAGCCAAGACCCAACTGCATACTGACTTTGCCTGTGTGGCCACGAGAAAGATGCAAAGTGGGGAGAGAAACCACTATCGGCAGAGCCTGCGCTGGAGGGATGCTTTCCACAAGTGCTGCCCCTGGGGAGCTCACTGTCAGGGCACAAGGGATGGCTGCAGCCATCCTTCTACTCCAGCCTAGGGCAGCGTATCTGCCTCTGGATTAGCTCCTCACATTGTGAAAATACTCATCCATCCAAACGGGGCCATGGGAAGGTGCTAAGTTCTTCAGATGGCTTATCCTCATTCACAGCAGTGGACAAATAATGTCGCGGGAGGGAGGGAGGGAGGTACAGAGGGGGCAAAGAGCTGGCTGAGCCCATTTTCTTCATTAAAGCAGGGCCTGGTATTACAGTCCTTGGGAACTGCTGCGGTAGTTCTGCATGGAGCAGACACACTGACACCATGGGTGGAGATTGTGTCTGGTCTGTATTAGAGCAGCCGCAGACTGGGGGAAAACCAGGAGAGAGGCACATGGGGGCAGTTGGCGTGACTGGGACCCCGAAGCCCATTCCTCCTGCTCTGCAATGGCCTTGTTCATTGTGCTGGGCAGATGTCACCTCAGCTCACATGGGACGAACCAGGAACCACCTGGGTCCTCCGTTCCAACAAATAGCTTCATATCTGAGATGCAGAGGTGGCAAATTAGTCTCGAAAACGGCCATTCAGGGTCAGATGATGTTATTCCAGTATTTCTAAGCCACCACGGTTTATTGTTCTTCTTGGACAAATAACAAGGCCCTGAGGATTTGCCGGTTGAAGACGCGAGCTGCAGTCTGCTGACTGTAGTTGACGTAGTTGCTCTTGCTGCAGATTTGTAGGACGGCCTTGTGGGGAGCACTTGGGCAATGTGGGTAAAAAGCTACTGGGCTAACGTAAAAATAAAACCACCTGTTGGCAGTTTCCAGCCAGGAAGGGTAGATGGTCTCATAATTTGCAGACACCGCGGGGAGTACAAGTCATGAGTTTCAGGGCCTTGACCCACAAGCTGGCACGGGAGCTGGTTGCCCTGGCCCACCATGGGAGCGGGAGAAGCTGCGGAGCAGGATGGGCGCTAACTCCAGTGCGTGACCTTAAACCACCGTCAGCGTGTCGGGCTGCGGCGGTTGATATTTATATAGGCACATGTCTTCTGCCATCTCGGTGGGGGTATTAGCCCTCAGCAGAGGGGTAGAAGTGAGAACCTCTTAAATCAACTCAGTGTGAATTGCTGGAGGTCATGCTGGAGAGCTGCTATTCTCTGCTCTATGGGGTGTATAATTCATTAATATTATTTGAGCCGCTTGGTAAAAACACAGATGCTTTCAAGAAACCTTGCAGAATCCTTTTCTCTCTTCTTTTTGCCCATACTGGTAAGTGGAGGCTACGCTTTGTAGAGGTACCCACCACTCTCTGAATTCAGGCTCCCCTCCAGTAGACAAGTGATTAAAATAAAAAGAAAAGAAAAGAAAAAAAAAAAAAGAACAGAAAAAAGCCACACATCAAGCAGTCTTGCCCTTAACTCTGGCTTTGCCAGGTGTGGAGCGGGAAGAGAGTTCTTCCTTAACATTTTGTAGTTGTAAAATGATAGAGAGGTAATCTTGAACCTGCACTTAGATTCTTTTACCCGTTTTAGCTCTTAAGCGGGTTTTAAAACTTTCAGTTCACCTTTAGGAAACAGAGTTGCTCTTCTCATGTAAATTCCCGCAGTAAATGGGACAAAGAAAAGCACAAAAGGTACAAGCGAGTGAGATCCCGCAGTTGTTTCTGGATGAAGCGTTTTCCCAAGCTTGCAATTTGGCTGTGCCTCTGCCCGGGGCTGGGGTGGCCACGGGGCTCCGTCCTCTGCCCGCTGAAAGGCAGCAAAGTGCTCACTGAACCTGGAAACCCTCCGTGATGTCTCCACGCTCCTCGGACGGGCAGCTAAGGTTGGGGCAACCGCTCAGGGGGGTGTGGGTGCTGGCAGGGGGACAGAGGGGGCTGCTCTGATGTTGTGGGCACACTGATGCTCTTGTTTTCCAATGTGAAG
Organism: Vanellus vanellus; assembly: GCF_965231255.1. Classification (NCBI taxonomy): domain Eukaryota; kingdom Metazoa; phylum Chordata; class Aves; order Charadriiformes; family Charadriidae; genus Vanellus; species Vanellus vanellus. The sequence goes on along the minus strand of NC_138912.1, from coordinate 10,759,821 downwards.
GGTGTGGAGAAGCTCTGTAACCACAGACTGAAGTGCACCCCTTGCAGATCTCTCTGCGGCAACTGCTATAAAGTAAACCAAGAAGCCTGCAGGAGCGATTTGAAGTTCAGCACGAGGGTACGGCACAGTTTGTTCACACAGTGAACGTATTCATCCACTCAGGTGACAAAGCACACGTGTCTGTAGTCCAGCGAGCAGCTGTGCCCCCTGTGGTTGTTCTTGTGGTGGGCACCATCCCCACGTAGTTGCCTCTTGGAGTCCACCCGCCGTGACTCATCTCTCCCTGAGTGATTTTTTTTCCCCAATAACGTCTGAAGACACAGTTTCTATTTTCTATCTATTTTTGGCCAACCTAACGGGTCTGCTAATCAACACTGACTGGAAGTCGGGGTTGCTAATTGTGGTGGCTAAGTTAGGCTACAGTTACACCTTTGCTAGCCAGCAACTATCTGTCTACATAATGGTTATAGAAACCTGACTACAGGCTTAGTAAAAAGAGAGTTCCTGTTACTAGTAATAGGAATAATAAGTTTCTCACAGCCAGGATTTCCTCTGCTTTTTATTAGAAATTGTATCTACAAAGCCTATTCAAGAGGAGGGCAGTTGGTCTTAAAGTTCGGTCCCGTCCGTCCCCCCCCCGTAGTATTTGAAATCTGTCAGGTCTGTAAATCTGAAAATGGGAATTGAGTATTAGTGAATATAAGTGTGTATATATATAAAAAAAATCACTTATATATGAGTGAAAATAAGTTGGTTTCTATTGCATGAACTGCAGAGCTTAAATTACGTAGCAGAGGTAGTGGAGAAAAATAATTTTTCTGATACGAGGTATGATAGTAATACAGGCCAGGTCTACTATAAACACTATAAAGAGTTTTGCCAGCACAGCTACATTGGTCAAGGATAGAATGAAGTGTGGGTTTTTCTTTTTTTTTTCTTTTTTTTTTTTTTTTTTTTTTTTTACACTGCTGTAGCTGTTCAGGCAAAATCCCCTGTGATTCCATAGATGCAATTATGCCAGTAAAACTGCGCTTTTGATGATATGGTTGATTTTGCTCACTGGAGGGCAAGACGTTGTGAAGCCATGCTGGCAAAATGCTGGCAGTTTAAATTGTGTGTGCTCCAAGGGTATATAGAAGCTTTTCATTCAGTCCCCATGCCAGCTTCAGCCGTCCCCCCCATGCACGTTGTCTTTGGGATACGGTTTTGCACTCTGATTGACACAGGATCAGACTGAAGGCAGCTGAAGGGAATGGCCTCTCCGTGGCTCTGCTGCATTTCTCCTCGCCCTGGTGCTGGTGTTTCTGACTCCTGTCAGCTGACTCAGAAAGCTGTAGTGGCAGATAACTTGGCAGAGGAGGGCTTCTTTTTTTCTTCACTATTTCTTTATTTAGTGTGTGGATTTAGCCACCAAACTGGGTCATTGTGGGATCAGATGAGCCGTGGTGGAAACCGTAGAGACCTTCAGACCTGGGTTGCAGCCCACGGTTGGACCCACTCAGGCGGATGATGAACCACGCGCTCATCTGTACTGCCACGATTGGGAGGCCAAATCAGAGAAGGGCTCTAGGTTAAAAATAACCCACCCTCGAAGGAGATAGACCGATGGTCCTGGCCGGGGTCGGTCGTACCATCTGGTTCACCGCGCACGTTGCCCACCGGCCACGCTGCCAAGATGCAGGCGAGGGCAGGGCGCAGGGACGAGCAGCCGGCATCGGCTGACCTGGCACGGCTTCCTGGAGAAATACGAGACGAATTATGGTTTTAGAGTACTTAGCTCACTGGCAGAGCGCTGCTGGAGCAGGTCTATACTGGGAACGTCTCGCACCACAGTCTAGGAATGCTGGATTAGCCTTAATAGTCTTCATAGCGCAGATGGAGCTTGTGCTGTCGGAGCTGCATTTTTGTGGTTTCACACAGCCCATCTCGGAGTGAGACAGTGCACAAAAGCGTGTCTTTGCAGGTGAAGGATTTCTACCACATCAGCTGTAGGAAGAGTCGTTCATGGGTATTTTCTTTGTGGATATTTGAGCCTTCTGCGGGGCCCCGTAGCATGGGAGTCTGTTACGTAAATAGAAAGACACAAGACTTTGCATTGGACACCATATGACAGGGTAAAGGCCTAAGACTGATTGAAATCAACAGCTACCTCTTAAATCCCTGTCCCTAAAGAAAAAGAAATACATTTTCTTTTTCTCATGCTGAAGAAACAGAAGGTGAAGCCCAAAAGCTAATTAGAGCAACATCAAGAATTATTGACATCCATGAGCAGCAAATCTTGCGTTGAGGCAACTCTGCTGTGAGTAGTATGAGCTATTCCCTTCAAATGCTACGATTTTGTGATTAAAATGTTTTCCAGAGGTTCTAATTGTTTTCAAATTCAGTCTGTTAGTGAAGGTAGGAGAGAGTGAAGCTGTTCTCTCTTTTGATAGCCTCCAGTATTTGAATACCTGCTTCTGTGAAATGCAAAGAGGAATCCTTTGCTTCATGTCCTGCCTGATGTTGTCTCAAAAGACACGGACAAAATGCTGCCCTCAGGGAAAACGGGTTGCAAAGCTTCTCATTCTTTGTTGGGGCCAGGTTTCACCCAAAGTATTCCCACTTCCCATATTTGCAAACCAAAAAATGTGCTTTAACCAAAAGTAGAGCTGTCGGGCAAGTACTGGGCTGCAGCGTAGATCATCCAGTGCATCTCGCTTGGACTCTTTAAAACATTACTGCTCGCTGCCGTCCACCCCATCGATCTGCTGGAGGGCTGCCACACCACTCCATGGAAAAGGGGCTACAGCCCTGTCTGAGCTGTTACGGGTCAGGAGGCTATGGCAGTTCAGCAAGTTAGATGCCAGCAGACTGTGCTTGAGGTTTGCTTACATCTGGTGGAGATGCAGGGCGGGCAGCAGAGCACAGTATTGTCCTAAGCTGTGGTTGTTTCCTCCAGCGGAGGCCACAGGCTGTGCGTGTCCTTTGTGCAAGGAGTCTCAGCAAGGGTGACTCATGTTTTGCAAGAGCGAGGCCTTAAGTAAGAAGTTAGCAGAGATATGGGTTCTCCCTGCTTTAAAGGGCATTCGATGATTCAGCACACAGATGTAAGCACACCATTCATTCGTGCAGATCTCTGCAGTTGTTGGGCATAATAGGACATGTTGGTATACTCTTTCTCGGTGAATAGAATTAATCCGCCAACACAATAGACTAGAATGTCTCTTGAGCCCTACAGAAGCTATCACGTTTAAACAGGTTTATTCACTTTTAAGAAAAATATTATGTAAAAACTTATTTAGAGAGTTCATTAAAACCAGGATTTCTTTGTCCTTTTAAGACATTGGGGCTCACTAAGAAAAGCCTATTGAGTGTGGGTTTATTTTTCAAGCGTGCGTTGTGTGTCTGATTCTAAAACCTTTCTGAAAAATAGCTCTTTTGTTTATGCAGGAGCCACATTTCCTTCCATGCGAATGTGTTTTCTTTAAAAATATTAGTGAAATGCTATGGAGGCACGAAGTTCCTAAAGACGTGTATTAATCTTGGCATGCAATCCCATAACTGCATCAGTTCTAACTTACTGACACTAGTTCACGTCTTTCAGAAAATGTGAGTCTGAAGCGAGGGATATGGCAAGAGCATCGTGACCTGCTGGGATTGCTGCCTCTGCTCACCTTTCAACCATTGGGCCAAACTTGTACATGGAGATTTGGTTGTTAAGTCTGGAGATGTGCCACAAAGATGCTTAGACGAGTGTCTTAATGCCAGGAAGCACCATGATAAGTCACCTGACCAGATGAAAATAGCTCTTGTGATGGTAATCTCTCGTGTGTTGTTGCAATTGCAGATAAAACGTCCTTCTAAGCCCAGAAAAAATGTCAAAATTTGCTATACCAAATTGGGCTACTGCTACAGGCCGTAGCTGAGCTGGGTCTCAAGGTACCTGCCTGTTCTTTGAATGATCTATGCTGCGCCAAATGCACTGACTGCACAGTAGCTGTTGGTGGGATTCCGTGCTGTTTCGGTGTACAAAGTGGGGTGACTTTGATATACACCCCATGCAAGGCCGTGGTGTGTGATTTAGGAGGTCAAAGCCTACCGTCTCCCTAACGGGGAAGAGCGGTGGGCACCACTACACCTTCTGGGTTGATCACCTTGCATGCTTCTTGCAAGGTCAGCTTCAACCTATGCCTAATTCCTCTGCAAAAGAAACAGATGTCAGGTTTAATTCATTTATATCTCTACATCACAGCGCAATGTATTTTCTTACTACTGTAATTTGGGTCCTGTAATATATTCACTTGCTTTTTCCCTGTAGCTATTATTCAAGTATGAATATCATTAGTTTCCATCCCCTCAGAACAATTTGACTTTTGGAGGAGGGAGGAAATGGGAAAAAAGAGGATATCAGGTTGTTCTGGGATAGCAACTGGGTTTTTGACCGTATTTAAGTATTACGCATCAGTTAAGGCTCAAAGCTTTATCTTATCTACAGAAATAACTGCATGCAGCCTGGCCATGGCTGCCTCTCGTTATACCTTGTTATTTCCAAGATAGAGAACAAGAGGAAGATTTAATTTTTAAACAGTGAGTTCCTGTGATTTGTTTGGGGTCAGGCACATAATTACTTTAACTGGCTGGCTTACGGGATGTGTGCTCCAGATGTGGGTTCAGGATCATGCCCCACTGCTGGCCGAATGAGGCAGATTACATGGTTTTTCTCATGTCGTGTGTCCTTTCTGTCAATTGGGGATGGTGGCCTTCCCTGCCTGGCAGAAGTGTTGTGAAAATTAGTTTCTTTAAGACTCGGAGATTCTCAGATATTGGGAGGGTGGTTTAGGGAGGAAGGGAGGACCTTCAGCAATGCCACCCACTCGCGGTGGAATTGCCGCTTAGATCCTTTGCTGTGGGACAACTTCTAGCTCTAGACTGCCTCCACGCTTCGGATGTGTAGATACAGCATCAGCGGAAATGTCAAACCGAGTCTTTTGATTGATAGACAGTCCACCCGGCTCAGCAGAGAGGGGCAGTGCTGAAGACAATGGTATTGCCTTTGTTTTCCATAAAAAGAAGGGTTTTATTCCAGGTTATGCCGGTTTTCCTCGTGCTTGAGAGCCCCGTCTCACCAGGCAGAGCACCGGTTTCTCTGGAAAGCCCCAAACGCATTAATTTTAATTCGTTTAAAACATTTTTAATAATAACTTAATATTCCTGGAAACAGATGTTGCACAGCTATATTTCACCCCAGAGCAAAAGTCAGAGGCCAGGTTGTAAACACATGAAAAACAAGGCTGAAATAACTTTAAGCTATGTTATAAAAGAGCCACTGAAGTTTGCTGTTACATGTGCAGATATGTAATAGCAATTGACTGCACATGCGGTCTGTAGACAGTGCGATGCGTGTCTATGTGTATCCCTCCTCTGGAAAACTGCTTTAAAAAAAGATGCATCCCAATCTTTCTTTTACTTTTCAGGGTACGTTTCAAGATTCTGGCTCACTGGTTTATTTTGGCTTCTGTATATTTATGCTCATTGTTTTCCCAGTAAAAAAAAAATTCAAAGTGCCTGTTAAAGCATCCAGGTTTTCCTGGTTTCGAGTTGAATTTGAGATGAGAACAAGTGGTAGATTTTTGGATCAAGTTCACATTCAGAGCATTGTCTGGAGATCTTCAAAGCCATGTTTAGTTTGGCCCATGTCTAGATAGTAGTCTGTAATAACACTTGTTTTCAGCTTGTAACCGTCATTTGGCTTGTACTCTCTGAACTGTGAAGCAGCTCATTCAGAATTTGAGTCATGTTGTCTGAAAAGCTTTTACTTAATTATTTTTTTAATTAACAAGACACTTTCTAATTTCCTCCTTCTTCTGTTCTGTGTTTTACTTGGAGTTGTGGTTGTTCCTTTTTTTTTTTTTTTAAAACCTGCAGTGCGTGTGTTCGTACAAACAGAGAAAGAGCGCTGGAGAGGGAAAAACTGGCAGTACTCGCTGGTAATCATAAAATGGGGGTGGTTTGGGGTTTGGGGGCGTGGGGGTGAATTCTAGAAGCCCTTCCTGCTATCTTCTGACCTAGTCTGCTCCAGCATGGACCAAACTCACCAGCTTGAGGTTTTGGATCCCAGTTGAGGGGCTCCTCCTGTGGGTTGTGCTGGGCTGTTCAGCGTAGTCCTTGTCCACCTGATAGAGACCAACACAGGCTGTCAAGGCAGCACCTGGACAGCTCGGAGTGCGCGTACGAGGTTAGTATTTCCTTGCGTTTATCAGTTGGAATGACCCAAGTGAGGTGATTTATACCGTTTGCTTATCAGCTGACCTGAAATGCTCCAGCTGGTCACTGCTTGTCATGCAACGTCCGGTGTCCTCTCCACCTTGTCACTCATTTCAGCTTAATTCTGCTTCACAAGTAGCCTTTAAGGAGATCACTGCACGTGGATCTAAATTGAGGTCTGCTTCCTATTTCTTAACCGATGAAGAGTTTTCCAGCTCAGAAATTCATGCCGCGTAATCATCTTAACTTATAACCATAAATGCGTACTCTTGAGACAACGTATTCTTTGCATATTGATTGATGGCCATGCTCTCTGTAGGTATTCCCTACTTCTTCACAGTGATTAGAAAATATGTGATTGACGTTAACGTGGAGATCTCTGCTGTTTGCTGCTGGGGATATATTTAAAAGAAAAAACACCGAACCCCTAAATTCATATAGCAGACTTCTTTAGTGAATTGCTATGTTGCAGAATGCTGTGCATCCTGTGTAACTTTTTCTTGTGTGTTTTTAATCATTTTGACTGTATGCCTTCAACTTTCAATCCTATGCCTATTAACTGTTACATCTCTGTAAAGCCAACCTGTGAGGAAGTTCTCCAAATAACAATCCTCTAATAGTCCGTCAACAGCAATGCCCGTTTTATCCAACGCTTAGCAGTCAAGCGGGGAAGCGCCAATACCGTACGCGCTTTGAATGAATGACTTGCACGCGATTTTATTACAAGAAAAACAAAAGCCTAACTTTGCAAAATGTCAACATCTGAATTGGTCGGACGGGTGTTTTCTCTCTGTTAATGCTCCGTGGATTTGGTTTGCCTTGCATGCCGTGCCCCGCTGATGAGAGCCGGCAGGATGCAACACTTGCCTCTAGAATCCGTGCAGGAAAAATAGAATGGAGGAAAAAATAATAAGTGTGAAAAGTGAAACCATTTTACGCTTCTCCCCCTCCTTCCCAACATCAGCTTTTTCAGCCAAGTGCAATGTTCGTGCTAGATCAGGCTTTAAACCCCTCATTTAGCCATCATTTGTATTTCTGAAAACTATCATTTATCTATTATATGGAAAGCCGGCAGGATTATAATTTGAAATAGAAATGCATGTTGGTTCCTTGGCTTTATAATGACATGTTTATCTGCACCTCTAATGCTCTCATTGCCCAAGTCTGCACTTTTGGTTAATATGTTTGCTGTGGAACAATTGTTTTGCATCAAAATTGCACTAAAACAACAGCATTATGTCATCTGTGTAATTTGTATTCTCCGTACACCCCCAGCCTACTCCCCCCCGACCCCCCCAAACGTTTTGCTTAAATCTGTTGTGTTCAGCATGAAATGTGCAGTAATGGTGGTGTACTCGGCGCATATTACCATGTAGCTTCAGCACCGTTAGGTCCTTACTGACACCAGTCTGTAGGTTAAGAACACTTCAATTGGTCTAATTTGCAACCTGATCAGAAACACTGACCTGGTTAGTCTTTAACAATGAATGTGTCTAATGATAACTTGTAGACGCCCTCAGTGAAGGCAGTGATGTGTATCCAAGGAGTCATTTCCAGCTCCGCAGCCTTAGAAGGTCTCAGGCTGCCTTATCTAGGATATCGCCTTGTCCTGCGTTTTTCTGCAGCGTGATGCTTTGTCACTCCTAATGATACCTATCCGTCAAGCAGCATTGATTGAAATGAAGATAAATTGAATTGGTACAAACAGGAGTTAGATGACTCATTGATATAATTAGGCTGTCGGAATATCTTAAGTGTAACTTAACACGTTTTCCTAATGTTAATTATATGGTCTTTTATATGGGAAACTTCAGTTAATTTTGTTCTCCACAAAAGGAGAATACAGCCATTTATTAATTGTGAGATGGCTGTTGGCTTTATAGAAGCCGTTTTCTAGAGGAGAGGAGGTATGTTTACTGAATTTTCTTTAAGCTGTCAAAAGCCTGAAATTGATAACAACTTAAAAGAATCTAAACTGTTAATAGTTTACATTTATAATTCATCTAATGTGATACTTTATAACATGAGAACCAAATATAGAGCAGAGCGTAATAAAACAAGATATTTATAGCAAATGGAAACGTGCTGAATAATGAAACAATACTAATTGCAGTTTAAACACTTTTGATATGAGCTCTGTTTCTGAGAGGATGTTCCAAGCATAAGAGATGAGATAGTCTTCGTAATAAGGACTCAGAAACCATTCAAAATATTTTCAGAAATACAGATAGGCTGTACATCTATGCCTCTCATTTTTTCCTTTTTCTTTTCTTTTTTTTTTTTTTTCGCCCTCCCTGAAAATTCTGGGTTTTATCTTATGTCAGAATTGATCACAGGAGTCAGTTTAATTGGGAAATTCATTTAAAATAGTTTCTAATTGGCATCAGAGAGTTGAAAGTTCAGTACAAAGGTGAGATCTAAGCTTTCTAATTAGATTGAATGCAGTATGACTTAAAGAATAGTCTTGATAATTGCAGAATTTAATGTAAAATAATATTTTAATGAAAAATGGTGATTTGTACAACGAGAAGTCCTGCAATTCTATTCAGTCTTTAATCTTACTTTTTAGAGAGGAGATAAATTGTTTTGCACATCTGTGTATAAATTTTATGTTTAAGCCTCACGTAGTTTTATTACAAACTAAGACTATTATCACTTAAGCTTTTCTGGATGAAGCCGATAGGTCTGCAATTTGGATGCAAAACCTTATTCCGGGCACTCTGAATTTTTTTTTACTCCAGTATAATTTTCTCTTGCATAGAATTATATTATGAACTCAGGTTTTCCCCCTCCCCTCCCATTCACACCCCCACGCTCCCCTTCCAAGTTGTTTGATGCGGCTGAAATTGAAGGCTGAAGTAGAAGGGGCCACTTAAGTAGTGAAGGGTTTTTCTTTGTAAATAATAGATCAAGAGCACCGTAGCTGTATCTAATGGAGCCGTATGCAGCCTCCGTTTCAAGGACAGCGCGGGGTTTAAAAAAACATAGCCATAGTTCATCCCCATCGCTAACCTGTGGTCAGTTTGGCTGCTGCTGTTGGCCAGTCGCGTGTTTTAATTCATCAGACATGTTTTTTTTATAAACCTCCGATAATATCAACACATGAATAGCTGGGCATGATCGCTGGGGTTTCCGGAACGAAATGAAGAGGGGAAAATAAAATAGAAGGAGCATTTTGTAAAACCCGTTTCTTCTTTTCAAGCCCAAGGGTTTGCCTGAACACCAATAACCTTGCCTTAAAAACAGCAAAGTTAAGGTACGCTTTCACAGAAGGTGAGCTAGCCGCTCTCTGGATTTCTTCGCCTTCTTCTATTTTAATCTGATAAACAGATTTCAAAGTCTGCGCCTGTTTGCTTCTTTGAGTTAAACTTGAACTTATTTAAAGGGGGGAAAGAATCTTATCCCTGGCGTGCAGTAGAGTATTTCAGCTTTCAGGAGAAATAATTTAGCGTTCCTCGATATTTTGGAGAAAATCTTCTACTCTTAACAGATGTTACCCTTTTCTTTCATTTTAGTTGAATTTCCTTTAGCTTTATTCTTCCAACTGGATGCAGTTTCAACATCAAAATAAGTAACAGTGCATTATTGGCAAAAACAAGACAATATTTGTCAGAAACGTAGATTTTAGGGAAAAAAAAGGCAAAACCGTGATCCCTGCCTGCAGTCCAGCAGACTTGTTTGAATGCGGTCAGAGACTCTGAAGCCCTTTCTCAGGCAAAACTCCCGTTTGCAATTGATTACCAGGATCGGGCCCTAACTGAAAAGTCATATTTCTGGAAATTTCAAATGCAAAACAGAATAAAAAAAGCTGTTGCAAGACAAATTCATTCTGTTTTACACTCCTTTCTGTGCTTACAGCAGTCTGTAGCAGCGTCTGTTCCTTGAATGACACTGGTATATTTGCTTGTAAAATAATTCATCTTTCTTGTGTCACTCACTTCTTTGCTTTATGAAATATTGTAAAATCAAAAGAAGCGGTTTCTCTGGTGATTTTTGCGGAGTCTGCATTCAAAACCAAACACAAATATTCACTGAGATTTTTTTACATAATTACCTTCTGAAAATTTATACTTTGCCTAGAAATTTTTTTTGTATTTTACTTATTGTTGTTCAATACACACTGATTCATTGTGTGTGGCAGTCTGCTTCGCTTGTATTTTAAACAATTGTAAATGCTTTCTGACTGATAATTTGTTCGATTAAACCAAAAAATCTCCTGAGCACAGGTTACAGTCATCTGCGGTAAATTATAGGAGATAAAACGTAAATTATAGGAGATAAAACGTAAGCTGCGCTTTGCCTTCGTTCTGATCAGCATTGGCAAGGGCTGTGGCAAACAGGATAATGTCCAAAATGAAATTTTGGAAAGAAAAGAAAAGTTAAAAAAAAATAAAAAAGGCAGCCCGGTTTACCATCAGTCATGAGTATCTCACAATTATTTTTTTGCTCTTCTGCTGGAAAATAATTTTGCAAGTTTTTCAAGTGCCAGCCGCCTCCGTTTCATGTCCAGCATCCCCCCAAGTGCGGCCGAGCTGAGAGGCTCGTTCTGCGCCGGGTTCGTTTCTATGCGCGGGCAGGAAAACGCTGCGAAAGAGACGGAGGCATCTCACCGAACCTCCCAGGAGTTCTCCTCCTGTTTTTCCTTCCCTCCGTCTTCTCTAGTTTTGTTTCCACCTAGCAACAAAAATTACAGAAACCCCTTCAGCGTAACCTTTTCTCCTTCCCCCTTTCACCTTCCAGTTGCTTCCCAGAGAGATCAGATGTGGAAAAGCCAAAATCCCGGGATACGACGAGCCCATTAAATTAGATGATTCTTAGGATTTGTTTCCTTGCCAGTTCTCAGCCTTCTATTTTGTACTTTCTTAGCCAGTGCCGGGGAAAAAAAAAAAAAAAGGCGGCTTGACAGCTAATAGATACCCCCGCCATCAATTGCCGAGGCATTTTGTCTTTTGTGACATTGAGGAAAAGACAAGGAAGGGAATGGAAGCAACTAAAAAATGTCAAAAGATCAAAAAATCAATGGGCTGAAGGAATGCGATCTGTTTATCGGGGTGTAGCTGCTCTTTCTGTTTGCATTAAGTCCGAGTGAGTGTCTTTGGTCGCCACTAAACTTGCTTTTATTCACTCCCTAGGAGATGTAATACAAGCATGAAACGATGGCTCACAAAGCGGGCGCAGCGGCGAAGTAAATAAATAAATAACTAAGCAAAGCAAGCCGGGGCTTCTTTAAAGACCACGAAAACAGGTTTATTGCCTTGCTTTTTTTTTTTTCTTTTTTTCTTTTTTTGCCTCGTACCAAACACGCTTACCTTTCTCCAGAAACTTGTTGCTGAGCGCAGCAAACGGACCGTGTTGTGTTGACACGGGTGTCTTGTTTCTGTGTTACCGGGAGGTTATTTTTATGTTATTTATTTTTGAAAATGTCAATAAAATGAAAAGAGGGCCAGAGTTCAGCGAGCGGAAGTTCTGGCAGCTGATTGAATGCATGTGCTTGGCGCTTGACAGTTAGCGTCAAGTCTTTGGTTGGACTTTCCCTTTGCTTTCCCGGGCAGGGAGTTGGGTTTGTTTTCTCTGCAACATGAAAAGAGTTGGGCGAATGCAAATGCGAGGCAGCTCCGGCGCGCGCCAGTAATGTAGCGCTTGCCGGGGTTTTAAAGTCGCTGGATATTGCATAGCTCATAAATTCTTCACAAGGATGGATGGAGAGGAGGGGGGGTGGGGGGGGGAAGATGTGTGTGCGTGTATCGGGAGAGCGCGCGCGCGTGTGTGAGTGTGTGTAAGTGCCGTGCCAGCCTATGAGAACCGATGGAGCAGACAAGGCGACGCTGCAATCTGTTGGACAAATTTTTTTCTCACCCCTTGTAGTTGTTATGTGATAGGAAGTGTGGCAAGGGCTGCATATTTTATAAACTTTCTATTAAAGTTGTGGCATGTTATCATAAAACTGAATTGCGATACTTTGTATTACACTCTGGGATTGCGAGATAGACATAGGATTAAAAAAACAATTTCTAGGCATTTCTAGATGATAAATTTAATTTTCTTTGCTATTTGGAGGTCTTCTTTGAAAATGCAATTGTAATGAACGCATTCAGAACTGGAGAATAGATTTACCCTTGGCTTCAAATAGTTGACGTTATCAGGCTCTGTCATTCGTTCCTTCCTATTTTCGGGCTGCTAATTGATGTTTTTGATGTCAGCAAGAAAATTGAAGAAAATGTCATGTGTGAACCAGTGCGGAAGTTAATAAGATTGACTTCGTTGACAGAATTTACAATGAGCGCAGAGACCGCATAATGGGACCGCTGCGAATTCGTGTGCTCTCTTTGGAGTCAAAATTGACACCTCACGCTAGGCCAGCGGTCGATAGGAAAGATGCAACATTTGGGAAGGTTCCTAATCTCAGGTTTTTTCCTCTTCTCTTTTTTTTTTTTTTTTTTTTTTTCTTCTTCGTCTTTCTTTTTTTTTTTTTTTCCTTTTTCTTTCTCCTCCTCTTTTACCTTTTGGTCTGTGGAGCTTATTTAGTTGCACAAGCAGCTGTTTATCCAGAGGGCTACTGCTTTGGACCAAGCCAGAGCCTTAGTTCAATCTCTCGGCGCTCCACAACAATGCTCATTTTTTATGCTGTTTTGAGTCTGAAAGCAAAAGAGTCTTGAAAAGGTTAGATTACGATGTGTCTTAAGGAAAGCTATACTAATATCGGACAGGGTCATTGCATATGCTTGGGCTATGTGCAATAAAGCTGAAACGTAAATCCCCTCCATATAAAGGAAGGAAGCTGTGGGACACCTACCTGAGCTTTAAGCATAACAGAAGACTACAGCTAAGCATTACTCTTCCTCTGGGCTCCAGTGTGTGTGCATCTATGTGAGCACGTACGCCTGCATGTGCAACCTCCAAAACTTCTGACTTTCGCTGAGGTGGTTCCGTCCCCCCCCCCCTTTTTTTTTTTTTACTTGGATAAAACGGGAATCGAAACTTTTTAAAAGTAGCAAAAGGCTTCACTGTAATAGTTTAATTTTCCAGTAATGTGACAAAGTTTATTGGATTTGTGTGTATAATTATGGAATGGATTAGCTGAGTTTGGTTCAGTGCATCTGATTATTTTCTGGCCTTTAGGGAAATGCGCTAAAACCCTAATATGTCCACTACCCCCAAGCGGTCTCTTTTTGAAGGCGCCGCACAAAATGTGGTCTCTACTAGCGTTCAGCCTCCAAGGATCTTCAGTGAGAGACATTATTCTTGGAATATCCAATTAATTCCACGGGCAGTGATCAGTTAGCGCTTCTTCTTCCTTTCTCGCCATTTGAAATGCTAACACAATGAATATTTTCTCATTGGTCTGCGTCCCTCGGCTAAGCTGTTGCCGCGGGCTGAGAATTTCATCGACTGATGAGACCAGAGGCTGCGCCGATAAAAGGTTACAGTACGTGATTTGCATGCCAAGTGGGGTTTGGTTTCATGAACTTAAAAGTTCTTTAACTTTTATTTGACTTTTTTTCTTTTGTAGCTAGATGAGGGTTGTTGGGAAAAAAAAAATTCCCAAATTTTCTGTTTTGTTTTCCCAAAAAATCACTTAAATTAGCTGTTAGTGCACATTACAGTTTTGGTTTGGACTCTCTTAAGCAAACAGGTATGAAACGTGAAACCTTTCGTACAAATGAAACAAAACTAAACGTCCGTTCCAATCAACGAAAACTTAGGTTTAAAAAAAAGGCTTAAAAATTGTAAGAGGTTTCCAAACAGATCTGGCCAAGTCCAACGTTTCCATTTTCTCTTATAGCGCAGTGCCGGAATATATTTTAACTAGGCTTTAATTCCTTCGGCAACGGCAGTACGTTCTGTGAGGCATGAGAGAATGAAAGTAATATATTTGGCTTTTGTATGTATTAAAAGAGGGTAATCTCCATGTCTTTTGAGTGATGGGAATCGGAGCCATGGGTTAAAACGACACTAGCACGTTCCCGGAGAGTGATTAAGACAGACTGTTTGGCGCTGTTATTCAATGGTAAGTTGGTGGAAGTTCTTGAAGTATTAATTGTGTTCCATCAAGCACGAGCGAATATCCCAACAGCAAAACAAGGAAGCTGTTATCTTTGTCTTCAACACAGCGTTTCGCACAATTGCCCGTGCAATTCAATCTGAAATGTTGGCCATGGCAGCTAAGATGGGGTTCCGGGGCTGAACGGTGCCGTGATCCCAGGATAAACGAGACGATCCTAAAAGTTAGAGGTAAACTGAATTGAAACAAAGCAACTCCCGTGCATCAAACGCAGGCTTTTATGGTTCGGTGAGGGTGAGGGAAGGTGCTGCTGAAATAAAACCATGCACAGAAGGTCTACGCTCTGTGTTGTTCTCGACTTGCAGAATGTCTTAGATGTGCGTTGTAAGCCGTTGACAAACTTTGTTGGTTTAGAGATGTGACGGATGTATTTTCTGATCTGAGAAGTATTTGGGGGATAGAGGTAATTTTTTTTTCATCCTCTTTTCCCTCTCCCTCTCCCCCCCACCCTCCAAAAAAAAAGAAAAAGCGCATCAGCTTTCTGCGTGACTCTAATCTTAGAGGCTGGATAATACGGTTGGAGATTTGACATATTCCTACTGAATAAAAATCAGGAGACCCTTACCAAAATTGTTAGCAAAAGGGACTGGCAGAACTAGGTACGGAGCGGGGTGGGTTGTGGGTTTGTGGTTTTGGTTGTGTTTTTTTTTTTTTTTTTTTTTTTTTCTCCCTCCCCTTCCTCTCCCGAGCTGTCTAGGAGGAGTAAAGCAGGTGGCTCCCCGTGGCTGACTTTTCATGACAACATGCCATTAGAAATTGCGGTCCTGTTGATCAATCCACTCGACATGACAGCTTTGCCGCAAGGCCTGGCTCTTTGAGCACCGGCGCTCTGGCTTTTCCCTCCTTTTTTCCTGCACTAATTGGTGAAAGTTTTTACTGTGCTTGTGGCATAGGAAATTCTTTTGAACATTGTCACAATCAAGTGTTGACTTCTTTAGAATTGCAAGTAGGTTAAGTGAGTATCAACATTAAAAAAAAAAAAAATCCACAAAAGGTATTACTATCGAAATTTTATTAAAGTAAAATTGGGAAAAGACACTGATTGAATTGTCAAAAAAAAAATTTTATGCGGAGGAGTCAATTAAAATAACGTTTCTTTTCCACTTTGCGTAGCCAAAGATGCTACCATGTTTGTGTCTCAAAAAGTAGAAAGGGAGAGACAAATTTAGAGTTCTTATTTTCTTTTTTGCTTAGTCGGAAGCACAGAACCGAGCCACATCTTTCAGCTTAAATATACACAAATGGCTGCATCCTAGGACCTGAAAATTTAATAGGTAGTGGATTTTTCAGGTGATTTAAGATGCTTTAAACCATTATGCACCAAATAAGATATCTTAGCAAATTGTGTTTCTTAAAAGACAGAAAAGAAAAAAGCCTAAGTGCAGTGTTCAGGAGGAGGAGGAGGCGGCTAGCTGTGTGTTCGCACGTAGCCTGGGTAAGCTAATTGAGCATTTGTGCCATTCTTCCATCAGAAATGCAGTCGGGAAACTTCTGTAACAGGTTTTGTGAGAAACTCCCTCGGCTGAAAATGGGATTATTGATGTTTGCGGATAAAAGTTTATTAAAGCATTGAATACTTGATGACAAATTCAGGTGAAGATTCAAAAAATGTTTATAGAACACTATTATTACTAATGAGGAAAATAATAAATTTCTGTTACAGGAAAAGTCTAGTGCATTTGCTTAAGATGTAAATTTTAATTATTGCAGGTAGAATTTTTGTTCTCGGTTTTGCAGGTTGCTGTATGTTCATCCCTAAACGTGAAATCTCTTTCTTTTTACCATTCATAAGTCTCGGAAAACCTCATTTGTTAGTTGATGCAATTTCAGAGATGCAGGTGTTCTTAAAAAAAATCTGTGCAACTGCACTGCGAGGATTTGTAGAATGAACACGGGAAAGAAACGGGGAGAGAATGAGTGACAAAGAATGAGAAAAAGGGATATATAAAGCGTGGAGGTGGCTTTTCTTTAATAATGCATACATAGCAATAGGGGACTTTGGATAGAATTCTCTCAGCTCTCTTAAACGCAATCTAAGGTTAATTTATAATAAATAATTATAGTTTTAGCAGCAAAATGAGACCCTGTGAAGCTGAGAGAAAAGGCAGTAATACACTTTTAAAAGCTGAACGTGCTCGTAGTTTTCTGTTGCAAGTGTAATCGCTACAACTATATGTTTTTGTAGATCAGACATCGACACCGAACGAAGCATAAATTCATATAATTAATTTTGCCATTGTAAAAATCATTTGCTAAAATTTGCATTATTAACATTATCAAGTCGCTGGTTGGTGAGACATCAGACATGACGAGTGAGAAGGGCAGCTTAGGGAGAATTGGGCTTTAAACCCTCAGCAGATCGGAGTTAGGATCAAAGGCGCTTGTTTTATGTGGCTGTGTGACACTTTGAAGTCTTGACTGCACCTACAGCACTCATTTCATCAGGTTCACTGGTGTCTTAATAGCAGATCAATAAGTTTCAAAGTCGGAGAGTTAATTTGATACTAGTGCTGATGTGGTCGTGCTGGGGAAGCAGAGAGAGGCAGGCAGAGAACGCAAGCCTATTAACCAGCCTGATAGGGAGAGGTGTGTGCCGCCGTTGATGGGTACCCGTAAAAATCCAAACGGTAAATATTGACCTTAAATTTGAAAGCTCCGCGTACTAAAGGCGTCGAGGTGTTTACATTATTGAAAGAGATTGTATGCAAGAGAGGTTGCTGTGCTAGCACCATTCTCCAGCCAAGCCAGGCGAAGTTGTAAGAAAGTTCCTCCAGTAACGAGAATGAATGCGTACTCCTGAGCCCCTAAAGCATCGCATCCTTTGGTGAGATTTCTGCATCCAGCTGCCTACCTCCGCCCCCACCCCAAGTAAAAATAAAGACATACATACAAGGGGGATGAAAGGGGGGGACGGGGGGGGAGAGAGAGAAAACACAGTGGGCAACACGTTATAATAGCTGT